>NC_053395.1:191843933-192160808 GCF_905171765.1 Bufo bufo | reverse complement strand
TTGGTCAACAGGATTGTGAATTGGTAAAACTACAAGAATACAAATGGCTTGTGTAAGTAAAACATATAGAATAGCATGTGCAGTAATACATTGACAGAGAAAGCAGATGTCCAAAATGGCTGCCTATACATAGAATTGCATGTCTACCTAACAGAAATAACTCCCCGAGTGACACTTATACCTAGCTAAACAGCTCTGCATAACATAATGTCCCTGAAACAAAGGTTGATCTCACTCACCAGATACACTTGCACAAAGATGGTGGAGTTTAAGAAGGAGAACTACATGGAACAGCCATGCTGATGTCCTGTAGTCTGTACGTAGACTAAAAACTGGCTTCTCTTTCCCAGAATGCCTTGCACTACCCACAATGCCTACCACAAAGCAATAATCTTTATTAACATTTTTACCACCGCTAGATGGTGCTGTTACCTAACTAACTAATAACTACAGGAATACAGAAATTGTCATCTGTAATGATATTGAAATGAATCTCCCTGTGCTGGGACAGAACATGTCATCTATATTCTTTTGGCTCATTTAGATGTATTTGTAAGAGCATTTTCCTGCATGCAGTTCACCATCACACTACAAGTCTTTATTTCTTATAGAAGGTATTTTACAGTTAAACATATTTTTATCTTGTGTAAAAAAACATAACCAGAGCAAAAGATTATGCAAAGAGTATGTATCTATTAGGGGAAAAAATGTGGACCTATTCTGAAATATTAGTAGTGCAGCATAAATGAAGAAAATTCACCAAAAATATACATATATGCGGTAAGAGCAGTGAGGCTATGGAACTCTCTGCCTGAGGAGGTGGTGATGGTGAGTACAATAAAAGAGTTCAAGAGGGGCCTGGATGTATTTCTGGAGTGTAATAATATTACAGGCTATAGGTACTAGAGAGGGGTCGTTGATCCAAGGAGTTATTCTGATTGCCTGATTGGAGTCGGGAAGGAATTTTTCCCCCATTAAGTTGTAAAAATTGGCTTCTACCTCAGTTTTTTTTTTTTGCCTTCCTCTGGATCAACTTGCAGGATAACAGGCCGAACTGGATGGACAGATGTCTTTTTTCGGCCTTATATACTATGTTACTATACAGTACTGTTCTATACTATAGTCATTATGTGCATAAATAGAAGCACTATTTTCTTGTAGACAAGGGCGCAAGAATTTATGACTAAAATGAAGTAACCCAAAGATGACTTCTGCTATCATATAATTATATAAAATGTGGTAAAAATATAAGTAATTTATTTACAGTATTTATATATGATTGCATCTATTGAAAACATTCAGCAGATTTGGTCCATTTTGTACTTTGTGACCAGTGTAAGACCAGAACTTTTATAATTTATGATAATGCAGCAAATAAATTTACCGTATATTCCGGCGTATAAGACGACTGGGCGTATAAGACGACCCCCAACTTTTCCATTAAAAATATAGGGTTTGGGCTATACTCGCCGTATAAGACTACCCCTGAATGCCCAGCCCTCCCTGTCCTCAAGACGATCTTCTCCATTCCAGGGAACTGACTGGGATCTGTGGATGGCACTGTTATGAGGGGGATCTGTGGATGACACTGTTATGAGGAGGGGGATCTGTGGATGGCACTGTTATGAGGAGAGGGATCTGTGGATGGCACTGTTATGAGGAGGGGGATCTGTGGATGGCACTGTTATGGGAGGGGGATCTGTGGATGGCACTGTTATGGGGAGGGAGATCAGTGGATGACACTATATAGCATCTTATGCTAAATGTGTCATTCACAGATCCACCCCATGACAGTGTCATCCACAGATCCCCCCTAAACAGTGCCATCCACAGATCCCCTCCCCATAACAGTGCCATCCACAGATCCCCTCCCCATAACAGTGCCATCCACAGATCCCCCTCCCAATAACAGTGCCATCCACAGATCCCCCCTTAACAGTGCCATCCATAGATCCCCCTCCCCATAACAGTGCCATCCACAGATCCCCCTCCCCATGTGTCATCCACAGATCCCCCTCCCCATGTGCCATCCACAGATCACCCTCCCCATGTGCCATCCACAGATCCCCCTCCCCATGTGCCATCCACAGATCCCCCTCCCCATGTGCCATCCACAGATCCCCCTCCCCATGTGCCATCCACAGATCCCCCTCCCCATGTGCCATCCACAGATCCCCCTCCCCATGTGCCATCCACAGTTCCCCCTCCCCATGTGCCATCCACAGTTCCCCCTCCCATGTGCCCTCCACAGATCCCCCTCCCGCCGCTCAGAGGAGTATACATTTATTTATTAACTGTAATCCGTAACTTTAACTTTAAATCAGCGCTCATCTCTTTACTAGGGTACCTTACTCTCAGCTCCGATAACAGGCAGTGCGGGCGGCGCTCACTCACTGACGTCACACGCCTGCGCCGCCTAGTGAGTGAGCGCCGCCCGCACTGCTTGTTACCGGAGCTGAGAGTAAGGTACCCTAGTAAAGAGATGAGCGCTGATTTAAAGTTAAAGTTACGGATTACAGTTAATAAATGTATACTCCTCTGAGCCGCGGGTCCCTGTATATTCTAACCCCCAGGCAAGCGTCCCTGTCACCATGGGAACGCCTGGGGGTTAGAATATACCATCGGATCTGAGTATACCCGGCGTATAGGACGACCCCCGACTTTTGAAAAGAATTTCTAGTGTTAGAAAGTCGTCTTATACGCTGGAAAATACGGTACATAAAGTGAATGAAGACTCAAGGTCTACTCAAGGTCTGCAAATGTGCAAAATCTGATAAAATCTTCTTGTTTGCACTACTTCTACAAAGTTCCTGCCATACAGTCCTTATTAGGCCTTGATGCTGGGTTCACACCTGAGCGTACTGTATGGAGCGCTCTGTATGCGCGATTTTATCGGGCGTTCCTATTCGCGGCCGGCAACAAGCAAACGCCCATTGTCGCGCGTTCCCGGAAGTCTATGTACGGGAACATGCGACCATACGCCCCAAAGAAGCTCCTGTACTTCTTGGGGCGTAGGGCGTTTTACAGCGCGTTCGTATGCGCTGTAAAACGCTCAGGTGAGAACCATGCCCATAGGGGATCATTGGTTCTTGCCTGTTGAGTGTTTTACAGCGCGTAGGAATGTGCTGTAAAACGCTCAGGTGTGAACCCAGCCTTAAGGCTAGGTTCACATCTCCAGCATTTACTCCGGTAGTCTGTTCAGGCAGAGGAACATACTACTGGAGTTAACCATATTCGCCATAGCTGAATACTGCCTCACACCACCGGTTCCCCATTGACTATATGGGAGTCAACAGGGATCCAGCTCCTTTCAGGCATAAAATGCCACAATTTATGCTTGAAATGTGCCAGATCCCCATCAGATCCCATTATAGTCAATGGGGATGCGGTGGTGTGAGGCAGTATCCAGCTGGCGAGGATATGGTTAACTCCAGTAGTCTGTGAAGATGTGAACCTTCCCTAAGGCTATATACAGGCTCGGACTGGCCCACAGGGGTACAGGGGAATCCTCCGGTGGGGCCCTGAGCAAGGTGGGCCCCTAGTCTCTCACCCCCTGCACAAGTGGCACATAGCACTGTAGATTTACTGTACTACATACATATATTCAATGTACAGTACCTCGTCCAGCCTATGTTCATATAAAAAAACTTGTTAGATTATTTATTATATTTGAATGTATTTGTACGGTGGGCATGTAAATTTTACTGGTGGGCCCTAGGCATCCCAGTCCGACACTGGCTATATACATCGTTAATAATATTTTATTGCATAATTAAACCATTTAAAAAAAAAATGTTTTCCAGTTGGTTTTCATTTCAAGGTTTGAAGCAGCTGGCTTCTGCACCCTGTGTGTATTCCAATACAAAGGAGGCTGCAGAATGCCATTCAGTGCCAAATCCGTCAGACAAGCTTTCTGATGACCTGTTTCCATTCCCTTTCTCTCCTCTACTCAGCAATTATTTAGCTCAATTTTGATCAAGTCAGTATTCTAGGGTTTTAATATTGGTGTCCTATCCTCAGGATAGGCCCTCGATATCTGATCAGTGGGGTTCTGATACCCTGCACCCCCCTGATCAGCTGTTCCTGAGTAGCTCTGATGCCATAAATAGGCGCTGGAACTACACAGCTCCATCCACTGTGTAGCGGATGGAGCTTGTAGCCTATTTTTTTCTGTGGAAGCAGCACTTCAGTAACCAGCTCCGGCCATCAATATTAAAATCCTGGAATACCCCTTTATGCTAGATGATGGCTGAAGAAAAGAAAAAGAGGGACTGAAAATGAGCCATCAGAAAGTTTGACTGGCAAATTCAGCACTGAATGGCATGCTGCAGCATGCTATCTATGGGAAAATATGCAAGCTCTTGTTTTTTTATGACATACATAGTAATTGATGCAATCAAAGGTGTACATAACATAGCTTTTAAGCACACAACAAAGCCGTAGGCACGCCAGGTGTGTCCGTATGTTGCAACAATGTGCCTTGGATATATTATTCCATAGAAGCAATGCCTTTAAGGTACAGTAGAATAAATCCACAATGTGGAATTTTATGGCGTTTGCCACTGTTTGTTTTGTGGCATTTTGTATAGAGAAAAAAAACCTTTCATGTGCCTCCAGATTTCTATGGTAAGACCCTATAGATTTCTATGGGTGTCACATTACAGCTACGTTCAAACTAAGTACATTAAAAGGTGTTATCCAATACTAACAAATCCTCACCCATATGCTCGGGCCCCTCTACTTTCCTGGTTCCCTACTCCCTGTGCCGCTCCAGGTCCCCCCACCGCTGCAGCTGCTTCTCCCCATGTGCAAATGAAAACATCCAGTGTCTGGGGGGGGGCAGCCAATGGCAGGTGGTGACGACCCTCCCTAGCATCGCGGGTGACGCACGGGGCGAAGCAGCTGCGGCGGTGTGGGGACCAGGAGCAGCGCAGGGAGCGGGGACCCAGGTAAGTAGAATCATTCTGAGGGGCCCGGCATATGGCAGAGCATTTGTTAGTGTCGGATAACTCCTTTAAAGAAATGCAATGTGCTAGAGCACTTATATTGAATAGAACATTGCGACAAAGGATACCCATAGATAATTCTTAAAATTTGTTTTATACATAGGTGTAATTCAGAAGAAAATAAATCTTAGTTACTAGCTTAGTTTTTAATCCAAGCAGGAATTACCTGCTGAACTCCCCCATCTTCATTAAATGGGTTTTCCGGGGCTTCAGTACTGATGACCTATACTAAGGATAGCTCATCAATATCTGATCAGTGGGGGTTTGACTCCTGGAAATATCACAATCAGCTGTTTGAAGAAGCCTCAGCGCTCCGTTGAGCACTACGGTCCCATTCAAGGCCAGTGACGTCATGTTCATTGGTCATACGGTCTATTTGCAGATCTCTCCCATTCAAGTGAATGGGCCTCAGCTGCAATACCAAGCACAGCCACTATACAATATATGGCGCTGTGCTTGGTTTGCTATGAGGAGGTCTCAGCTCTCTCATTTCTTCAAACAGCAGATTGGCGGGGGTGCCGGACGTCAGACCCCCACTGATCAGATATTGATGACCTAGGTCATCATTCTGGTACTCCTGGAAAAAAAAAATATACTTTAATTATATATTATATTCACTGAGATGGTTCTGTAGAACAGCACATTATCCCTTCATTACACAGTAACCATGTGAGCTGCAAAACTTTTACCAGTCAAAAAAAGGATAAAAACAGAAAACAGCAGCAACCGAGCAAGTTTGAAAATAACAGTAAATTACATCATAGCTCTAAAAAAATATTTATAGGTCTATATTTATAGTTCTTGTATGTCATCACAATATTCTAAGGGGCAGATTTATGAAAGTCTAAAAGAAAAACAGTCTTTCTTGCCCACAGAATCCATTGACCACACTGCTTTTTACTTTCATATATTGAAAAGTAAAAACTGTGCTTTAATTGGCTGCTATGGGCAACAAAGACTGTATTTAGATGAAAAAAAAGACATAAATCTGCCCCATAGTGCTTAACTCAGACCACGTGATTAAAAAAAGGAATACAGTACTGCATAATAAAACTGAATAAGTAGCAATGGTTTACAATTTTATTTTGCTTTATTTGGTTATATTTATATGTGAAGACAAATCTATTTAGTGCTTTATTCTATACAAAAGGGAGCATAGAAATAAAAAATAAAAACACAAAACCACATATACATTTTTTGTCCCCAAAACTGAAATGGAAGCTCATATTCAAACATAACATGTAAAGTTATTTTCACTATGTTGATTTTTTTTTTTTTTAAGTCATGGTACACATGAAAAGAATGGGATATAATAAAAATGTAAAAAATAATAATAAATCAGAAACAGTGAAAATGCACAAAATCCAACAATCTGATTTTAGAATGTAAACCACATGAGACTTTTAGAAGCAGCCATGTGTTTGAATATGAGTTATGAGCTTGTTACACAATTTCTTCTCCTTCATGGTTTTGCATGCATGACTTACCAGTGAAACATGCTGGCATGCAATTCATTTTATGCAGAACTTTTAATAAAAGTGAAAAATAAAAAACAATACCCCTTTGCAGTATAAAAAAGTTATACAAAGAAAAAAACAAATTTTTCAGATGCTGACAATTTACATTTGGAAACTCAACATAAGGCTTCTTTGATATGTAACAAAAATGTAAGTATAAGAGAACTACACATTGTGTGATGCACAATAAATCTCCAAATATTAATTTATCAAAAATATATGTGCATGTATAAACATTCAGAAAATTTCACATGACACTAAAATTACGAAAGTTATATTTGTAAGTAGAATATAGTGTACAGCAAGGACTGTAGATTAGATTTTTTTTTTTTTTAAATTTCAATTTTCATTTTGACGCATACATAGAAGTTGTTACGGTATTTTTAATTTTCCTTTATCTTATTCATTATGCTAAAAACTATTCTCATTGGTTTGTATCCCTCATTTTTACAGAATAAGTTATGTAAAGTTGTTTAGGGTGCAAAATACATATTGAACCCAAACTGCAGTAATTGCACCACTAATTGCTATGCTGCATCGGTACATGACAAGTTGCGAGTACAGGTGCAACGCAGTGATTCGTGGTAATCTGCACGTGGTTACTGCGGCTCAGAAGCAATGTGTGTGGACACTGATAAGAACATGAAAATTGGGGTCTTTTCACACTGCGTCAGCAGTGTGCATCTCTGCCTTCCATTAGTTGATATTCCAATGGAAATCCTAAGCGCATCTGTCACCCATAGGGTCCCACTTCAGACACAGTAAGAAAAGACCCTTATTTTGACCCAAATGTGGTAAATGTTTCTTTATACTGCACATAGGAGCACTAATTATACAATGTTTGCAACTGGAAAAAATCATTACAGATTTAACAAGATACCTACTGTACACTTTCTTTTTAATCATTTTGACTTTTTTTCTGAAATAACTTTTACTGTTGACCTTTACTGATACACATAAAAAGACCATAGGAAGAGCTGAACCCATTAATATCACAATTTCAAATAAAACATGGCCTAGTGAGAAATGTTAGATGATTATTTTCTATCCCTTCATTTTTATATCCACAAAACAGAAGACTTTCAAAAGAGACGAGACTTTTTTACGAAAATCTGAGGTATCACTGTAAATAAAATTTTGTTAAATTAATGTGAATCTGTAGCTTTTAAATATATAGAGCATATTATAATAAAACATTGTAGAAATATAAATAAGAGGGGATAAATAATACTAATTTCTAATTTCTTTAAAGGGGCCTTATTAGCAGCCCCTTCATTCTCTGCTCCATGGTGATCTCAGAGGTTAGACTTCTACCAGATCATAAAGTGATGGCATAGCCTAGTCATATGTCATGTTACAGGATAGGAATATTCCTTTAAACAGTTTAGCCATCTGTCATTAGTTAAAATTTAGATTTTATATTTTTAAAATATTACTTTACATTATATATTGTCATAGCGAGTTATATGAAAAATGATGACTGCCGAAAGAACTGTAAACAAATCTAAATATTTCAAATGTTCACAAATGGGTTTTAAAGCAATAAATTCACACGACCTGGGGAATAAACAGAACATAATCTGAGAGCAGCACTGGACAAGCAGAAAGTCTCTTCGACTGTGCATCAGGGTAGTCTGAGAAGAGGTAGAAGAAAAGCTGCGGCTCAAGAAATGAAAAGGAGGGCACCAGCGTGTGTTCTGTCCAGTCCTCGAGGTATTATGAACTTTTTTGTCCTGTAGGCATTCATGTATGCTCCATGAATACTTTGTATCCCATTAATAAATGATATATTCAAAAACTTTTCTAAAATATTTATATAAATCAAAATAAAAAAGTAAATATATTTTAAATATTTTCAAAATATTTTTATAAATTCTACATAATAAATATCTCTGTGTACTCATATCACTATTAACATAAAGGTAATACATTACTTAAAATGCAAAGTGTTTGCTCATGGAACAAACCAGAACGTAAACAGCAATGTCCTTAAAAATCCCTTAGTGACCACTATTACGTCTTTTTACTGATGTAAACAAAGGGGGTTTTAGCTAAACAGCTTGCTTTAATCAATCATTACATGTACTTAAAATGGTGCATTAAACACTATAACTTGTCCTGCAAAAAAAAAGACATCATGCAAGTACATTGATTAAAAAAAAAAAAGAGTTATAGCTCTTGGAATGCAATTTTTAAAAAATGTGTGTGGTCACTAAGGGGTTAAAGGGGTTCTCTGGTTTTATCAGATTGGTGGGGTTCCGACACCCAGCACCCCCACTGATCAGCTGTTTTTGGTGGTTGCCAGGACTTGTGTTGTCACAATGCTGGCTTAGATACCATTCCCTTCAACTATTTATAGAACATAACAGTGTATATTATAGATTTTTTGCTATTTTCCATGACAATAATATCCAAATTAGTCATCATCTACTGTACGTATACATTTATTTTTGGTTATGTTTAGCATCTAAACTTTATATAGTATCTACACACATGATTTGACTTGGTTTTTCGGTATAATAAATTATTGCCAATTTATCTAGTTACCATTTTTTTGTAACCTTTCTGTGGGATAAAACATAAGTCATACGCTATGAAAGTATCTACTTACATAGTGTATGACTTCCAGTAACATAGTTTATAAGGCTGATGAAAGACATCTGTCCATCTAGCTCAGCCGGTTATTCTGCAAGTTGATCCAGAGGAAGGCAAAAAAAATATTTAAAAAACTGTGAGGTAGAAGCAAATTTTCCTCACTTTAGGGAAAATACTTCAATTTATTGAAATTATGTAACTTTCCTTCATGTAAATTTTATCCATACCTTCTTTACTTACCACAATTTTAAAGGATTTCAACAGAATGCATTTTGGACTCAAAACTGTAATAAAATGTACACAAACACAATTCAAAGAGAACCTGTCACCATGAAAATGCAGTGCAATCTGCAGGTGAAAAATAGGTATAACTAGTAATTTATTCATTTTTTCATTTAAACATTTGCTGAGAGTCAAGTGGATAAATTTACTTTTACTAAATCTTTTCCAATAACATTATATATCAATCTGCTCAGCTCCTCCTGCTCTATGACATGCTGTCAACAGACCACTGTATATCATGGTGACAAGTTATCTTTAAAAAATATAAAATTCTGTTAATTCCCATATTGAGTTAGCATATTCCAGAATTTTGATATTGATGGCCTGTCTTCAGGATAGGCCATCAATATCAGATCAGTGGGGTCTGACTCCTGTACTCCCGCTGAAGTTGGTGCCGGTACAACACAACTCTGTCCATTGTGATGTGGACGGCGTTTCTATTTGCAGTACAGCTTCCATTAAAAAGCTCAGTCCACTACACTATGGTTGGAGATGTGTAGTTTCTAGTGCTGACTTCTAGTGCCAGAGCTACCTCAAAACAGCTGATTGGTGGGGGTATCAGGTGTGAGATCCCCGCCAATCTGATATCCTAAGCATTGGCTATCAATATCAAAATCCTGGAAACCCCTTTAAAGTGGTGGTCTGACAGATGCTTCCTGGGCCCTCTAAAATTTTTAAGCCATTATACCACTTTTTGTAAAAAAATAAAAAATCCTGGCCAGAAAACTCCTTTAATGCCATAGTCAGATAAACAAAAAGGTATCAGCAAAAAATAAATAGCAAAACCAAAATAAAAAATAAAATGCAGCAAATAAAAAAATATAGTTGTTTAAAGACTCCACTTCAACATAGTGGTATGGTAGAAGACGATTCTATGCAGTAGTAAGCAACCCCCTCCTCTCCATAAAACTCTATTTTGAAATTTAGTTGTAGAACCATTTAGGTTATATATTTTGAGACCCACCCTGCGACAATTTTACGTCACCTCTCCAATATTTAATTTAATAATGTCCATGGAATTACATCAAGTACTAAATTTATATTGGCTTTTAAATGTAAAACATAAAAGTTTACCGCTAGCATTTTCACAATTGATCAGCAATATAATTATATTCTTGTGGAATGTTCTATATATGTATTTGTTCCAAAAAAAGTTTGTAAAAAAAGTTACTAAAATATCAGTTATAACATAGAGATAATAATATTATATCGGGAGAATTCATCCAATGCTAAAAGATCATTCCTAAAGGATAGGATTCTTGGCTTTTGAGATGTTTTTAAGATAACAAAGTAAAAACTATGATGATAGTGAATAGTGTTTTTTCTATTTTTTATGGTTTAACCCCTTAGTGACCAAGCACATTTTTTAAAAATTGCATTCCAAGAGCTAGAACTTTTTTGTTTTTTCATAAATGTACTTGTATGAGGTCTTATTTTTTGCAGGACAAGTTATAGTTTTTAATGCACCATTCTAAGTACATGTAATGATTGATTAAAGGCAGCCGTTTAGCTAAAACCCCCTTTGTTTACATCAGTAAAAACACGTATAGGTGGTCACTAAGGGGTTAATATTAATTAAATAGCAGCTGTTAGAGGCTTTTGGTAAAGCGCGCTCCTAGGATGGGAAGATTGCTGAGGAAAGGAAAGTGAGTCTACCTTTGCTAAATTAAAACTTCAAATATAGTTTGGTTATGTGACGGAAATGATTACCAAATAGCACATTTACTCTTACACATTTTCTGTTAATTAATGAATCCTTTAAATAATAAGCCTTTCGACCATACTAGTTGCCAGTCACTGAAGTAAGAGATATGAAGAATTGAAAGGATTGTCTGCTTTTTATAATGTTCAGTGATCTTGTAGTGTACTAAGGCTGCTTTAACAGATTTACTAATCTTAAAGGGGTTCTCCGGGCTCTTAATATTGATGACCTAATTCAGGATAGGACATTAATTTCAGATCGGTGAGGTCCCAACCCGGCACCACCGCTGATCAGTTGCATGAGGAGACTGTGATAGGTCATCAATATTAAAAGCCCGCAGAACCCCTTTTAAGGATGACATAAGTTTAGACAGGATGTCCAGACCTTCATCAGAGTTATCACGAGGGCTGAGGCTGGATAATAATTCTGCTGCAGGGATAGACATTTTTCTCTGACTCCATTGGTTGGCATACTTTGAGATAGATTCTTACACCAGAATTGTGGCACAAAATGGCACATCTTAGGCCCCTCCCCTTTCACATGATGCCCAATCCCTTTTCCACTAAGACCTGCCTCTTGTTGAGTATGCTGGAAAAAAGAATAAAAGTTGCAGACATATTATTAAATTTAGGCCATAGTTTTGCTGGTGTTTTTCTGTACTTTTACGTTTTTAGTGCTGTTTTTTTTGCACCTGCATTTTTGGTGGGGGTTTTTTGTGGTAAAAACACCAGCTCCAGATATTAGTGAAGTTCTATGGAAAATATGAATCACAGGAAATACAAGCAGTTTTGGTACTGGTGTTTTTGTTAATTAGTTGGCTTTTTTTTGTCTTTCTGGCTTATTTTTTAAAAAAAACACAGGGTACTGGAGATCTTGGCATATTTTCCCATAATTTCACATCACCTGGAGAGAAAAATCTGGTGGGTAAACACACTGGAGAGGGAAATTTATCAAGCCTGGCTTCAAAAATGCATAAGTAGGGGTTGCGACTTTTTGGGGATACGTTTTGAAACAGTACCTTATAAGCACTGCGCCTTCTAGTTTGACTTTTTAAAAATCGCAAATCCACACCAGGCATGCCCCAGGCATAGTTTTACTGCAAACACATTGCTCTTGTGCCAAATTTATTATTACTGTGCACCATTTTCATAAATTTGGCACAATTGCACAGAACAATTCCTGTCTAAAAACTAACCTACAATGATAAATTACCCGGGTGAGAAAAAAAAAGAAAACAGTTATGCAGTTATTTTGGTGTTTTTACAGCCCCTTCCCCCCAAAAAATAGTACAAAGTCATGTGTGTAAGGATCCTTACTGAGTATTTGAAATTGAGCTTTCAGAACATCTCAAACCTTTAAGTATTGGAGATATTCCTTTGAATAACAAAAGATAAAAAAAAAAAAATATATATATATATATATATATATATATATATATTATACATAAATATATATATATATTATATTTTTTCCCCCCTTATCAACTAAAGTATATTGTTTCTTTTAAAATAACGTATTTCAAGTATACTGTACGTATTTAAAATGGCTGTGGTTGCAACACCTGTGGAGGCCAGCTTACAGTATGTTTTAACCATTGAGCCATTTGAAATACCAACAGTATACTTAAAATATGTTGAATTTGATATATACCAACCAGCAGAACTGTTCTGTTGCAAATAGAACCACAAAGAAGACTGAAAGAAATTTACATAAAAGGGCCATTTCTTTTAGCGTAATTAGGATAAATCCTAAAGGATATCATTTCTTGGTTATTTTTTTGCATTGACAGGAGTAGAGCTTAAAAAGTCATACAGTGTGATACAAATATTGGAAGGTATGTTGACATTTTAAGTATTTGCTCTGTACAAGGTGCTGCATGACAAATTCACCTTTATTCCATTTTTTTTTACAGGTGTGTATTGTATGCCTGGGATATGAAGAGTAGACAGAGTCCAAAGGTGGACAGATAGGGACTGATGTGAATAAACCGATTCTTGAATATGTTCTTGCTACACAATTAACCAGAAATATGTGTAATATTTATCCATTTTTAAAATTATGTAAAAAAAAAAGAAAAAAAAAGAATGGTTGTTGGTGTATTGATGTTTGTCTGACACCTCCATTGATTGCTAAGAATGAAGAAACCAGAAAAAGGAAAGCAACACTTGGCCAAATGGTTGGTGCATTACAATCAATAACTGCACAAAACTCCTAGCGATATACTACCACTGTCCAACCCTTTTAATAATTCCTATAATATTATCCTTTATAACAGGCTACAACTACTCTATGTTCGGTAGACATTTTCATTTGGGTCCTTTGACTTTTAATATTAATTATTTTCATTTCATAATTTTAGATATATGATATAATATCTTGAAGTATTATTATAAATATTATCTGTGCACTTAAATGTCTTAAATAATAATGCACAAAGACCGGCAGTTTAACAACAATAATCAACAAGGAGAGACACTCACAGACACTTCTCATGGACAGTCTTTGAAAAATGATCCATCCATGATTGTATAATCGGTTGGAAATTACCAATAAATCATGGAAAGCTGAATAAGAAGTTTCACCTGAACAGAGATAATTTTATGTTGATTATTTTGTAAAATTTTTTAGATCTATAGTAACGTACTTATATATCTTCGTCTATGCTGTGCATTAATTGAAATGTACTTGGAAAGCTGGATCTTTATTTCTTGTGTCCTTAACTAACATGTTTTAAACAGATCTTTCAGTGCTTTTCAGAGACTTTTCTATTTGAGCATTTTCATATTTTAAAGCAGTAAACCTGCTGCCAGGACTCATAGAAAAAGCCTGTGAGTCCTGATTCCTCCACCCACACATAGAGCCCGTGAGTCCTGATTCCTCCACCCACACAGAGCCCGTGAGTCCTGATTCCTCCACCTACACATAGAGCCCGTGAGTCCTGATTCCTCCACCTACACATAGAGCTCGTGAGTCCTGATTCCTCCACCTACACATAGAGCCCGTGAGTCCTGATTCCTCCACCTACACATAGAGCCTGTGAGTCCTGATTCCTCCACCTACACATAGAGCCTGTGAGTCCTGATTCCTCCACCCACACATAGAGCCCGTGAGTCCTGATTCCTCCACCCACACATAGAGCCCATGAGTCCTGATTCCTCCACCCACACATAGAGCCCATGAGTCCTGATTCCTCCACCTACACATAGAGCCCGTGAGTCCTGATTCCTCCACCTACACATAGAGCCCGTGAGTCCTGATTCCTCCACCTACACATAGAGCCCGTGAGTCCTGATTACTCCACCCACACATAGAGCCCGTGAGTCCTGATTCCTTGACCTACACATAGAGCCCGTGAGTCTTGATTCCTCCACCCACACATAGAGCCTGTGAGTCCTGATTCCTCCACCCACACATAGAGCCCGTGAGTCCTGATTCCTCCACCCACGCACAGTGATTGACAACTATTCCTGTATGAGATTATATATAATGATCTCTGTCAATCACTCTGGTTTTCTCTAGTTACAGATTTTCTTTGTGTGAGGGCAGAATGAAGGAGGACTCAAAGGCTTTCTCTAGGTGTAGGAAGCAGGACTTACAGACTTTCTTTATGTATGTATGGGAAACTGGTAGGGGCAAACAGGACTCATAAGTTTTCTCTATGTGTGGGTGGAAAAACAGAACTCACAGGCTCTATGTGTGGGTGGAAAAGCAGGAATTACAAGCTTCCTCTGAGTCCTGGTGGGATTAAAGGAGTTATCCAACCCCTCTAATGACCCCTCCCCGAAGCCTGGGCCCCTTGTATACCCGCAATTCTAGGGAGGCTTGTCCCTGTTGCGGCCTGCTATTGGACTGTTTCCCCCATTGCCGGATGTTTTGATCCAAACGACGGGGGGATGCATCGGCTGCAATGCAGGGAAGCGGAGCAATGTGGGTGCTGGGGAGCAGGTAAGTATATTGTTTATGAGGGGCCCAGGCATTGGGGGGGGGGTCATTAGAGGGATTGGATAACCCCTTTAAAGAGCTTGTTTACAATAAAATCCAGAATCAGATGATAGAAAACCATACAGTGCATCCCCCAGGTCAATGTTTCTTCCTCTATGCTTTTCTCTCACTGGACACTTTCTCTTGAAATGTGTATAGTGTCATCAAAATAAGAAATAACAAATAGGTCAGTAATGAAACTAGATATTATATATTACAGGATAATAATCACCCCATCAATATTTTTCACTAATTTTATGATTACAATATGTTACAGGACAGGTTTTCTACTTTTTTTAAAATGTTTGCAAAAAATTGGGCCCTTTCCTCCTAGCTTCCGAATGATCAGCTTGCCCCTGCCGCCAAACTTCCTTTTCTATGACTAAACTTAATAATTTAGCCTTGTACTGCAGACCTGAATCATTTTTGACATTTTGGCTGCTAGAGATGTATTTTAGTATACCAATAGGTCTAAATATGCTACAATCTCTGTAACTGGGATACTCTGAGATGTATTTTGTATTCTAAAATGAAAAATATCCATCTTGTACTTTAGCAGTGACGCCCGGCGGTAACATTATTTGCAACCAGTCTGCCTTTATAGATGTTTTATAACAATGATAACGTCATAGACCAGAAAGGCAGCTTAGCGGGAGTAAAGTCTTTCAAGTTCTTGTCTCAGCAAGCTTTAGCAATCAGATTTTTTTCTAAAAATAATTTTAAATGGGAACCTTTAAATGTTAGTAAAAACTATATTTTCACACATTCAAATTAAATAGAGACAAAATACTGGATAACAGATATTTTTGTTGCCTATTACTTACTGTTTAGTAATAGTAATATGGGTTAAGATTGATAAAACCTGGTGAAAACCATACAAAATGGATGTAATTTCATTAAAGGGTTTCTGTCACCCCACAAAACTCATATTTTTTTTTTTGGATAGTTAGATTCCTTATAGGGCGATATAGGAGAATATAATAGTCTTACTTACTTTCATGCGGCCGATTCTTTAGAAAACGAAGTTTTATAATATGTAAATCAGGGCTCTACCAGCAAGTAGGGCGTCTACTTGCTGGTAGCCGCAGCAGAAAACCGCCCCCTCGCCGTGTTGATTGACAGGGCCAGCCGTGATCTCCTCCTCCGGCCGGCCCTGTCAGTATTTCAAAAATCGCGCGCCTCTGGTCATTCGGCGCAGGCGCTCTGAGATGAGGAGGCTCGTCTCCTCAGCACTCCCTCAGTGCGCCTGCGCCGATGACGTCTTCTCTTTCGGTGATGTCATCGGTGCAGGCGCACTCAGGGAGTTCTGAGGAGACGAGCCTGCTTATCTCAGAGCGCCTGCGCCGAATGACCAGAGGCGCGCGATTTTTGAAATGCCGACAGGGCAGGCCGGAGGAGGAGATCACGGGTGGCCCTGTCAATCAACACGGCGAGGGGGTGGTTTTCTGCTGCGGCTACCAGCAAGTAGACGCCCTACTTGCTGGTAGAGCCCTGATTTACATATTATAAAACTTCGTTTTCTAAAGAATCGGCCGCATGAAAGTAAGTAAGACTATTATATTCTCCTATATCGCGCTATAAGGAATATAACTATCCAAAAAAAAAAAATGAGTTTTGTGGGGTGACAGAAACCCTTTAAGGATAAGACTTCACAGCGACATAGCATTGGGATTACCACAACTGTGCCGCAACTTGGGAGATTTGCTAGAAACCACCTTTGGACCATGGCAAAAAATCTGACCCTGACAATTTTTCAGAGACTTGTGTGATGCCATATTATAATGAAGCCCTTGCCTACGGCCTCGTGCACACAGCAAAACTAGAGCCATAGCTACCAGGCCTGTCACCTAAAGAATGGTGATCCATATGGCTCCATATATGCCAGCCAATGAAGCATACCACTTCTTTTTTTTGTTTTTCTGTTGAATAGGTATGCAATTCAACAGAAAAAGAAAAACTCTATATGGCTCCATATGGATTCAGAGGAAAACGGTGGTACAGTAGGGCCTCATAGAAGCCTATGAATTAGGGTCTATTCACACAGCTGTAGTTGCGGAACGGGTGAGGTTGCTGGGGCCACAAAAGATGTGGACAGCACACAGTGTGCTGTTCGCATCCGTAGTTATGTTCCACGGCCCTGCAAGAAATATACAACATGTCCAATTCTTGTCTTGATTGCGGACCGCAAAACGCTTACGGACGCGTGAATGCAACCTTATGGCTCTGTAGAACTCCAAGCTTGAGCACATAGTTGTGCCAAGGTACATTATCTCTGCAACTTTTCAATACAACAGATAATGATCCTTCACTCAACCTGCCTGTACCTCAACGCGACGCAAACCCCATAAATAAAGCATGAATTATGTCACATAACCAAAATCTTATTAAAGTAGCCAATACATATTTCTTTATTTATTTGAAACTATTAGCCGAAATAACGAACCTTAGAAAATGTCAGATAAAGTTTCAATTTAAGATTTTCAGAGAAATAAAAAAAAAGATAATAAAATAAAAAGATGACAAATGGGGTCCCTGTGTTAAATGAATGTCACATCTGTCCATATCATGTACACTGTATCAGAGCCAAAATATAGAATTAAGACACTTTGTATGGAATAGAATTTGAACAAGTCCCATACAGTGACATGCTAAGTGGAATACAACTGCTGATTTATCTACAATGTACATTCAAGACAGTTTGTTAATATATTATCAAAAACACTTGCGTTTCTCAAAAGACCAAGTCTACATTAACATTTTAAGGTACTATCACTTTTTTTTATGTAACACAGAATTGTTAAGACAGTACACACTTGGTTTTGGCAACAGTGTAACACAGCTATTATGTCGTTAACGAAGCAACAGTTTCTTTTGCATGACTCAAGGTGTCAAAAATAATTACAATCATTCTGGGAAGACGCCCATTTATTGGTTAACTTGGTTTCACCAGTGAAAAGAATAAATAATACACCTTCGTAAGTGTCATGAAAGCATCTGTGTGAACACTTCATCAAGTGATATAACATCAGGCTGTTGTCTGCAGACAGAAATCTAACCTCTAACATGGTCAATAAACTCGCCATTGAACATTGGATGTTGAAGTACACATTGGCCGTTCTTACGATATGGATCTGGAAACATGAAATTTATTTCATATACAGAGGGTCTTGTAAAGTTGGAGACCTGCAAATCAGTGCTGTCCAACCATCGCAATGGATGGGCCCCTTATATGTAACACCCATTTTCTTTTTCTTTTTTTTTCTTTTTTTTTTTTACAAATTGAGAATATGTGATGCGAGGAGATTTGTTTTTATTAATTTTTTTCTAAATAAATTTTCTTTTTTTTTGTCATACATTCCACTATGGAACACTTTTGAACTGAATGATGTTGTGCTTCAAGTGGGAGAAGTCTGTGTCTTCAGTACATAAGGGTGGACAGACCAATCAGGCAAGCACAATAGGTGTTTCTGTCCTTTGGCAAAACACACCTAACAGGATTTCTGTATTACAAAAGGCTTGGGAGTTCTCAGGCACATTATGGGTCATAGAAAAGCCTTTAACTTGCGGATAAGTTTGAAATTATGCTCCATCTTTAATGACTCGCTATAGACTAGTGTTTTCCATTTTAAACTTTTTATTTTTTTATCATAAAAAACTTTAAATATATTATCTTCCCATCTACTAACCACACTCCCTACACTGTTATATAGCACATGAATGCGTATATTTTAAATAAAATTAAATAAAATATCCCTCCAGAAATAATATTATTTATATTGAAAAGACATAATCTCCATTAAACCTTTATGTCCACTTTATAACATTTTGGAGAGTCTTCACCATTTTTAATCTACGTTCTCCACTGTATAACAGTAGTCCTCTCTAGTTTTTGTTCCATATTTTTTATTTTTTTTAATCATTTTGAATGTAAAGATGTAATATAAAATGATCTAGAACGTTTATCAGATATAGATGTGGGAACCTTGCGGTTTCCCTAACCCTGTGCCTCAAGATGACCTTATATCTGGGCTGTTACGGCCTAAACATCTCGTTTGGTTGGGGTACGCATTTCCTCATCTCACGGTGACTTCTTCTGACAGTCACTGCTGGAATAGATAACCAGGGACACTGTCTTCTACACTAATCCTTATATTAGTGTCAATATTATAAAGTAGTTTAGGTGTGCCTGCTTGATTCTTAGTTGTGCCATTGAGTTGGCGTGAATCAATTCTTCATGTGTACAGTGTGTGGTCGTCCGTATTTTTCTTAGACTTAGAGGTTGTACTCTATCCCCGGCATACTGTAAAACCCATTTACAAAAATAGTCACATATATAAATAAATGGTCTACAAATTAAATAAAATAAAAAATATTAAAATCACTAAAACACAAGGTCTGTAAACATATGACAGTATGGTAACTGAAAATGCAAACAGTGGACACAATTATTGTACTACAGTGTTTTATGTGAAACGCACAAACAGTATAGGTTTGCATTCCCTTGACTGGTCCCAACAGGCCGAGAAGCCTATGGTGGCTTCCAGAGTAAGTGTCAACTGGTATTTAAACAGTAACCACCAGTCAAGCTTGATACACCATCTCTTGACAAGAGGTCACTGTCTTATTATAGGCACTGACCTTGAGTACATATATGCAAGAACTGTCAGTTTGGCATAGATCTCCCAAAAGGAGTCCTGTTGACACAGATGGGTCATCTTCACAGGTTGTAAACAATTTGTCACACAAATGAAAAAAATGTGCAGTTTTATTTTTTATTCTCCCTGGCATCTTTATTTTTGTCCTCTTTTTCTGCTTTGTCTTTTTCATGTTTTTCCTTCTCGGGCTTTGTTACACTATCATAAGATGGAGGTGATGTTGTCGAGGGTGTCATGTCTGTTTTCTCAGTGGTTGAGTTCCCATTAAGCTTATCAATCACCATGTCTTCTTTAATAGGTAAACTATTTACTTCTTTTAATTTATCTTTTCTATACATGTATGAAGCTTTTTTAATTGTTTTCCTTAAAAGATATCTCCGGAAACAGCGCTGAATAATAAGGGCAGACAGTTCTTCTTGTTTTCTCCGTAATGTTGATGTAATTGGTTCATAAGAGACTTTTGAAGGGTTGGAGGCCATGAACCTTTCTTCCATTGGTTGCCGGAGATTATCCATTTCATCACCTTCACCTAACACGCGCTTTGTAAAGGCAAACAAGATGTCAAGGCAGTGAATTCTGTCACCGCTTACCATGGGAAGATCCATTGCAATAAGCTGAACTCTGTTTGGTTTTGGTATACGAAGAGGTGGATCCAGTGCATCTGCAAAGTCAGGTAGTTTACTGTACTGAATGAATTGTGTCGCATCTGGATCAAACTTTTCCCAAACTTCATAAAACATCTCAAAGTCATCCTCCCCTAGAGGTTCTGCACTTTCTTCAGTAGCAACACTGAAGTTCTCCAAAATGACAGCAATGTACATGTTTACCACTACTAAAAATGATATGATGATGTAACTTACAAAGAAGAAAATCCCAACAGAGGGGTTACCACAATCACCTCTGACAGAACTCCCGGGATGTTCTGCATGAGGGTCACAGTCTGGTGCTCCACTGTTAAGAATTGGTGCCAAGAGACCATCCCACCCAGCTGAAGTTGTGATCTGGAATAAGCAAATCATGCTATTGCCAAATGTTTCAAAATTAAACATATCATCAATTCCAGCTTCTTTCTTCACATAAGCGAAATTGGACATTCCAAAGATGGCATAAATGAACATGACTAAGAAGAGCAGAAGACCAATATTGAATAAAGCAGGAAGTGACATCATCAATGCAAAAAGCAGAGTACGGATTCCCTTTGCTCCTTTTATGAGACGTAAAATTCTTCCAATCCTTGCAAGTCTTATGACTCGGAATAGTGTTGGAGAGACAAAATAATTTTCAATCATGTCTGCCAGAAACATACCTGCAATGAAAAAGGAATATCAACATTAGAAGCTAAATTAATCTTTAATATTTTTTATGTGTGTCCTAACTCCCAACAGCTCGTTCTGTATTCATATATGAGTTATTATTCAGGAGTTTGAGGACGTACATCTTATGTTGTACCAGGGAAAGAGCAGAAAGTCCTTGAAAATCCTTCAATGGTTTGCTAATTTCTCTGGTGGATCAGAATCCATCAATGGAGCTTACTGCATATGGATTTAGACAGCCATCATTAAATTTAATAATAAATCTGTATGCAATGAGCTCCCCCTAGTGGAGACTACAGGCGGCAAACATTTTATAATGTAATTGTTCAGCTGTGTGCCGAGAAGCGCGGATTTGTGGTCTAGTAACAGAAACATGGACCTCATTCCCCCATCCCCAAAATATAGCATGTACAATAAAATATCATAAATAGCTAATATACTGTATTGTGGGATTGACTAGCCCAGAATATTGGACCAATATGATTAAACGTAATTATATTTTAGAAACATTTAAAGGAGTTGTCTCACATCAGCAAATGGCATTTATCATGTAGACAAAGTTAATACAAGGCACTTACTAATGTATTGCGATTGTCCAAATTCCCTCTTTTGCTGGCTGGATTCATTTTTTACTACTTGTATCCAGGAGTTACAACTAGAGATGAGCGAATTGAAGCTGACGAAGTGGAATTCTAACCAAATTTCAGGAAAAATTTGATTCGCAACCGTAGCCAAATTTCCATGTGACTCGTGGTAACGAATCACATTTTTTCCTAAAATGGCTGATGCATGTGTGAGGACATGGAGCAAGGAACTCTGGGAAGGTAGGATAACCCATAATGCCATGCATGCAGCCAATCAGCAGTCAGCCAGCCATGTGATGTCACAGCCCTAAAAATAGCCTCAGCCATCTTGGATTCTGCCATTTTCCAGTGTACTTAGTGCAGGCAGAGACGTCAGAAGGCGCTAGGGACAGTGCTAGAAAAAACTCAATTGTGCTAAAAAAAAGATCTACAAGTGCAGGGAAAGATTATTCAAGGTGTAGGGAAAGGATAGGGAGGAATCATTCCACTGCATTTATGTTGAACAGGGCTCATAGGGGAGGTTACAGCCTGGGTAATAGGAACAATCCTATTACACCTTGCTGCACTGACTGGGGATCCAAATTGCCATTATACAACTCTGTAATTCCAGCAAACCGTTCTTATAAGGGTGCAAGTGCTGTTTCATACAGGCATTAACAGGGTTTATTACAAGGAAATATTTCTACATCATATTTGCCCTTGTGCGGTGCAGTTATATCTTCTAAAGCATTTTTTGGCTTGTATTAGTGGACAAAAAAGGGCTTATTAGCCGTTGTGTGGTAAAGTGCTAAAATTACAGCCCTTTTTGTCGTGTATTAGTGGCAAAAGTAAAATATATTTGCTGTTCAGTGGTGCAGTTATATGTTCTAAAGCCCTTTTTGGCGTGTATTAGTGGGGAAAAAGAAAAAGGGCTTATTAGCCGTTGTGTGGTGAAGTGAGAAAATTACAGCACTTTCTGGTGTGTATTAGTGGCAAAAAATTTTTTTTACCGTTCAGCAGTGAAATTCCATTGTACTACAGCCATTTACAGAGTGTATTAATAGAATAGATACGTATGTCCTATCAGCCGTTCTGCGGTGAATTGTGATTGTTATATTTAATTTTTTGGGGTGTATTAATAGGAAAAAGAATACGTCTTATTAGCCGGTCTGCAGTGAACCAACATTGTTATACTGGCATTGTTGGGGTGTATTAATGGGAATAATAGGTACACGTTATTAGCCATTCTGCGGTAAAATAATATTGTCATACAGACATTGTTGCGCTGTATTAATAGCAAAAATAGGTATGTGTTATTAGCTGTTCTGCGGTGAATTTACATTGTCATTTAGTGGTGAAATATGTTTGTGATACAGCCTTTTTTGGGAAAATTGATAGGTGATTGTAGACTGCCTTTTCTGTATGGACCAAATTACGTTGATTAGCCATTCAGTGGTGAAATTTGTTTGTGATACAGACTTTTTTTTTTCAAAAATTGATGGGTATTTGTAGACCTCCTTTTGCTGTATGGACCAAATTATGTCGATTAGCCATTCAGTGGTGAAATTTGTTTGTGATGCAGCCTTTTTGGGGAAAACTGAGGGGTGATTGTAGACTTCCTTTTGCTGTATGGACCGAATTACCTTGATTAGCCATTCAGTGGTGAATTTTTTTGGGTGAAATAGCCTTTTTGGGGAAAATTGATGGGTGATTGTAGATTTCCTTTTGCTGTATGGACTGAATTACGTCGATTAGCCATTCAGTGGCAAAACATTTTTGTTAAACAGTCTTTTTTGGGAAAATTGGTCGGTACCTGTAACTCCGGTCAAGGACAATATATGTCCTTTAAGGCCAACTGGGTAAATGTGGTTCCTGGCCAGCCACACCAGCCACTTGGCCAGGTGACGCCGCTTCCGCCTCCACGTTCTCACGCTGTTGGTCTGGTCTAGCGACAATGTCTGCCTCTGCCTCCTCATCCTACACCATGTCCTCAGCCTCCACTACAGGGACAATTCACAGTGCTCCTCCAGCATACCACATGTACATGTCAGGCTGTTCTAGACCTCGTTTGCCTGGGCGAATGGGGTCACACAGGGGAGGAACTGCTCCGTGTCCTTCATCAAGAAATCGAATTCTGGTTTTCTCCTCGACAACTGAAAATCGGAATCATGGTGACCGACAATGGGAAGAACATGGTGTCGGCGCTGCGTCAAGGAGGGCTGAGCCATGTGCCCTGCATGGCACATGTGTTCAATGTGGTTGTCAAGCGGTTCCTGAAGTCTTCCACCCATCTGCAAGACATCCTAAAGATGGCCAGGAAACTTTGCATGCACTTCAGCCACTCGTACACCGCCAAGCACACCCTCCTTGAACTGCAGCGGCAGAACGGCATCCCCCAACATAGGCTAATATGCGACGTTTCCACCCATTGGAATTTCACCCTCCATATGTTAGACCGACTATACAAACAGAGAAAGGCCATAAACGATTTCTTGATGATCCAAGCGGACAGGAGTACTCCCCTGTGTAACTTCTATGTCAGCCAGTGGTAGCTCATGCGTGACACCTACCGTTTGCTCAGGCCCTTTGAGGAGGCCATGTTATTTGTCAGTCGCCAGGACTATGGGATGAACAAAATCATTCCACTGCTTCATATCCAGATGCTGGTAAATCTGGCTGGTCAGGGGACTGGAGACGTGGCGCCTAGATCTCACAGCCACATGAGCCCTGTGGGGGCTGAACTGGAGGAGGAGGAGGAGGAGGAGAAGGATGTTGGAGCACAAGCACAGATGACAGGAGAGGAAAAGCAAAAGCTGGCAGAGGAGCTACAGGGTGATGAGGAAGACGAGGCAGAGGACCCAGACAAACCATGGCAGCATGCAGTGGAGATGGAGGCAGGGAGTCCCTCCGAGTCACTTGCGCAAATGGTCCGATGCATGCTCTCTTGCTTGCGTAGTGACAATCAAATTGTCACCATTTGGCAGAGGGATGACATCTGGCTCTCCACCTTGTTGGACCCTCGCTACCGGTCCAAAATGGGGGCCTTTTTTACACCCGCTGAGAGGGAGGACAAACTGAACTACTATAGAGACATCCTATGTAGTCAGTTAGCCACTGCCTATCTGTGCCATCGTCTATCCTCTCGCAGGTCTGACCAGCCCTCTGCGCTCATATTCCACTGCCATGGCTGCTGGGGGGTGGTGGCAGGAGCAGTACCAGCTCCATCAGCAGCAGCCTGAGTCTAGAGTATCTGATGAGCAGCTTTCTTCACCCGCATAGTGAAGAAACTACTCACCAGCAGCTAGACATAGAGCAGGTGCACCCTGCCACCTGTCATCGAAGATCCGCTGGACCTGGACTTTGGGCAGCCAAACTGGAATTGTGGCCACAACTGGCAGAGTTTGACCTGGAAAAGCTGTACTGGAATTGTGGCCACAACTGGCAGAGTTTGACCTGGAAAAGCTGTCCTGCCCGGCCAATAGTGTGGCATCAGAGTGGGTGTTTAGTGCGGCGGGGGCCATAGTTACCCCAAGATTGAACTTGCCTGTCCACCCAAAATGTGGATAGACTGAACTTTGTCAAGATGAATCAGGCGTGGATCAGCCAGTATTTTCACCCACCAATGCATCAGACTAGATTATCTATGTTGCCACACCAACACTTTGACAAAAGAGGATGGTTTCTTCTGGCTACCTGCCTTGATGCTGCCTTGATGCTGCCAGTGCCACCTGCCTGATGCCACACATCTGATGCCAAGTGCTCCTTCTTTCACCCACCATATTCAGTGGGTACTGATAGTGCCACCCACCTCCACACTATGTCATCTTGCCACTCTGTGGTCTCCTCATGTTGCTGCCACCTCCACACTATGTCACCTTGCAAGTCTGTGGTCTTCTGATGCTGCTGCCACCTCCACACTATGTCACCTTGCCACTCTGTGGCCTTCTGATGCTGCTGCCACTTCCACACTATGTCACCTTCCCACTCTGTGGTCTTCTGATGCTGCTGCCACCTCCACACTATGTCACCTTGCCACTTTGTAGCCTCCTGATGCTGCTGCCACCTCCACACTATTTAACCTTGCCATTCTGTGGTCTCCTCATGCTGATGCCACCTCCACACTATGTCACCTTGCCACTCTGTGGTCTTTTGATGCTGCTGCCACCTTTACACTGTCATTGTGCCACTCTGTGGCCTCCTGATGTTATCGCCACCTCCATACTCTGTCATTGTGCAACTCTGTGGCCTCCTGATGCTCCCACAAGCTCCAGACTCTGTCATTGGGACACTCTGTGGTGTCCTCATGCTGCTTCCACCTCACCACTATGTCTTATGGCCACTCTGTGGACTTCTCATGCTGTCCCCACCATCCCCACTTCATGACTGGGCCACTATTTTGCCTTTTGGCCTGGCTGACATCATTATTTATCTGTCAGAAGAAAAGAAAAATGAGACGCACAACGGATCCTGTCTGTGTAGCAGCTATAATGCCTGTATGGTCCCATAAGAATTGGCTTGTGATTTGGTAGCCAAAAGCAGGAGTGGGTACAAAACATAGAAGACATGCAAATATTCCATTCATGTGTCATCTCTGTTTTGGATCCACTCCTGTTTGTTTGTGAATTAGCAATACTGATGGATTACTGATCAAATGCTGACCGAGTGAAGGTGGATGCTCAACAGACAGGATCTGTTTTTTAGGGGTTATTGTTCTGACGGATCAGAGGAAGGGCGAAATAATCTGTGACGTCAACACAAACTTACTGCTGACACCCTCTTCACTCTGTTGGGGGGGCTCTACTTGTATAAGCGTTTAATAGAACAGGTTCTGTTGACATCTATGTGGAATCAGCTGACAACGACCTGTAAGGCTGAGTTCATACTTAAGTTTTTTGGTCAGTTTTGGCCGTGACTGCCCCAATAAGTGAAGTGTGCAGTGATTCTAATAGTGACGCCTGTCATCTGCATGTCATATTGACTCACAGTATAATTTCACTACCACAGCAGACTCCCTATGCGTGTTACTGCAAGGCATAGTGTTCTACACCACTATAAAGACTCTCTGTAGCCACGAAATAGCAGTTTTTTAACGCGATTCGCCACATATTTAAAAAATTTGCTCTCTCTAGTTGCAACCATACTGCAATCCAGAAGTGGTGGCCATGATTGCAAACTATAGGAAAAGGCATTGGCCTCTCTGGTGGCCGGGACTGCAGGAGTGCACATAGGCTGGAGCTTTTTCCTATAATGTGCAAGCAAGACCACCCCTGCTGGATTGCAGGGTGGTTGTAGCTCCTGGATACGAGCAGTGTATAATGTGATGGAAAAATGAAGCAAGCCAGCAGAGAAGCCAATATGGACAATAATACATTAGTAAGTGCCTTGTATTAACTTTCTCTACATGATGATACATGCCATTTGCCGAAGCGAAACAACCCCTTTAAGCAGTGGTGGCCACCTGGTCTACATTTCTCGGGCACATATGAACATGGCACCAACACAGATGCCTTCGGCTGTCAATCACACATGCAACAGGTCAACCAATTTTATAGGTACAAATCTGCTGACACATGCCCTTTAACGAGCTCTATTCAGGGACAACTGTGCACTAGAATATGAATACTGAATTATCCATTGTATATGTAATATTCATTTTAAGAGGTCATTCTTACCTACAATGGACAGAATAACAACAACAAAATCAAAAATGTTCCATCCAATGGTGAAGTAATAATAACGAAGAGAAATCAGCTTTAGGACAAATTCACTAGTAAACAGGACAATGAAGACCATGTTGATCCAATACAAGTTGTTCTCCATATCTTGACTTTGTTCGTCTGTCTCAATCATCATTGTTACCATGTTAAGGCAAATAAGGATCATGATGGTAATGTCAAACGCCTGCCTTGTCACAAGGTCAAAAACAAAGCCTTGATATTTATTCTGGGGAAAAAAATCCATAGTAGAAATAAGGAAGAGGAAAGTAGAAAGTAGAAAAAAAAATACACAATAAACAGCACATCATGACTTTAGGCTGGGTTCACACGGGCGTTGCGGGAAAAGATGCGGTTGCGTTGCGGGAACATGTGCGATATTTCCCCGCGAGTGCAAAGCGTTTTAATGCTTTTTTTGCACGCGCGTGAGAAAAATCGGCATGTTTGGTACCCAGACCCGAACTTCTTCACAGAAGTTCGGGTTTGGGTTTAGTATTCTGTAAATTTTATTATTTTCCCTTATAACATGGACTCTGAGGCCCCTTTCACACGGGCGAGTTTTCCGCGCGGGTGCAATGCGTGAGTTGAACGCATTGCACCCGCACTGAATCCGGACCCTTCATTTCTATGGGGCTGTGCACATGAGCGGTGATTTTCACGCATCACTTGTGCGTTGCGCGAATATCGCAGCAAGCTCTATTTTGTGCGTTTTTCACCAACGCAGGCCCTATAGAAGTGAATGGGGCTGCGTGAAAATTGCAAGCATCCGCAAGCAAGTGCAGTGCGATTTTCACGCACGGTTGCTAGGAGACGATCGGGATGGGGACCCGATCATTATTATTTTCCCTTATAACATGGTTATAAGGGAAATTAATAGCATTCTGAATACAGAATGTATAGTACAATAGGGCTGGAAAGGTTAAAAAAAATAATAATAATTTAACTCACCTTAATCCACTTGTTCGCGCAGCCGGCATCTCTTCTGTCTTCATCTCTTCTGTCACTACGCTCATCACATGGTCCATCACATGATCCATCACCATGGATGAAGACAGAAGAGATGCCGGCTGCGCGAACAAGTGGATTAAGGTGAGTTAAATTTTTTTTTATTTTTTTTTAACCCCTCCAGCCCTATTTTACTTAGCATTCTGTATTTAGAATGCTATTATTTTCCCTTATAACCATGTTATAATAACACAACCTTGAACCCAAACCTGAACTTCTGTGAAGAAGTTCGGGTCTGGGTACCACATTCAGTTTTTTATCACGCACGTGCAAAACGCATTGCACCCGTGCGATAAAAACTGAACAGCGGAACGTAATCGCAGTCAAAACTGACTGCAATTGCGTACCTACTCGCGCGTGTTTGCCGCAACACATCCGGACCTTATCCGGACACGCCTGTGTGAAAGAGGCCTTAATACTCTTAACTCTTAACATGGACTCTTAATATTCTTATTGTTTACACAGTACTATAATTTATAGTAAAGGGTCCTTTACTTTATTACTTATAATAATTTTGCCACTGCTGAACCTCTCTTTGAAGAGTAAGAGGAGGCGCTCCATGTCCATCACTGATATGAAACTCCTCCAGCCTTTTCATTATGATGTTCTGCAGGTGCTCAGGTGTGTGTTATGATGTTCTGCAGCAGCTGGGGCACAGGACTGTTTGATACACATTGTAGTTGCTAAAAAACTCCTTGTTTAAACTGAGTATTCTCATCTCCGTCATACATGGCTGATATCAGAATACCCATGCAATGTGGCAGGAGTTACAGAAGACAACTGTGTGTAACTTGGGAGCTATGGAAACAGTAGGTCACTGTGCTATGCTGTTCTATAGCTCCCACTGACGTCTATGGGAGTTACGGAAACAGCGTAGAACAGCCCACTTGGCTATTTCGGTAAACCCAGCCACTGCATAAGATGGTATTTTGCTCTTAGTACATCTGATTCTACATGCACCAAGGGTGGACTGTACAGCACAGGTGTGGGATTACAGGGCCAAGTAAAATGATGCTGCCTGGTCCTGTTGACCCAGTGGAGGTGGGAGTGACCAGCACTGTAGTGAGCTAAGGTGCCGCAAATGGCTAGGATTCGCCGTTGGTGAACTTAAAGGGGTTGTCCGGGTTCAGAGCTGAACCCGAACATATCCCCGTTTTCACCCAGACACCCCCTCGGATATGAGCATCGGAGAATTTAATCCCCTGATGCTCTCTGTTTTCCTGCACTGAATCACACATGGCAAGGGCTTTTTCCTTAGATCCGTTGATGTAACAGGCTCTGCTAGGCTGAGCTCGGTGACATCACCTATTAGTGCCAGTGACGTCACTGGAAATGCTGCTAGGTGAAAGCTTCTGCCTAGCAGTGTAAAATGTAAACAAAACAGCCCCTGCCCTTGCTCCGATGCTCATCTCAGAGGGGTGAAAAGTAGGATATTTCCAGGTTCAGCTCTGAACCTGGACAACCCCTTTAAAGGGGTTCTACAGGAATGATTTAAAATGGCCTCCGGTAACCTGTCCTAGAAGGTGAGCAGGACTGGTTGTCTCCACTTGCGGAGCTGCCTAAGAGGGTGAGGGGACGGGCCTCAATACACCGCTCTACAATAGATGGTAATAATGCGATCCTGCCTGTGATATGCCATCATGGCTGAGCATCCTGACAGGAAAACTCACCAATATACAGTATATGCAATTAGCTGCCTCCTCGCTCACCTAGGCAGCTCTGCAAATGGTGACAACCAGTCCTGCTCACATTCTTGGACAGGTTACCAGCGGCCATTTTAAATCACTCCCAGAGAACCCCTTTAAGGGTCCATTCACACGTCCGCAACGGTTTTGTGGTCCATGCAGTCCACATTTTGCAGACGGCACATGGCCGACACTATAGTAGAAATGACTTTTCTTGTCCGTGGCTGGGGACAAAAATAGGACATGTTCTATTATTTTGCGGAGTGCGGAACAGAAGTGCGGATGTGGACAGCACACTGTGTGCTGTCCGCATCTTTTGCGGCCCCATTGAAAATGAATTTGTCCGCACCCGTTCTGCAAAATTGCGGAACGGATGCGGACCCATTTTGCGGACGTATGAATGGACCCTAAGGCCTCTTTCACACGAGCGTGACGGATTGGCTCCGGGTACGTTCAGGGTGCGTTCTGTGAAACTCGCACCATCTTGCAAGCAAGTTCAGTCAGTTTTGTCTGCGATTGCGTTCAGCTTTTTCCGTGTGGGTGCAATGCGTTTTGATGCATTTTTCACGCACGTGATAAAAACTAAAGGTTTACAAACAACATCTCTTAGCAACCATCAGTGAAAAACGCATCGCATCCGCACTTGCTTGCGGATGCGATGTGTTTTTCACCGATGCCCCATTCATTTCTATGGGGCCAGGGCTGCGTGAAAAACGCAGAATATAGAACATGCTGTGTTTTTCACGCAAAGCAGAACTGATGCGTGAAAAAAAAAACGCTCATGTACACAGACCCATTGAAATGGATGGGTCAGGATTCAGTGAGGGTGCTAGGCGTTCACGTCATGCATTGCACCCACGCGGAAAACTCGCTCGTGTGAAAGGGGCCTAAAGGAAATGTGTCACCAAAAATTTTACCTGCCAGTTGAAACCAGATAATAACAATTTCCATTTTTTTAAATCTGTTTTTATTCTCTGATTTATTTATTCTATTTCATGAATATAAATATGGGGGCGGCCATCTTGCCTAAGTTCTAAACAGCACTTACAAAGAATTAAGAAAATTGCTTTACAGCAGCAACATGGTCCATAGACACAGTGGTCAGGAGGGGGCCTCATTGACTTCTATGGAGAGTTTTCTAGGCATGCTCTGTGACCTGTGCAGAGGTCATTGTACAAGGAAAGAATGGATAAGCTGTGACATCACCTATTGTGAATGGTGGATCCTGTCTTATCTATACACAGAGGTTATATCATTTCAGGCAGGACTAGAATGACAGGTAAGCACATAACTGCAGTAAAGGTAACTGAAGTAAAGTGATCTGTACAGCGCCTATTATTAGGCTTAGTGGCCAGTGCAAAAACTGCAAGATTTTTATGTTTTTTTTGTTAAATATGGATATTGACTTGGAAAATTAAAAATGATGCCTTCCAAAAATATGTTAAACATAAAAACTTGATTTAAACAATAGGTCATTTTCTAATTACACATTTCCTTTAAGACCACATTTGCGCATGAATTAAAACACTGGTTTCTCTATAACGGCACAAGGGATTAGCATAAGAAAAGTATGCTTTTAATCAGCATGGGAAGCCCAGCAATGCCTGGTTTAATAGGGATGATCATGCTGATAGGTGCTATTTAAAGTAAGTGTAATATTCTTATAATATGGTGATCTCACCGGTGGTCTTGGAATGGGTTTTTGTGGCTTTTTCGACCCCAGCTTCTTCATTGCATTGTAGTATTTTTTCTGTTCTTCTGTCATGAAGATATCTTGACCTCCAAAGTAAAGAAATGAAATAAAAAATGGTTATAACCTTGTACATAAGTTCAAGTGCCCACAATCCATTCTCAACTATACATATAATAGAACATGACTATCTTGTGTGCTTGTGGGCGTGGTGGCGGGACGCCGGCCGGGAGGAGAGCGGGGCGCGGTTTGACTGGGGCCCTGCGCGCCGATACACACACAGGTGGGGACAATTATGATTACTTTCAAACATCCGATTGATGGAAGGGGTATTTCAATATGTGATTCACAGTGATGGCGTTACCCCCGGATGAAGGCACGCCTTTTATTCCTATTGGCATTGGGTAAAGGTGACCTCTTATATCTGGTGATCACTGTGAATTTACTCCAGTCTATGCACTTTAGTATATGCATGTGGTTTTTAACATCTTAGTCATGTGGTCAACGTTATTGAGACTCATCCTCTATATCCTTTATATGCATAATTTATTGTATACTTAAATGTTCGGTAATTACATTACATTTAGATACGCTTGTTACCTCCTTTGACACGTGTGCAGTGCCAGGATGGCGCTTTTTCTGTCACTCTCCTTAATTTTTAATGGCTTATTATATACATTTTAATCATGTTACAATAAAATGATGTATATTTAATAACGGTACTGTGTGAGCTTTGTTTTCTGTTTGTTTGCTTGTTATACTCGGGAGCTGGTACCGAGTCGTTTGTATAGGTGGCCCTTGGTTTTGTTGGGTGGGCACTCATTACCACTCTCACCATTGGGTCATCTTTGGTCTCATTTCTACAAACCGGATTCCAAAAAAGTTGGGACACTATACAAATCATGAATAAAAACTGAATGCAATGATGTGGAGGTGCCAACTTCTAATATTTTATTCAGAATAGAACATAAATCACAGAACAAAAGTTTAAACTGAGAAAATGTACCATTTTAAGGGAAAAATATGTTGAATCAGAATTTCATGGTGTCAACAAATCCCCAAAAAGTTGGGACAAGGCCATTTTCACCACTGTGTGGCATCTCCCCTTCTTCTTACAACACTCAACAGATGTCTGGGGACCGAGGAGACCAGTTTCTCAAGTTTAGAAATAGGAATGCTCTCCCATTCTTGTCTAATACAGGCCTCTAACTGTTCAATCGTCTTGGGCCTTCTTTGTTGCACCTTCCTCTTTATGATGCGCCAAATGTTCTCTATAGGTGAAAGTTCTGGACTGCAGACTGGCCATTTCAGTACCCGGATCCTTCTCCTACGCAGCCATGATGTTGTGATTGATGCAGAATGTGGTCTGGCATTGTCTTGTTGAAAAATGCAGGGTCTTCCCTGAAAGAGATGACGTCTGGAAGGGAGCATATGTTGTTCTAGAACCTGAATATATTTTTCTGCATTGATGGTGCCTTTCCAGACATGCAAGCTGCCCATGCCACACACACTCATGCAACCCCATACCATCAGAGATGCAGGCTTCTGAACTGAGCGTTGATAACAACTTGGGTTGTCCTTGTCCTCTTTGGTCCGGATGACATGGCGTCACAGATTTCCAAAAAGAACTTTGAATCGTGACTCGTCTGACCACAGAACAGTCTTCCATTTTGCCACACTCCATTTTAGCAACGGCGGATGGCACGGTGGATTGTGTTCACTGACAATGGTTTCTGGAAGTATTCCTGAGCCCATTCTGTGATTTCCTTTACACTAGCATTCCTGTTTGTGGTGCAGTGTCATTTAAGGGCCCGGAGATCACGGGCATCCAGTATGGTTTTACGGCCTTGACCCTTACGCACAGAGATTTTTCCAGATTCTCTGAATCTTCGGATGATGTTATGCACAGTTGATGATGATAGATGCAAAGTCTTTGCAATTTTTCGCTTGGTAACACCTTTCTGATATTGCTCCACTATCTTTCTGCGCAACATTGTGGGAATTGGTGATCCTCTACCCATCTTGGCTTCTGAGAGACACTGCCACTCTGAGAAGCTCTTTTTATACCCAATCATGTTGCCAATTGACCTAATTAGTGTTAATTGGTCTTCCAGCTCTTCGTTATGCTCAAATTTACTTTTTCCAGCCTCTTATTGCTACTTGTCCCAACTTTTTTGGGATTTGTTGACACCGTAAAATTTTGAATCAACGTATTTTTCCTTTAAAATGATACATTTACTCGGATTAAACGTTTGATCTGTCATCTACGTTCTATTACAAATAAAATATTGACATTTGCCATCTCTACATCATTGCATTCAGTTTTTATTCACAATTTGTTTAGTGTCCCAACTTTTTTGGAATCCGGTTTGTAATATAATAGAACATAGTCTACTGATTCTATAACACAGTGGATTCGATAGACGTCAATCCCACCTGGAGAAATTTAGGCAACACCATTAACAATACATATTATGCAGTGGTATCCAACCTGTGGCTCTCTACCTGTTAGAAAACTACAGCTACCAGCATGTTGGGCATGCTGAGAGTTGGACTGATCTCTATGGATGTGGGTGGAACATCCTAAATGACAACCTTGGTTTAAATCCATTGTCTATTAAAAAAGTGGAGTCCCAGCCTAGTAGCGTACTCACCTTGGAGTCAGACCATACCATTGCAGTAGGGTCCATAGTGAGAGGGGGGCCGATGCTCAGCTCCTCTTACTTCCTAATATAAAACTAGAGCATTTTCCTGCAGCCTCCACTAGGGGGAGCTGAGTGCATAGAGATTTTACAGCCACTATTGAGTTCAGTGGTAGCTGTATAAATTCTTATGCATTAAGCGTTCCTTAGTGGTGGCTGCAGGCAGGTCAAGAAGTTCTATCATCTACAGTGTGAAGGGCGATGGTATTAAAAATTGTATGGACAAGAATATATTTATACCAGTTGAAAAATATGGTGTCCAGACTGAGCACCATATTTACAAATTCAGTATGGAACAGTGCACAACCCATTAATGACCATCCGCTGTCTTGTGTTGTCGCTATTTTAGAGGAAGCTGTCAGCACTCCTAGTTTACAAAGGAACTGTAACAGCTCCGTTTCTTAGAGCAGCCTTTTGCTTTACAGCCAGGATCGGAGGTAGCTCCAATGCCAACTGTTAACCCTCTGATTGCCACAGTCTGTGAACATGGCATGATCAAAGGGGGATTTCCTCCTCTGATTGGGACCCAGTGATCTGATCTGAGGCTGGGTAATCCCTCTGCTTTCAGCCCTGGGGATCTACAAAGTTCCCCAGGACTGTAAGTTCAGTAATCCTGCTGTTAGGGCACACTAGTGCTGCCCTGAACGAAGCTTGTGCCATAGAGACACAGAGCATAATGTATTAGCACAGAGGAGTGCGATAATACATTGTAAGTATAAAATCATTTTGTAAAACAGTAATTCATTCATGGGATTTGTCAAAATAAGTAATGAAAAAATGACATTAATAAAAAAAAATAAAAAATTATTTTACATTAAATACATTTTATTGTGCATTATTTGTGACTATTTGTGAGAAGGACCTCAAATTTAGGGTTATCGATCATATTCCCCCTCTTAAAAGAGGAGGTAATAGAGAGTTACTATTGAAACAGCGCGAAATAGTGTGGATCCACCGGTTGCGTACACTTAAGCCGGATGGCTTGAATACTGAATGCAGATGGGATTTATGCGGTTAGGAGGTGCAGTCGACTCTATGAAAATGGGGGATCTAACCTGTTCAGTCTGTTATTGGAAATATACAACAGTGTAAACCTTTGATATATTGATCTGAATTTTATTTTTTTATTTTTTATAGAACTCTTGGGTACACTTTAGGCCCTTTGTCTTCTTGTAGCAAGCAAGGCCACAAGTGGTTCTTTGTGTCCGCGAATAAAGCCCTATTTACCGTAAGAAGAAGTGTTGGACATCAGTGGGCATATCTGGGAGTGTGTCGTACATCGCATGATGACAATTTGGATGAACAAAAGCTATTTTGATGCCTACAGTGGTGGTGATTTAATTGCTGTGCCTGCTGTCTGACCGCTGCATGTAACGATATTTGTCCGGCCAAAATCAGCATTTTCAACGGAAAGCAGCCAAATCCCATTATAGGGATCTGGCGGGTTCCCGGCATTATCCGGCTATGCTAGATATGGTGAACTTCGGCAGGCTGTTCCTCAGAACACTGATGTGAACCCACCATTAGGTCTGTATGGAGTCAAAATACAGCATCCCTAGTGGTCCTACTACTGTATATCTCCATATGCTTCTGATCTCATACGAAGACATATGGAGGTACAGGCGTAGTACAGAGCTGAAGGGACTCCTGGGTACAGCTTTACCATTTACAGGTACAGTATGACGATGATTAAGGGGCTACATGAAGTACTTACTGCCTTCAGTTATCTATTTGAATCATAAGAATTATCATATAATACTTATCTTCTTTTTCTGCTGGTTGAAATTGTCAATAATGACACCAATGAAGAGGTTCAGAGTGAAAAAGGAGCCAAATATGATGAAGATGACGAAGTATAAATACATATAGAGGTTGTCTTCATATTTAGGCTGGTCCTCTAACTGTGAGACATAAAGGAGATGCCCATGATAAATTACATTTATAATATTTCCTTGTATTGTGTCTTTTATATCACTTACACACATCACACATACAGTATATCTGGATTATTATTTATATGCTAGATAAAATAAGAAATCCATTGTAGTAAAATCTAAATTATTTTATTTCTCTGTACAAAGCGCAGAAATAATCTTCATTGTACATATTCTATTACGCTTTTTGGCTTACCCTTAGTAGCTCATAATTCTTCAAGAATCAGAACTAGGACTACCCCCTGTGCGTGTACTTATTGAGACCCACAGCAATGGAGCTGGCTCTTTCCCACTATGTGCTTCCTTATTATGGTGCTTATAAGACTTGGGGAACTCCTCATTACCAGGACATAACCATAAGATCGTAAAACTTAAAATTTAAAGAACAGTTATCAAATGGTTTAAAGGGAATTTTCACTCCTGGGGATCTTCCCTACAGATTCACCCAGCGTGGCTGTATCCACGGTAGTAATCATACTTACCTGATCCCTGCCGCTGGGTTTTGGCTCCATCACTGCCTCACTGATTCTGCAGGTCCTGAGTCTCCTCTCGTCAACATCCCGTTTGATGCTGGTCACGTGACACGGGAAGACCCGGGACCTGCATGAAGGCCCGGGAGATGGGCACCGATGGATTGAGAACCCAGTGGCGGGGACTAGGTAAGTGTAATTACCACTGTGGGTCCGGCCACACTGGGGGTTCTGTAGAAAAGGTCCCCTGGAGTGATCAACCCCTTTAAAGCAAAGTATTTGTGTCCTAAGTGTATCTTGAGTTTTCTGGATTTATAAAGCTTATTAAATATATAATGAAACGTTATGGTACTTTCTAATATACATTAGGGGACATTTATTAACACTGGCATCTTGCATGGTAATCTTAATCTATTCCCTTCTGACATCGGATGAATTACACTTATAAGCAGACATATAGCGTCTGTGCAGGTCTGTGCGCCAAAACGGAAATCTACACCAGCAAGGGAGCTTCCTGGCATAGATTATGATAAATGTGCTGGGCCAGCTATAGTCGCCCCTGCATCGCCCACTCCCAGCTCTGCACTGACCGCTATTTGGAAAAGTGGCGAGCAGGGCTCTAAACCCCCCCCCCCCCATTCACAAAGTCATAGTATGCACCAAACCTTGCAACTTTTTACTCTTTACAGTAAGAATTTTTTTTTTGCAGAAGAAAAATCACAGAAATTTCAGTTTCGACAAAGTAGCAAAACAGGAAGCCGATGTCACACTAATGACATAAGTCATTCATGATTTATACAAACCCTCCGTGAATCAACTGCAGCATACATAATATCCATCCAGCCTTTAAATGTTGCCTGCAAGAAAAATGCATTTAATATCATTATAACGCGGTGACTGCACAGAAGACTTGTGAACATGAGTTTAATTCACAAAATAACTTTAGAAGCTAAAACAAGTTATGTAGGTATCGTGTTTGCCTCTAGTTATACAGGGGAACCGGCAACATTATACTCTAATGTTAGCACATTAAAGACTGTCTTACATTAACCCTTTCCCGACACACCAATTTTCTGTTTCTGCGTTTTCGTTTCTACTTTTTTTATTTTACTGTTCACATAGCCGTATGTGAAGGGGGGGGGGGGGGGGAGTGTAATCTGGGGAAAGTTGCACTTTTTAAAGGCAGCATTTAATATTACATACGATGCAGTGGGAAGCTGGAAAAAAATTCCAAAGGGGGTGAAATTGGAAAAACAAATGCAATTCCACCACAGTTTTATGGGTTCCATTTTTACTGAGTTCCTTATGCAGTAAAACTGATCTGTGCCTTTCATTCTATCACATTTATATACTGTAGTTTTTCTTGTGTTTTAATATTGAAGAAAAAAATTAAAACTTTGGGAAATATAAAATATTTTTTCTTTGCATCGCCATATTCTGACCCCAATAACTTTTTTAAATATTTCCATCTATGAAGCTGGGAAGTAAAGGCTCATTTTTTTTTAGCACGATCTATTGTTTTTATTGATACCATTTTGGAGTTTCTCTGACTTTCTGATCACTTTTTATTCAATTTTGTTTGGAGGAGGGGAAGCAACAAACGAAACTACAAATCGCCCATTTAGATTTTTTTCCGGGATAAATACATTTATATTTTAATAGTTCGGGTGTTTTGGGACACAGTGGTGCAATAATCTTTTTTTTTTTTGTTTACCACAGCAATGTGTCCATGCAAACAAATGTCCGACAGGTGCAGGTCCCACCTCTCTAGAACAAGTCCACATCTTGCGCTGCCATGAAGGGAGAGTTGACCCTGCATACATGGATCTCTCTATTCACCTCTATGGCACTTTCTACTTGAACTTGACTAGTTTTGGGGGCTCCATAAAATTGGATGGAGAGAGCTGTGGATGCACAACCACCTCTCCATCACAACCACCTCTCCATCTTGAGATCGCAAGATAGAACTCCATTCTAGAGACAAAAGAGGACCCTAAAGGTGGGACCCGCACCCACTGGATATTAATGGCATATCCTGTGGATATGGGACAAACCAGTCAATGAAATGCTCTGGATTACAGTAATACATTGCGTACGGAGCAGGAAAAACAGGTTCTCTAAATTAGATACAGCAGTTTCTGATGGAGAGAGAATATGGACCGTACTTACCACTTGAAGTAGCGCAAGATACCCTGCTCCCACATTATCAAAATTGACTTTTACGTTCTTCCATCGAGCACTTTGATTCGCCTGCATTAGCTGCAAACATTCTGATTTATTATTAACTTCCGTATCCAGGAACATTTCACCCGTCGTCGTATTGACACAGTGATAGTACTTTCCAGCAAACAGATTCACTCCCATTATGCTGAAAATCAACCAAAATATAAGGCAGACCAACAGCACGTTCATAATGGAGGGAATCGCTCCGATCAACGCATTCACAACCACCTAGAATAATGATTAGAAAAAAAAAGTTAGTTTTCGACAATAACATGATGTCACCAGGTCGGTATCAGACATGGAAAAAACTAAAATAGATCTAAACAGGTCGGTAGAAAACTCACAAATTAAAATAAAGAAGAAAATTCGAACAATATAGAAAAATAAAGACCTGATAGTGGAAAGACGAACGCACAGACATGTAAACTGCAGAAAAAACAGAGAAAAATGTTAAAATAAACGTAATAGAGGATGCAAGTCAAATAAAAAGAAACCATAAATCATATTGACTAGAAATTATAAAAGGTGGAATGTTCACAGAAACTGTATGCAGAAAATACAATAAAAAGTGGAGAATAAATATAAAAGATTGGAACCATAAAAACTAAAAGTACATGGGAATTGTCAGAAAGCAACATAGACTTTAATATGAAACATGCAGTGTTCTTCTATTTACACATTTTTTAATCAGCCATGGGTAATTGTATACTGGGATTGTGATGGAACATGCATTATATAATATTACTGTTTGTAGTATTCTAGAATTATGATAAAGAATTCTCTCTCTGTTCCCATTTCTTATGTGCTGTTCTTTCTAATATAGTGCCTTAAAAAATTATGTATCCCCCTTGAACTTGCCATATGTTTACACATTACACTAACAAAGATAAATGTATTTTATTGGGATTTTATGTGATAGACAAACACAAAGTAGCAAGTATGTGTGAAGTGAAAAGAAAATATACAGTTTTTAAAATTTGTAATAAATAAAAATCTGAAAAGTGTGGTGGGCATTTGCATTCAGCCACCCTGTACTCTTATACCCCTAAATAAAATCCAGTGTGACCAATTGCCTTCAGAAGTCACCTAATTAGTAAATAGAGTCCACCTGTGTGTAATGTGTTCTCAGTATAACTACAGATGTTCTGTGAAGGCCTCAGAGGTTTGTTAGTGAACACTAGTGATCAAACAGCTTCATGAAAACCAAGAAACACATCATACAGGTCAGGGATAAATTTGTGAAAAAGTGTAAAGCAGGTTTAAGTTATAAAAAAATATCCCAAGCTCTGAACATCTCATGGAGCACTGTTCAATCCATCATCTGAAGATGGAGGGAGTATGGCACAACTGCAAACCTACCAAGACTTGACAATCTACATAAAAAGACATCAAGGAGATCACTAGAGAAGCAGCCATGGTCCTCTGGAGGAGCAGCTTAGGTTGGAGAATCTGTCGTCAGGACAACAATTAGTTGTGAACTTCTCAAATCTGGCCTTTGGCAGATCGAAGAGTGGCAAGAAGAGAGCCATTTTTGATAGCAAGCCATAAGAAGTCTCTTTGCAGTTTGCCACAAGTCATGTAAGGGACACAGAAAACATATGGAATAAGGTGCTCTGGTCGGATAAAACCAAAGTTGAATTTTAGGGTCTAAATTCAAAATGCTATATGTGGCATAAAACTAACACTGCACATTACACTGAACACACCATCCCCACAGTGATACATGGTGGTGGCAGCATCATGCTGAAGGGATGCTTTTCTTCAGCAGGGACAGGGAAGCTTGTCAGAGTTGATGGGGAGATAGATGGAGCTACTACAGGGCAATCTTGGAGGAAAACCTGGTAGAGGCTGCAAAAGATTTGAGATTGGGGCAGGGGTTCACCTTCCAGCAGGACAACGACCCTAAACAAACAGCCAGACCTACAATGGAACGGTTTAGATCAAAGCACATAGAATGGCCCAGTCCAGACCTAAATCCCATTGAGAATCTGTAGCAAAAATTTTAAATTGTTGTTTACAGACGTTCTACATCCAATCTGACTGAAGTTGAGCTACTTTGAAAAGAAGAATTGGCAAAAATTGCAGCCTCTAGATGTGCAAAACTGGTAGAGACATACCCCAAAAAACTTGCAGCTATAATTGCAGCGAAAGGTGGTCCTACAAAGTATTGACTGAGGGACTGAATACAAATGCACGCCACACTTTTCAGATTTTTGTTTATTAAAAATGTTGAAAACCCTGTATCATTTTCTTTTCACTTCACACATACGGTACTTACTACTTTGTGTTGGTCTATCACATAAAATCCCAATAAAAGTTTATTTTGTGTGTGTAACGTGAAAAAATGTGGAAAAGGTCAATGGGTATGAACACGTTTTCAAGGCTCTGTACACTCCAGGCTACACTGATACACTGTGCTATGTCTTGTGCAGGGCTTCAGGGCTTTACTACAGAGCTTAAGAATCTCTAGCATTCCTGTACAGAGTGAATGGAGTGGAAATGTGCATGGTCGACCTGCCATTCAATTCGGACACTGGATCGGGACCCCTGTTCTTAGTATCTCAGTAGTTAGACCTTCACTGATGTACCAGAGATTCCCTATACAATGGATAGGGAAGGACTTGTTCTAACCGGAATACCCTTTTAACCATTCCTGACAAAGATTGCTTGGTGAATATGGGGCAATTCTTTTTTTAATGATTGCATTTTACTAATTTTGGCCTAAAAATCATTTTTTCAATTGGTATATTTTTTCAGTTCTTAAATTAAAATATTCAGCCGTTCTGTTACAAAGGTTTAACTGTCTAGCAGTGTGAATTATACTTAATTTATATTTTCACTTTGTGCGGGTCATCTAATAAACCCTATCTCTAAATTACTAAAAGGTCATAAACACTTATGTCAGCCACATTCTTATCAGTAAGATAAAATTGAGCTATAATGAGTGTCTATAAGGTCAGGGATCAGCGATAAGGAGCCGTCAGCTGAGCTGCCTGATGGAAACAAAAAAGTACAGAGCCTGGTACTAGAGAATCTCAAGGTCGTACAAAGAAAAGGAACTCAACATTTTTTTTATAAAGACCAATTTAAAAAATGATTTTTTAGCTCAAAATGAGTACAGTGCAATATTTTTTTTTAAATGCCCCCCAAGGTGTACATAGCCTTTAAGTAACCTTTGTTAAAACCTATAGTAAATGTGCTAAAAATAATATTTCAAATTTACTTAAATTTATTTTTTTACTTTTTCATGCAAAGTAGCAACCTAAAGTTCAAGTGCCTATTCATGTTTTAGATCCATACTCTACAGTGCTGCTTTTGTCTGTACCAGCGCTGCTCTGCTTAAACCTGGCATGGAAGTACTATGTCAGGCCTTAGCAGAACGGGTACAGTCAGGAGAGTGATGTCTTATGTCAGCCCCTGCCCTGCACTCAGGGGCGTAGCGTGGGGGGGGGCCAGGGGGGCTGTTGCCCTTGGTGCCACACTGCAGGGGGGCGCTGTCCGCTGGCACAACAAAATCTTAAATTGTTGACTCTGTGTTTTTTTTCCCACATAGCGCCGCAGAGCAGAGTGAGGAGGCGGGGTGCGCACGGCAGTACGGCAGTTAGTTCACGCTGATAGGCTCCGCCCACCTTCCAGGCGGGAAATACAGTGCGGAGCCATAGCAAGAAGAAGAAGATGCTGCCGCACTGTCGCTTCAGGACTGAGACTAGAGAGTTTGTCCAGAGACAGAGGCAGCCTGAAAGCGACACTGACAGTGAGTGACAGTCATTGTCCCTCCCACCCTGATTGTGTTAGGTGTGTTGGCATGGGCTGAGGGCAGGGGTTAGGGGTAATATATGAGTGAAGTGCCACTGTGCCAGTGCCATGAGAGCCAGGCCAAGGCTGCCAAGCAGGTGGCAGTCAGGGTGCTGGTGAAGGATGACCAGCCCAGGGACCCTGACTGAGACAGTATGCCACTCTGGGATGCCATCTGCATTCTGCCCATCTCTGCTGTCCATATACCAGGCCTTCCCTGGTATATGGAGTGGACAGCAGAGATGGGCAGATGTCATCCTCTGAGCAGTACTGTCTCTCTGGTCATCCTTCCCCAGCACCCTGACTGCCACTTGCTTGGCCTGGCTCTAATAGCACTTCACTGCCTGGTGCTCGGCTATCAGCACTGAGTGACAGTCAGTGTCGCAGTGTGACTGAGTCACTCAGTGCTGATAGCCAAGCACCAGGCAGTGAAGTGCTATTAGAGCCAGGCCAAGCAAGTGGCAGTCAGGGTGCCACTTTTGCATGAACATTTTGCATGAACATTTTAAAGGAGAACTATTAGAATTACCTGTCAGAATATATAAAGTAGGCTCAATTATATATTTTATAGGATCCATCTACAGCTTGTTTTCCTACATAGCTTGGCTCAGTGCATAGCCATTTTCCCAATTTCCATTCATAAAATTCTCAGTAGGAAATCAAGATATATGCAGGAGCATAGTTATATGGGTGCAGACGTAGTGGCCATAGCCCAAAAGTCCCTCTGCCATGTACTGTTTTATTTGGAAGTGAGTGGCAGTGGTGACAGGATTTGTTTCATTATACCTTAAAGTAATATTTCGTAATAAGAAACATTGTATGCTTTTTTGCAGATATAGTACCACATTTGCCCATGGACTGATTCTGATATTCTCCAGTGAATGGTGATAAGCTACAATACTGGACAATACACCCCTCTGCTTAACGAGCTTTCTTGGGACTTAAATACTGATGACCTATTGTCAGAATGGGTTACCAATATCTGACCAGTAGGGCTCTCACTCCCGACACCCCTGCCGGTTAATCATTTGAAGGGGTCATGGTGTTTGGCCGAGTGCTGCTGCCTCTTTCTCAGCCTGTAACGTCATGTCCATCAGACCCATGATCCCATGAATGGGACTGTGATGCAATATCAAGCACAGTTGACCACCAAAGATCTGATATTGATGACCTATCCTTTTAAAAGGAGAAATTGTATTAGACACTGTGTTGGAAAGTGTGATCTTGTGCTCTGGTATTTGAGCGCTGCCAGGTTCTTCATTAATAGCTCTCCTTTAAACCAACACGCTTCAGTCAATGACTGTACTCTAAGACATAAAGTGAAATGAGAATTTTGTATCTAGTATGACGGTTACATTGTGACGCATGCAATGGGATAAGTAGAGATGAGCGAATTGAAGCTGACGAAGTGGAATTCGATCCGAATTTCAGGAATTATTAGATTGGCACCAAATCTGAATTTCCTCACGCTTCGTGGTAATAAATTGCATTTTTTCCTAAAATGGCTGCTGCACATCATATTAGGACATGGAGCAAGGAACTCTGGGAGCGAGGGATCACCCACAATGACATGCAGGCAGCCAAACAGCAGCAATCCCTGTGATGTCACAGTCCTATAAATAGCCTTAGCCATCTTGGATTCCAGTGTACTTAGTGCAGGGAGAGACGTTAGCAGGCGCTAGGGACAATGCTAGGAAAGACTAAATTTATATTTTGCTCATTAGAAGTGTAGGGAAAGGATAGGGAGGAATTATTCCACAGTATTGAAGCAGAACAGGGTAGTAGGGGTGTTTACAGCCTGGGTAATAGGAACAATCCTATTACACCTTGCTGCACTGACTGCGGATCCAAATTGCCATTATACTGCTGCTCATTTGAGGTTTGCAATACCTCTGTAATTCTAGCAAACCGTTCTTGTTATTGGGGTCTTATTAGTCCTTGTGCGGTGCAGTTATATATATATATATATGTTCTAAAGCCTTTTTTATTTGTTGTGTATTAGTGTGTGTGGGGGGGGCTTATTAGCCGTTGTGTGGTGAAGTGAGAAAATTACAGCCCTTTTTGGCGTGTATTAGTGGCAAAAAAAATGTATTATTTGCCGTTCACGGCTGCAGTTATATGTTCTAAAGCCTTTTTTTGGCGTGTATTAGTGGGGAAAAAGAAAAAGGGCTTATTAGCCGTTGTGTGATGAAGTGAGAAAATTAAAGCCCCTTTTGGCGTGTATTAGTAGCACATCCGCAGTTATATGTTCTATTAATAGGATAGATACGTACGTCCTATTAGCCGTTCTGCGGTGAATTGTGATTGTTAGATTTATTTTCTTGGGGTGTATTAATAGGAAAAAGAATACGTCTTATTAGCCGGTCTGCAGTGAACTGACATTGTTATACAGCCATTGTTGGGGTGTATTAATGGAAAAAATAACTACGTGTTAATAGCCGTTCTGCGGTGAATTTACATTGTCATTCAGTGGTGAATTTTTTTTGTGATACAGCCTTTTTTGGGAAAATTGGTCGGTGTATGTAGACTTTCTTCTGTAGGGACTGAGTAATTGCATTGATTAGCCATTCAGTGGTGAAATTTGTTTGTGACTACGGTCAAGGACAATATATGTTCCTTACGGCCCACTGGGTAAATGTGGTTCCTGCCCAGCCACACCAGCAACTTGGAAGGTGACGCCACTTCCGCCTCCACGTTCTCACGATGTTGGTTCAGCAACAATGTCCGCCTCTGCCTCCTCATCCTCCACCGTGTACTCAGCCTCCACTGCAGGGACAATTCACAGTCCTCCTCCAGCATAACGTGCAGGGCACGGCGGTGTCACGCTGTTCTACACCTCGTTTGCCTGGGCGAATGGAGTCACACAGGGGAGGAACTGCTCCATGTCCTTCATTAAGAAATTGAATCCTGGCTTTCTCCGCGACAACTCAAAATCTGAACCATAGTGAGAGACAACGGGAAGAACATGGTGTCCGCGCTATGTCAAGGAGGGCTGAGCCATGCGCCCTGGATGGCGCACGTGTTCAATCTGGTTGTAAAGCGGTTCCTGAAGTCTTCCACCCATCTGCAAGACATCCTAAAAATGGCCAGGAAACTTTGCATGCACTTCAGCCATTTGTACACCGCCAAACACACCCTCCTTAAGCTGCAGCGGCAGAACGGCGTCCCCAACATAGGCTGATATGCGACGTTTCCACCCGTTAGAATTCCACCCTCCATATGTTGGACCGACTATACGAACAAAGAAAGGCCATAAACGATTTATTGATGATCCAAGCGGATAGAGATGCTCCCCTGTGTAACTTTGATGCTAGCCAGTGGCAGCTCATGCGTGACACCTGCCGTTTGCTCGTGCCCTTTGAAGAGGCTACTTTATTTGTCAGTCGCCAGGACTACAGGATGAACAATGTCATTCCACTGATTCATATCGTGGAAAAGATGCTGGTAAATCTGTGTGGTCAGGGAACTGTAGATGTGGTACCTACATCTCACGGCCACATGAGCCCTGTGGGGGCTGAACTGGATGAGGAGGAGGACATTGGAGCACAAGCAATGTGTAGCAAAATGGGTGGTTTTTCTACACAGGAGAGGAGGAGCAGGAGCAGCCAGAGGAGCAAGAGGTAGATGAGGAAGACGAGGCAGATTACCCAGGCACATCGTGGTAGAAGGCAGTGGAGATTGAGGCAGGGAGTCCCTCCGAATCACTTGCGCAAATGGCCCGATGCATGCTCACTTGTTCGTGTAGTGAGAGCCGAATTGTCACCATTCGCCAGAGGGATGACTATATGCTCTCCACCATGTTAGACCCTCGCTACTGATCCAAAATGGGGGCCTTTTTTACACCTGCTGAGAGGTAAGACAAACTGAACTACTACTATAGAGACATCCTATGTAGTCAGTTAGCCACTGCCTATCTGCGCCATCATCCATCCTCTCGCAGGTCTGACCAGGGGGCCCTCTGCGCTCATGTTCCACCACCATGGCTGCTGGGGGGGGGGGCAGGAGCAGTGCCAGCTCCATCAGCAGCAGCCTGAGTCTAGAGTCGCTGATGAGCAGCTTTTTTCACCCGCATAATGAAGAAACTATTCACCAGCACCTACACATAGAGCAGAACCTGAACCAGCAGGTGGTGGCCTACTTGGAGTGCACCCTGCCACCCGTCATCGAAGATCCGCTGGACTACTGGGCAGCCAAACTGGTCAGCGGGTACTGTTACTGCCACCCACCTCCCCACTCTGTCACCGGGTCACTCTGTGGTCTCCTCATGCTGCAGCTGCTGACACCTCCACACTATGTCACCTTGCCACTCTGTGGTCTCCTCATGCTGCTTCCACCTCCACACTCTGTCATTGTGCCACTCTGTGGCCTCCTCATGCTGCTGCTGCTATCTCAACACTATGTCACCTTGCCACTCTGTGGCCTCCTCATGCTGCTGCTACCTCACCACTATGTCACTGGGCACTCTGTGGACTTCTCAAGCTGTTCTCTCACCCTCTCCACTCCATGACTGGGCCACTATTTTGTCTTTTTGGCCTGGATGGCATCCCCATTTATTTAACCCTTCTTCTGGTCTGTCAGAAGGAAGGAAAAATGAGAAGCACAACGGATCCTGTCTGTGTAGCAGGTGTAAGGCCTGTATGGTCCCATACGAATTGGCTTATGATTTGGTATCCAAAAGCAGGAGTGGGTACAAAACACAGAAGACATGCAAATATTCCATTCACGTGTCATCTCTGTTTTGGATCCACTCCTGTTTTTTTTGGCATTAGCAATTCTGATGGATTATTTACCAAATGCTGACCAAGTGAACGCGGATGCTCAACAGAGAGGATCTGATTTTTGGGGGTTATTCTTCTGACGGATCAGAGGAAAGGCAAAATAATCAGTGACGTCAACACAAACTTACTGCTGACACCCTCTCCACTCTGTTGGGGGGGGGGCTCTACTTGTATAAGCGTTTAATAGAACAGGTTCTGTAGACATCTATGTGGAATTAGCTGACGACAGTGTAAAAGGAGTGTGCTTCTTCTTGACACTAACATCGACCTGTACGGCTGAGTTCATACTTGAGTTATTTGCCCAAATGAGTGAAGTGTGAAGTGATTCTAAGAGCGACGCCTGTCATCTGCATGTCATACTGACTCACAGTATTATTTCACTACCACAGCAGACTCCCTATGCGTGTTACTGCAAGGTAAAGTGTTCTACACCACTATAAAGGCTCTCTGCAGCCAGGAAATAGCTGTTTTTTAACGTGATTCGCCGCGAATAAATTTGGGACAAATCAAATCGTTTCGGAAAATTTGGCAAACTGGCTGAATAATAATTTTTTTTTTTTATTCGCTCATCTCTACGTATAAACATAGATTTCTAATAATCAATGATATTGACAGCACTGCAGCAGTATTAACAGGCAACTATTATGCTGTGATGTGTTATTCCATTTTAGATTCCAACATGCAAAAAATAGTAAGAAAGTATCTTTATTCCACCATTTTACATCTACATGTATAGTTACTGAGTATAAACTTCTGCAGCTTGTACCACAATGATCCCTAGATGTACTGTATGATACATTATTGCACTTATGTAAACATTGTTTTATTGCATAGAAGTCACCTTAATGGCTGAACACTCATTCAGATGATGACCACTCCTCCCGACTCCCCTCCCCCCCCCATATACATGTTGGACATGTACAGTTGAAACCAGAAATTTACATACACTATATAAAAAGACACATATGCATGTTTTTCTCAATATCTGACATGAAATCAGAATAAACCTTTCCTGTTTTTGGTCAATTAGGATTATCATAATTATTATTATTATTATTATTATTATTATTTGCCACATGCCAGAATAATATTAATATTTGGTACCATTGTCCTTAAACTGTATGACTTGGGCCAAACGTTTTGGATATCCTTCCACAAGCTTCTCACAATAGTTGGTCGGAATTTGGGACCATTTTTTCTGACAAAACCGGTGTAACTGAGCCATGTTTGTGGGTCGCCTTGCTTGCACCTGTCTTTTCACCTTTGCCCATAAATTTTCAATAGGATTCACATCAAGGATTTGTGATGGCCGCTCCAAAATATTGACTTTGTTATCCTTAAGCCACTATGTAACCAGTTTGGCAGTATGCTTCGGGTCATTGTCCATTTGGAAGACCCATTTCCGCCCAAGCTTTAGCTTCCTGGCTGATGTCTTGAGATGTTGCTTCAGTATTTCCACATAATCTTCTTTCCTCATGACGCCATCTATTTTGTGAAGTGCACCAGTCCCTACTGCAGCAAAACAAACCCACAACATGATGCTGCCACCCCTGTGTTTCACAGTTGGGATGGTGATCTTAGGCTTCCAAGCTTCTCCCTTTTTTCCTCCAAACGTAACGATGGTCATTATGGCCAAAAAGTTCCATTTTCGTTTCGTCAGACCACAGGACATGTCTCCAAAAATGTAAGTCTTTGTTCCTGTGTGCATTTGCAAACATTAATCTGGCTTTTTTATGTTGATACAGTACTCGTTTCACTGTGGATATTGACACAATCTTACCAGCTTCCATCATCATCTTCACAAGTTCTTTTGCTTATGATCTTGGGTTGATATGCACAAAGCACATTCATTTTGGACACAGAACCCGTCTCCTTCCTGAGCGGTATGATGGCTGGACATTCCCATCTTGTTTGTACTTGCGTATAATTGTTTGTAGAGATGACCGAGGCACCTTCAGGTATCTTGAAATTGAACCCAAGGTTGAGCCAGACTTGTGCAAGTCCAACATTCTCTTCCTGATATCTTGGCTGATTTCTTTAGACTTTCCCATGATGCTACACAAAGAAGCAGTGTGCTTCAGGTGTGCATTTAAATACATCCCCAGGTGTGTCTCTAATTAACTCGGATGTTGCCAACAAACCTAACAGAAGCTTCCAAACACATGGCATCATCATATGGGCAGTCCAGAATTGTTTAAAGGCATAGTAATCTTAGTGTATGTAAACTTTTGACATTGCAGAAAGTAATAAAAATGCCTTAAAACATTCTCTCTATCATTATTCTGGCATTTGGCAAATAATAATAATTATGGTAATCCTAATTGACCAAAAACAGGAAAGGTTTATTCTGATTTCATGTCATATATTGAGAAAAAACATGCATATGTGTCTTTTTATATAGTGTATGTAAACTTCTGGTTTTAGTTGTATATGTGTGTGCCTGTGTTCTTTAGTTGGGAGAGGTGAATATGTTGCTGCCGACACCTCTGACAGCAGCTTATCACCCTTGAGAACAAAAGGGTTGGCCATGCTAAAATTCAGCATACCCGTCCCTTATTTACCAGAACAGCACCAATTAAAGGGGTTTTCCCGTAGTACAATTATGATGACCTATCTTCAGGATAGGTCATCAAAATTACATTAACAGGGGTCTGATTTCCAGCACCCTTCCCAATCAGCTGTTTAAAAGGGCCGCAATGCATACCTCCTCACAGCATACCAAACACAGCACCGTACATAGTATAGTGGCTGTGCTCAGTATTACAGCCCACTTCCATTCACTTAAATGGGACTGACCTGCACTGCACATAGGCCATGTGACCAATCAACGTGGCGTAATTGACCTAGGAAATGGCCGTAGCACTCAACAGAGTGCCATAACCTCTTTAAACAGCTGATTGGTGAGGGTGCCAAGAGTTGGACCCCCAATGATCTGATAATGATGTTGGCGGTCGGGAAAGGGTTAAGTTCCACTGAGATTGGGCCAACAAGTGGGAAGAATATGATTATGTAGAATGGACGGGGTATACCTGAGTCCACTTTGTGAACTTCAATTTGCTAAACACTACTTAGGACAAGAGAGTGCATATATGTAAATACAGTCTTCCTAGATTACAATACTTGGACCTCCAACGAGGGTAGATTTAGAAAAAGCCCTCATTCTAGGTAGTAAAATGGTCCTGTATGAGTCTTATTTTGTTTTCCACATCTCTGCTCTATTGGGTTGTTTTTCCGACGCAGTGTCATGTTATTATACTAGCAATGAAGTTTCTGGAATTTTAAGACATCGAATTTTGCGGCTGCGGGAAATACATACTTATTTCTTAACCATCAAGTAGAAAAATAAGTCATATCAGCCGTACCGTGGCTTGGTTACCATGGAGCTGGATATCTGAATTTTAATGAACAGCTAGATTAGCTAATACTCTTCTAGTGGCGGAGGGCTCTGGTGCTTGTAACAAAGCCAGGAAAATAAATATATATTGTCCTCGCTTAAAACTAGGTTACATTATCGATACAGATGTAGTATCTGCTGTATGCTGTTAAATCCAAGCACTATACCCTAACTGGTAAACCAGGCTTAATCGAAATCCTACTGAAAAGGGAAAAAACTGTCAACCATATTGGCACATATACGTCATTAGCCATCCTGAGTCACTGTACCACATATTTTACACAGACTATTCGATATCTGGAAGTATTTTTAGAATTAACCTTTCATTTCTAGTTAAATTAAATCAATCTCAAATAGTCATTGTAGTAATGATCTTTATATTGGATTTCTAAATTATAGCAATCTTGTAGCTGACGCACTTGGTTCCACGCTCCTTCATGACATTCTTACATATATGTATAAGGCACTTAGGGGCACATTTATTAAGACTGGCGTTTTAGACGTCGGTCTTAATAAGTTCTATACCTGGCGGTGGATCCGCGTCATGAAGAGGCGCAAGCCTCTGCTTAACTTCGGCAGATCCACCGCCGCTTCTAAATAGACAATTTTCTACACCTAAAACAGGCGTAGAAAATTGTAAATGAGACGGGTGTGGTCCTGACAACCACTGGTGCGAGTTCATTAATGTACAGCAGTAGTTTTTCTTGCTATGAACTTTTAAAGTGTAAAGCACTTGAAAACTTCAATTTGGGGGAAAAGAATCAAAGAAATCGCTGCCACAGTAGGTCAGTGGATCAATTTTACATTTACAGACTATGGGGCTCATTTATTAAGACCGGCATTTTGCACGTCAATCTTAAGTCTTCTCTGTGCTGCTGGAGAAGGGGCCAAAGTTACATGGAGGTGCAGGCCTCGACATAACTTTGGCGCTTCTTCCAGCAGGCCATGCGACTTGCTGGTGTAGATTTAATCAATTTTCTACGCCAAAAACTGTTGCAGAAAATTATGAATGAGACCCCGTTCTCTGCCCATGCCATGCCTTCTTTTCTCGATCTGTCGTAAAAGTGCCGTGAGTCGCAGATTTTACCGCAAAATGACGTGCGACAAAATCTGCAACTGATATATGCCACAAAAGTGAGCCTCTATAACTTTAAAGGTCATCTGTCAGTAGGATCAACTGTATTTAACCAGCCACAATGCCTCTCCATTCAAACGGGAGAACACACGGCATCCGTTCTCGTGATCACTAGTGACCTCGGCAGTCGAACCTCCACCAACCAGACACTCATCTCCAATCCTTTGGATCGGGCATAAGTGTTTATCATGAGACAACCCCTTGAATAAATTCTACATAAAAAGTGGAGTCATTGTAGTACAAGCAACAGAAGCCCGTTGAAAATGGTAAATAGTAATATAGTCATGCACAGACTAAAGTGTTAAAATAGCAAGTAAAAAACACTATTCAATGTATTTTTCAAGTGTACATAAGTCATTACTGCAGTGAGGATCACATAGTGTATTATAAGGCAGCATCCACCCTACAGATTAAGCCAATATTATTAAAACTGCTTTGGATGAAGAATATTTGCCCCCCATGTGGTTATGGGGACCAGATTTGCCTTCACTAAATGCAGCCTATGTGCTGACATTGGCTATAGCTGTAGATTTTTTATTGCCATTGGTTACCGATAACATCACGATATGATTTTCAAAGATCAATTAGGTATGTACTTTAGGTAAGTGCTAGATTTTTTTCCCTATTATCCTACTGGTGCGCATCCCTTACTCAGTAATATACACCTACATATATTATTAATTGCAGACATGCATTTTAGGGCACGACCACACGGTCAGGTTTCTGGATGCAGTTTTGGAAGCCAAAAACAGAAGTTGATCATAAAAAGAAGAGAAAGTATAAAGGAGGGATACGATTTCTTCTCTTTTTTTGAATTCAGTCCTGGCTTTGGCTTCCAAAACTGCATGCAGAAACCTGACTGTGTAGCCGTGCCCTTATAGTGAGAGCTTAATTTTATTCTTTTGTGTCTTCTGTCCTTAGCTGGTATGTGGGCTACAAACAGGTACAATACACTTGTGTACTGAAATTTGTTGTGCAGACATTACAGTGGATTGGGGATGGGTAGACAAAAATGAGTGCTCTAAAAAGAAATATTGGGGTAATGTTTACTTTCCATGATAATAACATGGGCTCGTGATATACTTCTAAGATATGTCCATATCGTAGTGGATTTTTTTTTAATGGTGCTACAGGTGGGTTAGGGGAAGACTCAGATTATTTTTTTTCTATATTTTTTGTTAGCATAGTTTTCTATTTTTTTTTACTGATTTTCCTTACCTATATCAATTTTAGATGGAGAAAGCTGACATATCAAGAGCAAGATAGGTGAAAGGAGTTAGCTCGAACAACATTTATCACCTATCCACAAGATGGGTGCTTAATGAATGATGGCTGAGGGTCCCACTGTTCACAAGAATGGCGGTCACTGTGACTTGATCACTAGTGTGCATATGTGACTTCTGCTCCATTCACGCTCTAGGGCAGGGATGCTCAACCTGCGGCCCTCCAGCTGTTGTAAAACTTCAACTCTCGCCATGCCCTGCTGTATACTAATAGGTGTAGGCTGTACGAGCATGCTGGGAGTTGTAGTTTTGCAACATCTGGGAGGCCGCAGGTTGGGCATGCCTGATCTAGGGGGTTGACAGAAGAAAACACTTGGCTATCTCAGCCAGTCCCATAGAACTGAGTGAAGCGATAACCAAGCATGAACACCACTGATCCACTTACACATGGGAGCCCTCTGCAGTCGGAGTCCCAGAGAGACTATATATTGACCAACTATCCTGTATAGATGATAACTGTTGTTCGAAGGCCAACCCCTTTATGAACAAAATTAAAATGTCATTTGACAATGCTTATGAATAAAACAATCCAATTCATCTCTGCAAATCAGCCATTGACATTACTGGTAACATTGTTGGAAATTTCAGAAACACTTCCCTCTATTGTTTTTTATTCTTAAAGGGCATCAATCAGCAGATTTGTACCTATGACACTGGCTGACCTGTTGCGAGTGCCCTTGGCAGCTGAAGGCATCTGTATTAGTCCCATGTACATATTTGCCCGCATTGCTGAGAAAAATGAAGTTTAAATATATGCAAACGAGTCTCTAGGAGCAACGGGGGCGTTGCCGTTACACCTAGAGGCTCTGCTGTATCTTTGCATCTGCTGTGCACTCTCCACTTTGATAGGGCCAGGCATGATGACATTTTCACTGCCTGGCCCCGTCAATCAAAGTTAAGAGGGAGCAGCAGTTGCAGAGAGAGCTGAGGCTCTAGAAGTAGGGACAACACCTCCTAGAGGCTCATTTGCATAAATTAAAACAGGCAAATATGAACATGGGACCAACACGGATGTAATGTCACCCAGTTTCATAGGTACAAATTTGCTGACAGATGTCCTTTAAAGAAGCATTATTTTTTCGACACAACATAATAAGCCTTTGTGGCTTCTTAATAATGAATTATGAGCAGATGAGCTTCTGTTTAGACATGATATTGGATATAAATTTGTTTTATAGCTGGAATGATATGTAAAGCAATAATACATAGCCGATTGTTCATTTCTTATGACATTTCACATGCATGTATCTACACATGCATTAAAAGATCTTGTTCATCTTACCCTCATCCCTTCAAACCGTGAGAGGGCTCTTAGTGGTCTCAATGCCCTTAATGTTCTTAGGGACTTAATAGCCCCTAGTTCTGAATATCCCAAGGCATTAGCTACTAAGCTAACAAGAGAAACCTATATGAAAACAAAAGCAACAATTCTAATTTCCACACCACATTCTGCTGTAAAAAAAAACATGAGGTGTCCTTTGGTTTTCCAGGAGAGAGGAGCTTCCTTCCCATAAAATCTGCTGCAAAATGAAATCAGGTTAGAACAGAAGACATAAGGAACCATCCGATGACAAAGACCTGTTGACACAATGGAGTATACACCTTCAAAGTCTTACCCGCTCTCACAATTTACAAAATCTTCTGAAGAGCAAAATTTAAACCTGAAAATAAAAATGCAGCTACAACTAAGAAAATAAGTGATTCTGTGTGGGGTGACAACCTACGTCTTAGTCTTACCCTTATGCCTTCAAATCTTGATAAAGCACGTAGAGGTCTTAATGCTCTCAAGGTCCTTAGAGATTTAATAGCGGCTAGTTGATCATACCCGAGGGCTACCGCCAACAGAGATATGATTGAAATCTGTTCAGAACCAATGGCACGTTTAATTATTATTTCAAAAACTGGTTAATCATTAAGTTTGTGTTATTTTTTTGTGTAATGGATATGTTATTTTTCAGTGATATTTCACTCTTTTATCCTTAAAGGTATTTTCTGAGATTACTATGGTTTATAACAACTATTCATGTTGTTTCTTCCCTCATTTACGTCTCCCCGATGCTGTGGTTTTTTTCTATTTGGACTCTCCTGACCCGTTTTCACCATGTAAACAAATCACCCTGGTTTATGTAGCACTTCCTGTTGTTGTATCCAACCAAACCCATGATGCACGTCTCCTTTCTCTGCCACAGCTCCAGCATTCCCCATGATTACACCATGATCCATGATGACATGGCTTGATCATTGGGCATAGCTGCCAACAGTCCTGAACTTGCAGGGTTTGTCCCTAATTTTCAGACATGGTGCTGGCAAATTCTGTCTGTCCCAGGCTAAAAATGGGTGGTGCTTATGTAAGCTCCCCCTAAAAGTGATAGATATCTGGTGGGTTTAAGGGAAATCCTCGGCGGGGCTTACAGGTACCACATTTACCAACTACAACAGCTCATTTGTAGCACAATTTGAAGGGAAAATGTATGGCTAAAAAGTAAAAAAAATGATTGAATATTGACTCCTCTATAACACTGATACTGTATATAAGGATCATTCAGTGTAATTTTTGCATAATGGGGTTGTCCGTTCCCAAAAGCTATATTGTACTTAGCCGTGAAAGTGTGTAAATGAAAGAATAAAGCTACTCTTCTATTCACTGCCACTCCAATCCAGCTCCAAGGCTCCCATTCCTGCTCCCTGTAACTAGAGATTCATGTTAAGTGCTTGTCCGGACCCAAAACCAATTTTAGTTGTGTGTAAATGAAAGAAAAAAGCTGCACACCTATTCACCGCTGTTTTGGTCCTGCACCTAGGCTCCTGTCCCTGCTCCTTCTGGGGGACCAGAGCTGTGATGTCCCATCCGTGGTCATATGCAATACTGCAGCCATTCACTGAGTTCGGCAGTGAAGTGTCTCCAAGCAGCATGTGACAAAAGGGGTTCATCGGTCACATGCTACTTGGGGGACACATCACCACTGAGGCCAGTGGATGGCTGCAGCAATGTACATGACCGTGGTGGGACATCACACTTCTGGTCCTCCGGGGACCGGAAGAAGCAGGGACAGGAACGTTAGCCTGGAACAAAGCAGTGACGAATAAGCGAGCAGCCTTTTTGTCTTTCATTTACACAAAACTAAAATTGGTTTTGGGGTCAGACAAGCCTTTAACATAATGAATCTCCAGCTACAATAGAAAAGACTATGTGGCAACCTAAATAAATGTACTAGATTCCAAGAAAACAATAAAGGCAAGTTCAGATGTGGCGGATTTGCTTTGAATTTCTGGTGGAGACTCCACAAATCCTTAGTAAATTACCATTCAATACGTGTGGATACGGTGTTGGAAATGCCATAGACGTGTGGCGGAACTTTCTATGCATAAAAAATAGCATGCTGTGGATTTTCAAATCAAAATTCTGCCGTGTCTGAAATTACCTTAACTATATTCTACTGAAGTTGACATATACTTTAAGATATGGTCAGCCAAAGCAAGACTAGACTAATGATATGTTCATAATTTGTTATTGGGCAAAATAAGACTTGTTCGGTCATTTGATCATACTATTGTTGTTGTTGACCAAGACACAACTAGTCTAGTGGTATGATGAAAGTACGGTATGTTGTGGGCCAAAATATGACTATCCTAATTATAAGGCTGTGTTGTAAGGGTATTTTACATACTTAAGAACTGATTGGTTCTGCCCCCTTTAATTATTATATCACTTTCTATATTCTTTGTAATGATATTCTTTGTAATGTAGTGAGTTAAGGATAGTTAGATAACATATACAAAAACCTCCATTGTGCTTAGAAGAATGGTTTTCTGAGTGATTATCTCAGAGACATGCGTACTGCACACTGGACATCCTTAGGAGGAGGGTCTTTGTACACAAAGGAAAAGAACAGAGCTCCACTGAGAACATCATCCAGGTAGGATGTTTTAGATGACTATCTCTTGTGTCACCATGGGGTGTCAGCCATGTACTAAAACTTGTCGACAGGATCTCCCCCCATTGTGTTGCTAGATGCAGATTACCTTAATTAAATTGACTTTGGCTTTCTTTCAGAAGAGACTAGACTAGATTTAGGCCACTATACATGCTAATCCTCTTCTTTGAAAGGAACACCCCTCTACAAGACCATTTTAGACCCATTTTGGGTGGTTGTCCGAAAGAGGTTTCCTTGTATCTATCTTTCGTATCTTACAATGATACTTAAACAACCATATGAATAATGAACATCCAGATTAAAGGAGAAGAGACTAACAAATATATCCTTCAATATTGCAACTGCAGATGAGATGTTTGTGTCATCCGTTAAGTCTGTAAAGTGCTCACCTTGCACTGCACCTGAGAAGTAATACTATCAATTCCTGAAAATAGCTGTTACATATAAATTGCATATTAACAGCTGTTGATTTCAATAAGAAGATTTAGTAATTTAAAATACGACATAAGAAGAAAACTGACATCAAAGGAACATCCAGGTAGACGACTTTAAAGTGGTAATCTCACTGTAGCCTCTAAAATGATAGGTTGGAATAGCCCTAGTCCTTAGAAGACACCCATACATGTCTGTTGGGTAAATTGTTTGAGACACATGTACTCATCTGATGTCTTGGAATAATGATCATCAATTATTTAGTATGAACAGTCTACAAAAATGTTTGGGGGATTGGAGAAATAATTCAGTCTCTGTTGTGTTAACAGTGTGAGTATATATGTATATATGCTCCCAGTAATTACCCTGTGTAAAGGTGCCACCGATCAACGGATGAACGAGCAAATGCTTGTGCATCAGATGACAGCATTGCTGATGCAGTTGCCTAAATCATCATTTCTGGTCAGAAGATTATCCTGTGTAAACATGGTTCTGTTGGGCGGGGGGGTGTTTGGAACCCCAAAAATATTGCCGAAGGCCAGGAATTCTAAAATTCAAAATAAGCCTTATCGACCTCACCTGCTCAATGCTCTGCCATTCCAGCATCACCACTTTGGTACTCCTGGTGGCCTTTGTTCTCTGCGCTGCAGTGATAACATCACCGATTATCTACATGATTGCTGCAGCCAATCACTGTCTTCAGCAGTCACGTAAATTGGGTATGATGGGGTTCCTGTCTAAGGCCAGTTTCACACTGGTGTTTATCATTTCCCTGCAGCGGTATTTGTCAAGCCGCCTCTCGGCATATTCGCTGTGCTGCAGCCAGATCTACAGCCGGTCCCCCTTATAGTGAATGGGGCAGGTAGGACTTCAGGCAGCACATGTGTGAGCCCTGTAGTACGGATCTTGAACAGCCTGCCGGAAAAGATAAACGCCGGTGTGAAACTGGCTTAACCCATGTGACTGCTCAGTGATCATGTGGAGCAGATGACATCATCACGGCGGTGGCGTGCAAATTGAGCAGGTGGGCAAGGCTCCTTTTTTACTTTAGAACATTCAAACTAGTTTTTGTTGTCCCAGAAAACCCCTTTAACGTGCTGAATGTAGCTAATATACTACCGTAGATATTTTTGAAGGCAAAAAATCTAACTATAAATCTTTAAAATAAAATTCATACACAGCAAATGTCAGGAGACTCAGATTAGCACCATTAAAGAGATTAAATGATTTATAAAACAGAAGGTATAGTTTATCACAATGGTATTTATACAGCCATTATGGCTTCAGAGAACAGCCATCTGTTTCCTGTTGAAAGATCGATGTGTCATTAAAAACAGCACTGCGCAGTATAAGAAAATGTGTGGTTTGAATTTAATCACATAGCACTACAATAATTCAATCACCCTCTAACTACACTATTAACAGCCCTTTGTGCACAATATCATCCCTGAGGACTGCTCTGGGCACTATCTAAGTGCCAACTGTCCCCCTCACATTGCCCGCTATGATGATCTCTACACATTGGGGCACAATTATAAAAAAAATGTATTTTCATCCAATTTCGCCAAATTATTGTCCCGACTGTTGCTCCTTTAGTCTTATGCATGTGACAGAGCCTATATTATGGTACATTAAACAGTCACAAAGTTGCAGTTAGTATTTGTACGCTGCACTCTCCAGTTCCCAAAAAGTGGCGTGGTCGGTGTGATCAACTCCAGCACATTTGTCATTCTTTACACCGGATACTGGCATAAAAAATGACGGAAATCTAAGCCAGCTATCTTAATACTACCCTCATACCATGTTAACCTAAAACCAACCTTATTCCATATTGTCCTAATACTAATCTCACATTCTCCTAAAACCACTGTTATACTGTATTGTCCAACCTCATACCATATCTTCCTAATAACACCCTTGTACCATAAAATCCAAATACAATCTTCATACCATATTATCATAATACCACTTTCATACCATATTGTTCTAATATCAACCTCATACTATATACTCCTAATATCACTGCCATACCATATCATCCTAATGCCACCTTCATACCATATTATCCAAATACCACCTTCATACCATATTATCATAATACCACTTTCATACCATATTGTTCTAATATCAACCTCATACTATATACTCCTAATATCACTGCCATACCATATCATCCTAATACCAACCTCATACCATATACTCCTAATACCACTGCAATGCCATACCATCCTAATACCACCTTCATCTATATTATTGTAATACCATACTCATACCATATAGTCCTCCTAATACCACCTTCATACTAATTTATTCTAATACCACTTTCATATCATATTATCCTAATACCACTCTCACCCCATTGTATCCTAATTAATCCTAATATCTAACTAATACCATTTTGCCCTATTACCATTTTCATACCATATGTTACTAAATAGCACGCTCATAATCCTAATACATCTTTAATACCTTATTGTCCTAATACCACCCTCATACGAAATTGTCCTAACACTAACATCATACTTTACTATTCTATTACCACCCTCATACCGCATCATCATAAAACCAACCTCATCCTACATCATCATAATTTAAAAATGCAAAACATCTTAGGGCCATGACTTGTATAACATAAAAGATCCTATTGTCTATGCCAAGAATTTCACTGTTTTTGTATTAATGTAAGTACTGTATTAATTTGTGGTAGTATCCATCGGCTGGCCTGAATTGCAGTATGTACAATGTCCCCCATACAGTAGCAATTAACACATATCTATACATACATGTCCCTCTACGGACTAGAACAGGAGGTTATTCAACACTCAGAAGCAGCTATAGGAGGTGACAGCAAGTGATATGACAAGTGCCGCTCCTGCGCTTAGAGGATGGATTGTGTAAAACATAGTTCTTGAAAGAGTATCTACTTTAATGAATTGCTGTCAGTAGTGACTGACAGCCATGCCATGCCATAGTTTTATAGTCTGACACGCATACTAATTATTTTTTACCTATACATGAAAATGTTTTGTGGCTCTTGTAGAAAAAAAAGTGACAGTTAGTTAAAATTGCTATCACAACAGGCACTTAATGTTCCATAGAATGAAAAAGAAATAAAACCCAACAGACTATAATATTAGAACAAATCGGCATATGGATATTTGCCTATGAGACCTTTCATCCAAATATCGACATAACAATTATTACTCATCAGGGGTTTTCATATTGATGGCCGGCTAACAGGATAGGTCATCAATACCAGATCGAGGAAGGTGCTGGTTGGCGGACCCCCACCAATCTGATATTGATGACCTATCTTGAGGATCAGCTGTTTCAGGCACTGGAAACTACACAGTGGACACAAGTCTCCATCCACTTAAATGGGAGCTGAGCTGCAGTACCCCACCACAACCACTCCGAAGTGTGAAGAACCTTGTGCTTCCAGCTCCGTCCGCTGTATAGTTTCAGCCATTGCCGAAAACGCGTAATTAGTGGGAGCGCAAGCAGGGGCGTAGCTATAGGGGGTGCAGAGGTAGCAGTCGCTACCGGGCCCAAAGACCCTTGTGCCACATAAGAATACACCAGTATTATAGAAAGTGCATGCAGGTTAAGTTACACCTCTGGCTGGAAGAAAGGGGTTAGGTCATAAATTTGGCATGTTTGGCATGGTTGCTGTTTCAATTTTTGCCTCAAGCAGCATAAAGGCTATGTGCTTTCTTGCCCCTGGCCACAAAGCACTGAGGGAAGGAGGACCCAAGCTGAACTCTTTCACCATGGCCCAGGAGCCTTTAGCTACGCCCCTGAGCGCAGGTCATATTGATGACCTGTCCCAAAGTCAATCTCTAAATATTAGAAAAACCCCTTTAACCAATAGCACTTATATAATAGAGATTCCAAAACTTACATCAACAATCAGGAAGTCCAGCCAGCACCAGGCATTGGTGAAATATTTTACAAACCCATAGGCCACCCATTTCAGAAGCATCTCCAGAATAAAGATGTATGTGAACACTTTATCAGCATATTCCAGCATTGTCTTAATTGTTTTCCGCTGCTCAATGTAAATGTCCTCAAAAGCCTATAGGAAACAATGAGTTAAAATAAGGTACAACTTGATGGCTCAAGCCATGGTAACAGTGATCTGCTACAGGTGACAAAAGTTGTGTATTTGGTGGATTAAGTGTCAACTTTAGGTTTGTTATATCTTTATACTGATGGTATGTATTCCAATAAATGTCTGTCACCTCTGAGACTCACACCTATCTCCACAATGAGGGTCCCCTGACCCCCTGAGTGTTCCACTTTGTGAGCTGACCACTGAGTGGATATACAGTCAGGTCCATAAATATTGGGACATCGACACAATTCTAACATTTTTGGCTCTATACACCACCACAATGGATTTGAAATGAAATGAACAAGATGTGCTTTAACTGCAGACTGTCAGCTTTAATTTGAGGGTATTTACATCCAAATCAGGTGAACAGTGTAGGAATTACAACAGTTTGCATATGTTCCTCCCACTTGTAAAGGGACCAAAAGTAATGGGACAATTGGCTTCTCAGCTGTTCCATGGCCAAGTGTCTGTTATTCCCTAATTATCCCAATTACAATGAGCAGATAAAAGGTCCAGAGTTCATTCCAAGTGTGCTATTTGCATTTGGAATCTGTTGCTGTCAACTCTCAAGATGAGATCCAAAGGGCTGTCACTATCAGTGGAGCAAGCCATCATTAGGCTGAAAAAACAAAACAAACCCATCAGAGAGATAGCAAAAACATTAGGCGTGGCCAAAACAACTGTTTGGAACATTCCTAAAAAGAAGGAACGCACCGGTGAGCTCAGCAACACCAAAAGACCCGGAAGACCACGGAAAACAAATGTGGTGGATGACCGAAGAAATATTTCCCTGGTAAAGAAAACACCCTTCACAACAGTTGGCCAGATCAAGAGCACTCTCCAGGAGTTAGGTGTATGTGTGTCAAAGTCAACAATCAAGAGAAGACTTCACCAGAATGAATACAGAGGGTTCACCACAAGATGTAAACCATTGGTGAGCCTCAAAAACAGGAAGGCCAGATTACAGTTCGCCAAACGACATCTAAAAAAGCCTTCACAGTTCTGGAAGAACATCCTATGGACAGATGAGACCAAGATCAACTTGTACCAGAATGATGGGAAGAGAAGAGTATGGAGAAGGAAAGGAACTGCTCATGATCCTAAGCATACCACTTCATCAGTGAAGCATGGTGGTGGTAGTGTCATGGCGTGGGCATGTATGGCTGCCAACGGAACTGGTTGTCTTGTATTTATTGATGATGTGACTGCTGACAAAAGCAGCAGGATGAATTCTGAAGTGGTTTGGGCAATATTATCTGCTCATATTCAGCCAAATGCTTCAGAACTCATTGGACGGTGATTCACAGTGCAGATGGACAATGACCCAAAGCATACTGCAAAAGCAACCAAAGAGTTTTTTAAGGGAAAGAAGTGGAATGTTATGCAATGGCCAAGTCAATCACCTGACCTGAATCCGATTGAGCATGCATGCATTTCACTTGCTGAAGAGAAAAATGAAGGGAAAATGCCCCAAGAACAAGCAGGAACTGAAGACAGTTGCAGTAGAGGCCTGGCAGATCATCACCAGGGATGAAACCCAGCATCTGGTGATGTCTATGCATTCCAGACTTCAGGCTGTAATTGACTGCAAAGGATTTGCAACCAAGTATTAAAAAGTGAAAGTTTGATTTATGATTAATATTATTATGTCCCATTACTTTTGGTCCCTTAACAAGTGGGAGGCACATATGCAAACTGTTGTAATTCCTACACCGTTCACTTGATTTGGATGTAAATACCCTCAAATTAAAGTTGACAGTCTGCAGTTAAAGCACATCTTGTTTGTTTCATTTCAAATCCATTGTGGTGGTGTATAGAGCCAAAAATGTTAGAATTGTGTCAATGTCCCAATATTTATGGACCTGACTGTATATGAAGCCTTCTCCAGAAATTTCTATGGGAGTTACAGAAACAGCTAATCACACATGTACAAATACTGTGCATGCTGTGATTCTTCACTATTATTTTTGATTCGTTTTTATTGGCATTTGTTTCTCTGTATTCTCCTCTCTTTTTCATGTCCTGGCTTCTATGGGTAAACTAAAGTCATATGTCCTCTTCTTCTCCCCCGTCCCTTTCTTTTCTTTCTATGTGGCCAGCTAGATGTCCAGCTTCATTCCAATCACCAAGCTTGGACATAACGTACAAGAACAATGTTCATGGGAAAATGATTACAATAATTAAATCACTGTCCTCATTTGGGAAACATTTTGAATACCCATTTTCTGGACAACTATTCTCATCAGTCACGAGACTGGACATTTCCATTGTTCTCATTTTCTACCTAAGAGTTTATAACATCTCTTGATCTATTTAGATACAGGGTGAGGACAATGAACTAAGCCTTTTCTTCAAGCAATGGCTTTGTACATGCATAATGTAACAGCAGGCACCCTAAAAAGACAGCTCTATGGCATAGGTACAGTAAGCTCTTCTTCTAGGACATTCCTAAGGGATCTCAATTTGCTTTACCTTTGTATGCCATGATCAGCTTAGACTGTTGCATACAAGGGGTGTAATTATGGAAATCAAGCGTTTTTCATATCTCTGTCATTATAGCAGGACCCTGAACAGTGGTAGTGCCCATGCTACAGGAATGCCATATTAGTATGGCACAGGTCACTTGAAGGCTCCTGCCAGTTCAATTATACTATTATTCCAGGGGTCTTCAGGGATTTAATATGTGACAAATACATCATCTGAAGGATTGTCAACAGAACAGTCAATTAGAGAACATATGCTTCATTTTGTCTTGTAAATGGAGAATGCTTTGCATATGGTAAGCTTCACCTCTCATCATTCTAGAATCTTATTTGCAGAGTTGAGGGTTCTACTGTTCTGATTACTCTGGAAGGATAACTAAAACACCTTATGGAGTTGTGGCATGTCTGCCCTCTTTTGGGTATAAATGCTCCTTCTTTTGGATCTTATATCTAGTTGAGGGAGCATAACTTTGAAAAAAGCGTGGGGGGGTTTAGAACTTCATTCCATGTAGGTCTGAGCTTGTTCTATGTCATGAAACAGAGAAGGAAATCCAGAAGAAACTGTATCCTTCTCACTCTGTGGCACTGCTTGGGAATAACATTTAGGCCCCTTTCACATGGGCGAGTTTTCCACGCGGGTGCAATGCGTGAGGTGAACACATTGCACCCGCACTGAATCCGGATCCATTCATTTCTATGGGGCTGTGCACATGAGCTGTGATTATCACGCATTACTTGTGCATTGCGTAAAAATCGTAGTATGCTCTATATTGTGCGTTTTTCACGCAACGCAGGCCCCATAGAATAACATGGTTATAAGGGAAAATAATAGCATTCTTAATACAGAATGCAAAGTAAATTAGGGATGGAGGTGTTAAATTTATTTTTTTTTAAATTCAACTCACCTCATCCACTTGTTCGCGCAGCCCGGCTTCTCTTCTGTCTTCTTTGTTCTTCTTTGAGGACCTGGGAGAAAAGGACCTTTGGTGACGTCACTGTGCTCATCACATGGTCCATCACCATGGTGATGGACCATGTGATGGACCATGTGATGAGCACGGAACCATCACATGGCCATCACATGGCCCATCACCATGGTGATGGACCATGTGATGAGCGCAGTGACGTCACCAAAGGTCCTTTTCATCCCAGGTCCTCAAAAAAGAAGAATGAAGACGAGCCGGGCTTCGCAAACAAGTGGATGAGGTGAGTTTTATTTTTTTTTATTTTTTTTAGCCCCCTCCATCCCTCATTTACTTAGCATTCTGTATTAAGAATGCTATTATTTTCCCTTATAACCATGTTATAAGGGAAAATAATAAAATCTACACAACACCGCTCCCAAACTCGAACTTCTGGGAAGAGGTAAAGTGTAGCATAATTTTTGGAGACTGCCCAATTTTACACCTTAAAGAGGATGCTGACCTTTGTGGGCATTTTCTAAAGACCCCAGAGCGTGGCCTGACCCACGGTGGTAATCATATTTATCTGATCCCTGCCATTGGGTTCCGGCTTCATCCCTGCCCTGCCAGTTCTATATGTCCCTGGTCTCCCTGCACCAACATATGGTTTCACACGTGAATGGTGCCCCCAATCACTGGCTGCAACTGTGACATCCAGTGCCGCATAGGTGACATGTCACTGCTGTGGCCAGCCATTGGCTGCAGCTGTCACATAATCTGAAGTCAAACCAAATGTTGATGTTATGGAGCCAGAATCCAGCGGTGGGAATCAGGTAAGTATAATTACCACTGCGGGTCTGGCTACGCTCTTTGGTCTAAAGAAAACAACCACAAAAGGTGAATAACCCCTTTTATACTCTTTTATATTCAATCTCTGGAGAGTATTATCATTTCAGTTTGAATCTTTTCTTATGTACAGATAATACTCCTGATTGGTAAACATTGGTTAACATTTCCAAATCAGTTGTTTTTATGTTAAATGTGACTTACCAGAGCTCCACTGCTGAGAAGAATCATGAAGATGATGAAGGTTTCAAACCAGTTGTGTTCTACAATTGTGTAACAGGTTTTTCTAAATGACCACCACGTTTTGCCATTGTTTTCATCAATGTTCACGGTGCAAATTGGGAATCTCTTTACACATCCTAAAATATATGAGCATAGTAAGTACTATAGTAAGAATATAATTTTAAGGTGGACAATAAGTTAAAGGTGTGGGCAACAGTCAAAAAATTAAGTGCAAATAAATAAATAGGGAAAGGGGAACAATGAATACTTAAAAGTAATGTGGTTGTCGAGTTTGAGAAACCCATTTTCATGTACTCTATTAGGGAGTTATGAGTTGGTAACCTCATCTAATTAGCCAGAGTAGACATTAGATAGTTACAAAGAGTGTCTCTTGCGCTGGAGGACCCACCACATCCACAAATTAAACTGTGGAAGTTGTAATTCTTAATTTTGCCTGTGGTGGCACTGCAGGAAAATTTAACTCTTGCTGCCAACATCCTCCACAGATTAAAGCTTATCGCTGGGGTCCTATCAGTTTGGAAACTTTAAAACCATTTAACTGTCAGGGACCCCTCTAACAAAAAAAGAAATTGTTAACGGTGAAAAGCCTCCCGAATGTTCTCTGATTTGTTTTTGACTTTCCTATGGGGAGACATGTTTCTTTTGTAAAAGTAGCAATTTCATGCAAGTAATTACAGAATGATGAAGCAACAGGTAGTATTGAATCAACTTTGTCTGGAGCCCTACTTAAGCTGACCATTAACACAGGCTAAAAGTCTGCCAAACTTGCCACTACTGGTGGTGAGATCGGCCTCTGATCAAATATGTATAGTGACCTCCTTATTGTCCTCCAATAGAAAAGGGTTGTGGAAAAGAAAGATCATGTATTTTAGATGTTAACATATCTGATCCTTTGTTCTTGAGGAAGATAAGACACGGCCATGCATCTCTTTTCCCCAACCCAAGGTTAGTGTTTATATGCAATGGCCAGTTTTCTTATGATCCCCTCTGATCAACCCCTTCTTACCACCAACACTTTTCGTCCAGTTTTTTTTAAGACACCAGAACAGTTGTGTTATCTCCAATACTTTCTTCTGAGTTTTATTATTTCCTCCACTTAAACATTATACCCAGCTTATAATAAGAGGTATTTCCCTGGAGTTCTAGAGGCCAATAATTTGTGGTTTTTTTTTAACTTTACACAACATGTGTGCTTTTTTCGATTTACCAAGAAACTTAGAAGTTCATCTCATTATATAATCACGCTGTGTAGGCCAACTGCCAAGCACAAAGCCGTACTCACAGCCTTTAATGAGCAATGTTCTCCCACTCACCTTCTGTGAAGCAGGCATCTGGCTCCAGAGCCTCCTCTGGTTCTAATTCCACCAGCTCTCCTTCTCCTTCCACGGCCAACCCAGGGGGCCTGATATCCACAGTGCTCCCTTCAGATGAACTGGTAAGGTTCAGCTTCTACAGATAAATTTCCACAGCAAAAAAATAAAATAAAATAAATTAACACATTGATTACCAATGTCTATATTATTACTATAGTTCCTTTCTTAGGTTTTTAACCATAGATTTGTCAAAACTTGTGTTGGGCATTTGAAATTTTGTATTTTATTGGTTCAACCTTACCTTTCAGTCCATACTTACGTCCAGGATTGATTACCTTTTAGTTATTTGTATTCTTTATGTCTATTTATTATGTTTTGTATTTGTTATTACACTGCGCTTTTATTACACGCTACTTTTACAATATAAAGTTCAAACCTACCATCTACAAACCTACAATATAATACAAATTATTAAACTTAGAAAAATAATTACTAATACATAAAGATGAACATATATAATTCATTAGTTACTAGAAAAGGAAGCATTATAATATTTCAAGCAATTGCATCCATCTCTTTCAATGCACCCATGGTGCATTTTCAAACTACTTGTCAACCCGATAGTCATACTTATTGATATCACTGCAAAAGCAGGGAACAAATTTAGGCTCTGGGAATTGTGTGCAGTCAGGTTTGAGCACTTTGGGATGGTGAAAATTTGAATGGCATCAATTTTCAATTTTGCCAGTGGAAGAAATGATGATTCTGAAACAAGTATGAGTACCGTTCTATATCACAGTAGTTTATCTGGTAGCATACACAGTCCGCATTCTCTGATCTGGTGTAATGTTATTACTGTGTAATGTATAACATCATTAATGGCGGCGCTGATAGACAGCAAATGTACATAGAGAATGATGGAAGCATACATGATAGAAAACCGTAAAAGATGAGTTATATCACATTATTGATCCCCTCATCCACTGAATATGTGTCAATTGTATTTGAGGGTTTTGTGCTAACAAGTGTGTGTAGTCACACTCAATCAGAAAATAGCTGAAAATACGATAAAGCTTTGTGTGCAGATGAAGCAGGGGTTAACTTGATACTGCATTAGATAACTAGCTGCGGCAGATGTTATATTGACTTTCATTAGATTTTGATACTTTAAGTGTCAGATTAAAGTTTGCTGCAATTGTGTATTTAATGTGTTAAGTGTCACGTTCAACATTGCTACAACTAGACAGGTGAAACTCGAAAAATTAGAATATTGTGCAAAGTTCATTTATTTCAGTAATGCAACTTAAAAGGTGAAACTAACATACAATAGACTCATTACATGCAAAGCGAGATATTTCAAGCTTTTATTTGTTATAATTTGGATGATTATGGCTTACAGCTTATGAAACCCCAAAGTCACAATCTCAGGTCCCCTTTGCTCAGGGGGTATGGATTAATTAGCTGACTAGAGTGTGACACTTTGAGCCTAGAATACTGAACCTTTTCACAAAATTCTAATTTTAAGCTACATTACAATTCTTTTTAATTTGCATTGCTGAAATAAATGGACTTTTGCACGATATTCTAATTTTTCGAGTTTCACTTGTACATTCATTTTCTATTTGTTCCTGCACAAAAGATAGGAAATTACTAACGTATGTTGACACAACACTACTGTTTCCTATCAGTGCACCCCAATGATATAATAGACCACAGTTGACAAAATGTCAGTTATCTAGATGACTCTCTTTTATAGAACATAGTAGGTAATGAGACATAAAGGGGGCAGATTTAATAATCCTATAGATGGCAAAAACTTAGACATGTTTTCTAGACCCTCACCAAATTTATGGCAGTGGCTCATGCTGGATGATAAATTTGGTGCAGGGCTAACTTTATACCATCTACAGGTTGGCTTAATTTGCACAATTAGATTGAAAAGTGTTGCATTTTAGACCACACCCCTTTTTATAAAACCACACCCTTTGCTGTTAAGCCATTCCTCCTTGCGGGGTTAGGTGCAATAATTTCTCTACACCTAGATGCCTCAAATTGCACTATATTTTGGTGCGATTTACACCAAAATCTAGGTGCACCCACAAATAAGTAAATGTGGACCACTGTCAGAATTAAATTCAAAGTTGCCCTGCCCTTATAGAAGTGAGTAATCACCTGCACCCATATATGATGAACCAGGTGCCTATTTAGAAAAATAATCATTCTTTACATAATAAAATGTCTGGGAATAAAGCGGTAAATCCAGGGGTGGAAAGACCATTTGGACATTGGCACAGAATGACCTTAAGACAGATGCCTTTAAGTGTAAGACCAGGTTTTATCCTGTGCGTTGGTATGGTCCATGATCATTACTGCATTTAATATTTCTACCACTAGATGGTGCACTAGAATATAGGTTTCCATTTGACTGACTGTTAGTACTTTGTTCTAGGTGTTGCTCACAGACACGTTTCTTTGCAACAGCTCACCATGTGGTCAGGTATGGTATTACAACTAAAACTTCTTACTGTTTTATATGCAAAATAGTAGGATCAAGTAAACAGTTACTATAGGTTAGGACCAGCACAAAGTTACAAATTCCCAAAAGATGTCTAATATGCCGTAAAATGTACAGAACGTGTGCATTATACAACTTTGTTGCCAACAACCATTAGATAACTTCAGCAATTGTAATGCTTCCATCATTTCCACAGAATAACAAACTCTGCCAGAATGCTGTAGCCAAAGCAAAAGTTATAAAGTTGTGAAGGGATCAAAACCAAACGAAAATTGATACAAAACAATACATTACAGTGTTTTGTAAGAACGTTTCTACAGGAGTCAATGGGTGCATAATCATACCTGTGCTTATTACATATACACTACAGTGAATACTAATAGTGCAACACTTCTATGTTCATTGCTGATAACAAGAAAAAGATGACTAGGTTAAACAGATTTCCAGGATTAGAACAAAGGGGCTCATTTTCTTGAAAAACAGAACACCTCATGTTAATGGGCTACATATAATATTGCATTTCATCCCCATTCAAGTGACTAGGATGGGGTTGCAATACCAAAAACAGTAAAAACAACAAAAGTTCCGCTGTTCCTGAAAAAAAGACCTTTTTTCTATTCCTAGACAACCTAATTAAAGGGGTTGCTCATACAAGTGTCGCAGTCTCTTTAAACGGCTGATTGGCGGGTGTGCCGGGAGTTAGATCTGATATTTATCAGAATTTGATATTGATGACTTATCCTTATCCATGTTTTGTGGACCTCTCAAAATATACGGCCGTGCGTAAAAAAAAAAAAAAAAATTGCCTTTTTAGGGTACTTTCACACTAGCGTTAAAGTTTTCTGGTATTGAGTTCCGTCCTAGGGGCTCAATACCGAAAAAAAAAACGCTTCAGTTTTATCCTAATGCATTCTGAATGGAGAGCAATCCATTCAGTATGCATCAGGATGTCTTCAGTTCAGTCCCAGACCTTTAAAAATGTGAAGAAAATAAATACATGATCCGATTTTCCAGGTGACACCAGAGAGACGGATCCGCTATTGCAATGCATTTGCGAGACGGATCCGCATCCGGATCCATCTACAAATGCCATCCGTTTGCGCACGGATTTCCGGATCCGGCAGGCAGTTCCGGCAACGGAACTGCCTGCTGGATCCTCACAGCGCAAGTGTGAAAGTACCCTTATTGAGAAACAGCCTTGTCCAGGGGCTACTGTATGTTTGGCACTGCAGCTCAGGCTTAAAAGGGAATCCTGGCATTTTACTACTGATGACCTATCCTCAGGATAGGTCATCAGTATCTGATCTGTGGGTGTCCAACACCTGGGAGCTGTTTGAGAAGGCACTGGTGCTCCTGTGAGCGCCGCTGCCTTTTTGCCGCTCATAAAGCACAGCGCCGTACAGTGTATAGCGGCTGTGCTTGGTATCTCAGCTCAGCCCCACTCACTTCAATGGGTCTGAGCTGCGCCTAGGCCACGTGACCAATGAATGCGTCATCACTGGCCTAGGAAAAGCAGTGAGAAGGCTGCGGTGCTACTGCCAGCACTGCTGCCTTCTCGAACATCTGATCGGCAGGGGTCCCGGGTGTCGGACCCCCACCGATCAGATACTAATGACCTACTCTGAGGATAGTAGTAAAATCTCTGAAAACCTCTTTAAGCTACAATACCACAAAATGCCTAAAGACTGTTATTGACTGTCATTGAAAAAATAAAATAAAAGATATAACCCCTTTGTAATACAATGAAATAAATGCAATGTATTGATTTACTGTGACAAGAAAAAGTGACATCACAGAGGAAAGGGTCAGTGTGTGTCTTGCCTTGATGATGTCATTATTTCCTACTGAGCTGAAAGTGCATAATACTTCAGCCCCATTATGAAAGTCAGAGATCCCAAAAAGATCCCCCTAAAAGACCTGCTCTTCTGAAACTATTTTTCCTTCCACTCTATAAGTCCAGTACTTTACAGACAGTCCGTCACAACCCTTTACACCATACAACTAATTTTACCGCCAGGTAGGGGTGTCAAAGACATTAGCAAGCATACCTTTATAGATGTACATAAATCAAAGTTTTAATTCAAATTCAAGTGAGGCCACAAGTGTCCAGTGGGCAGGTTCTCATGGCAGCAAAGGCTTAAGCTCTCAGCCATAATCCCTGTGCTATGCCCCTTCCTCCGAAAACGCAGCACTCTTCACTGTGCTCCTTCCCACTGGAGTGAATGGGGATGGAGGAGCGGTAACTACACCTAGTCGCTGCTGCGATGTCAAAGGCAAGCAGGTAAACAGTGAAGGTAATGCAGTGCTAGAGCGCTGCGTTCCCATCAAACGCCTCATCATTGGGGGGGCCAGGAGTCGGACCCCCGCTGATCTAATATTGGTGAACTATCCTGAGCATAGGTCATTAATATAGAAAATTGGCCAACCTCTTAAATTTTTAGCCTAGAGTGCTGACTATAGTTTCTGGTCATTTCACAATATTGCTCTTTGGTACATGAGTCTAGTCAGAGTGTTCGTCATACAGTACTTATACCGTAACCGGAGGTGGTATAGCCACGTGTTTTATTAACAGAACACTAGACATACTCATAATTAGAGATGAGCGAACAATTGGAAAATTCGATTCGGCTGCTTTGCCATATTTTAAGAAAAATATCAGTTTTGTGACGAATTACTTAGTCACAAAGCACATTTGTTTGTAAGTAGTGGGTGAAATGACAGGGAGCGGTGATAGCGCCGCTCCCCGTCATTGTACCCCTCAGATGTAGCGTTCACACATGATCGCGGCATCTGATAAAAAATGTGTACAATGAAAACAAAAAAAATTATACTCACCTCATCCATTTGCTCGCAACCGGCCAGCCGCTGCCATCTTGATTGAAGATCTGGTGCGAAATCTCGCTCGGCCCGAGATGTAGTCATCATGCCAGCCAGGGTGGTCATGTCATACGTCACCGCGCACAGGATTTCGTGTGAGATCTTCAAGCAAGATGGCAGCGGCCAGCCTGTCGCAAGCAAGTGGATGAGGTAAGCATGATTTTTTATTATTATTTTTTTTTACACTATTTCAGGTTAAATCGATTCGCTACCACGAAGCATGAGGAAATTCGGTTTTGTGGCGAATCAAATTTATCCTGAAATTCGGATCGAAGTACACTTTGTGGACTTCAATTCACTTATTACTACTCAATGTACTCATAATCTTTGCTGCAATCCAATCCCTTTGGCAAATATAGTGACAGGTGGGGTCATTTATTTACAAGTGCTTTTCCATAGAATTAACAGTTATCACTGTATCAAGCAGGGGTATAAATTGACATGAGGGGTTCCGTAGCTAAGATAGTGCCCCCTTCTGGTGCTAAATAGTGCCCCCTTCTGTTGCTGGTAACCCCTAACCAACGGCAGCAGGAGGATTTTGATTTGTCCAATCTCTTTTAAATGTATTTAAAAGATCCGATTTAAGGATGCAGCCAACCTTGACTGGCCCCCGTTGTCTGCAGGGGCCCAATAGAAATTGCATGGTGTGCCTCAATGCTAGTTCATATGGATTAGCAGATGTTACTAAATATTCACCCAATCCTCCTTAGGATGACATTTTTACAAGCCACATATGAACACCTTTACTATTTTGTACCTTATTGGCAAACCCCTTTAGATACAAAATAACATTTTGTCATAAAAAAAAGTATCACTGTGCGAACAAACAAACATGTTACCAAATCATTATTCTTATGTACTCTTTGACATTCAAAATGGTGCATGCTCCATTTTTTCCCTTTACATTTGTGATCGTTTAAGCGGTATAGGTCAAGGGCATGCACTACAAATGCTGAGGAAGATAAAAATAAAATAGAAAATGAAAAAATCAAACATTGATAGTCTTAGTAAAACATCTTTATCGGCCAGTCTCGGAAGACCATGCTGTGGAGTGAGTCACATGACTCCGCCTAAGCCTAAGAGCTGTGCATGTTTCGTATTGGATTGCAATGGACAGGCAAGGGACACAGCTGATTTGCATGCAAGCCAGTCAAAATTAATTGTAATCAGATATTGTTTCATTTAACCTTAGGAAACGTGGTGACACGTTGCGCTGCCTTGTTTAAAAGCACCAGAGTTGCATTCTTGGTAGCGTCTGTTCGATTTTACCCCTGTGAGAAGTGAAAAAAAAAAAGGCAAGCACAAAAAAAGAAAAAAAAAAAGATCAAATTAACAATACCCCTAACCTTTAGAAGCCATTATTTTATATGTGACTAATTTGAGTGTAGCTCTTTTTTCTATAGTGACTTCATATTTGTGATTTGTCACCCAAAAAATTACAAAAACTTTGCTAAAATATACTCAAGTCAAGTCAACAGAATTTAGCATATTTACCACACATGCTTATATAGCGTCTGTGCAGGGGTTATTACGATACACATCAGTCCTGTCCCCAGCAGGGCTCACAGTCTAATTTCCCTATCCCAGAAACACAGGAGACAATTTCATAGGAAGCCAGTAAACCTAAAAGTATGTTTTGATGGAGGGGTAGAAGGACACCAATACAGGGGAGAACATATGAAATTCAACCAAGGACAACATCTGCATGAATTCAGACTTAGGGCCCCAGTGCTGCAAGGAAAGTGGACCACCGTGCTATTAGTAAATTCATTTTTTGTCCTTTTTTATTTTTCAGAATCTTAGATATGTTTTTTCTATATACATAATCCTATAATAGGACTATAAAAATTGATAAAGGGTAATTAAGTTATGAACACAAGAACAACTACATTTTCAATGTATAACAGTAAAATGGTTTTATATTTGAACTGCTGTAGTATTAATTACGGTATGCTTGACAAGAAAATTAGTATCAAATTATTTTATATTTATGTTGTCAGTTTTTCAATGTTCAATGTGTGCTGAAAGTCTTTTATGGTGAATAAAAAATCAGGATTTTCAAGGAAAAATTGTATAAGGCCTCCTGCACACGAATTGCAGGCCGTAATGCACGAACACCGACTGCGGGCAGCCACAGCGGATCGAAGACTCATTCACTTTAATGGGTCCGCGATCCGCCTATTCCGCAAAAAGATAGGACATGTTCCGTAGTGCTTCTGTGGGTTTCCGTTCCATGCTTCCGTTCCGCACCATTCCGCATCTCCGGATTTGCGGACCCATTGAAGTGAATGGGTCTGCATCTGTGATGCGGAATGCCCACAGAACGACGCCCATGTATTGCGGATCTGCAAATGCGGTCCGCAATACGGCAACGGGCAGCACAGGTTCGTGTACAGGAGGCCTAAAATTGTACTTCAGGCTATGTAACATATACGCTACTAATAGTTTAGTGTAGAAATTAAAGTTTGTATTGTAGTTTTAGTTTTGTTCTTTATTAGTTGCTACCTTTTAAAATTCTAAAATATTAGTGATTAACAGGGGGAAGGGGCAGGAGAGATGGCTTGAGGTTATTTACATGGGACTGTATTTTAGAGGGGGCTGTAGATAGAGAGGGATGTTATTTACATGGGACTGTATATTGGAGGGGGCTGGAGAGATAATGTATTGTTATTTATATGGGACTCTATGGCAGAGGGAGGGAAATAGTGTTATTTACATGAGACTGTATGGTGGAGGGGCTGAGGAATTATAATTTCTGAGGACACTAAACTGAGAAATATAACTACAGGGGGCACTGCAGGCGGCATTATAAATACTTGAAGCGCTTCAGGGTGGGCATTATAACAGTAGGGGGCGATATAAATACTGGGGGCACTGTGGGGGCATTTTAAATCCAGGGGACATTACTATTGGGGGCTCTATAGGAGGGACTTATGGATCTGCCTTATTTCTACTAAGAGCACTATGGGGGTCATTATTACTACTGAAGGTCTGTAGAGAGATTTATCACCACTGGGAGGACAATATCGAGCCTTATTTCTACTGGGGGCTCTGTGAGGGTATTATTAATACTGGAGGGCTCTTCTACTAATGGGGGCACAGTATTACTAATGAGGGCATTCTAGAAGAGAATTACTATTGGTGGGACTATGAGGAGTACTGTTACTATGGGGGCACTCATTTTTCTTCAGGATAGTATTTGGGGGTACAGAAAAGTAAGGAAGCTAAGATGTCGAGGCGGCTGAGAGAAGTGTCAGGACCGAATGGAGAAGATGATGACAGAGAAGATCTACATCGGAGGAGACGTCATCTGGAGGCCCTTCAGTGCTAGTGTTTGCAGGAGGGGGGATGTGGTTGTTCAACTTAGAGAATTGGGCCATATGCATTGGTGATTGGGCGCCGGATCTTTTGAGACCCTAGCAACGCCCCTGGGTACAGCAAAGCTTTTATACACTACCTAAAAGTTTCTCTGAGAATCTGTTTACTGAAAAGTATCTCCACCAAGAGACAGGCAAATTGGTGCAGGACTATACATTTTTTTGTCACATGATACCCACTAAAAGCCAAAGCCTCAGTTCGGCTTCCAAAAAATTGAAATATGACCAATCTTGCCACTTCTCCAGAAATCTATTGATGACAATGGTGAGAACTGAGAAGATCTACACCAGTGGTGGACAACTGCTATCAAAGAGGAGAGAGTATTTAATTTGGTTCAAATTATAGAGTTGCCCTTTGCAAAACTGTTTATAGTGTTTAGATCGTGTCATTTTCTAAAAGGAAAGTGTGCCCATAGCTGTACGGAAGTATTGTTTTCAGATCCAAAAGGGAGAACATTTACAAGTCATCTAATAATTTTTTTTCTTCTTTCAGACACTACTAAATACACATCTGAGACAGAGAGTAATTGATTGAATGTGAAATAAGCTTAAGAGATTAAAAGAAAATCAATCTTTCATTAATGATTCATCATTTTCTACTAACCATCCATTTATACTGTTCCACGTTACATCTCAAAAATATCACAGCAGACTTTCTGGTATTGCAATTAATACGCAAATTTAAAGGGGTTTCCCAGGGATTAAAATCATTAGAGTAGGCACTCAGTATTTGATTAGTAAGGCGCAACTCGTGGGATACTTGCCGAATAGGAGAAAGAAGGAGTCATGTCCCCTTTAACACAGGCACTGTGCTGTATATATGGTTGTGCCTAGTACTTCATTTCAGTCCCATTCAAATGATTGGAGTTGAGTTAAAAGGGTTGTCCAGGATTTTGATATTGATGGCCTGTCCTCAGGATAGTCCATCAATATCAAATTGGTTGGGGTCCGACATCCTGCAACCCCAATAATCAGCTGTTACCTTGTAGCTCCATGGCCAGAAGTCACCCTTGGGACTAGAAGGCTTCATTCATTGTGTAATGGACAGAACTGGTATTCAGCTTTATATGCTACACAATGGATGGTGTCGGTGATCGGCAGGGGTACTGGTTTTGGACCCCCGATGACATATTGATGGCCATCAGTATCAAAATTCTGGACAACCCCTTTAATACAAGTGTGTCCCTTTAATAAAATAAAGGCAGTTACCACTTACTACGATATATATATATATATATATATATATATATATATATATTGTGGCAATGTGAACATTGAGGTGTGCAGTAAAGTCACGGGGAAGCAAAATAAAAGGGGTGTTGTGTGCACTGGGAGCGTGTCACCAAGGGGCCCGGCCTTGGTGGAGTAAAAACCCTAGCTCAGGTGTCCACTAAAGTATTTGGGGGACACCATATAGATAGTGTAGATGGTTCAGCTATTTCAGGGCGGGCTTTTACTGGGAACAGGCAATGTGTTGGGTGGGTGCCTGTTCCCCATGCTCCAGTCCGGGACTTAGGGCATGCTCATGTCCAGGGATCCTATTTAATCCTGCTACTGGATCTTGGGTGGGGCTCACTCTGGAGTGTTTGGTGAAGCAGAGTCCTGGTGAGGCTCTATGTGAGTGGTCTCAGCCAGGTGGGCTGAGGGGCCACGAGGCTAGGCGATAGCCTGAATTTTGGGGGACGCGGTGACGCCTGTGAAACAAGGATCACGAGGCCAGAGTCGGAAGGACTACTGGGCCACAATCCCCCAAAAGGTATTGACGTGTCACAGCCTGGAGGTTGCTGGACTGAATGGCTGAGGAAAGCCGCATTTGTGTTCCATGTGTGAACAGGGCTCTCTAGGTGAGTCAGGGATACACTTATGTGTTTAGTTAGAGCTTAGCCGGGCAAGGGTTTGTTATTTTGTGTGGATGTCACACGTGATAAGTTGAAGCTGTGACTTCATAACCTGTTTTGCTGAAACATATGGAATAAAACACGAGTTTGGACATTCTACCCTTGTCTGGTGAAGTAATCTGTGATGGCGACCCCCTAAAAGTAAACGATCCCTTAGAATATATATATCTATATATATATTATCTAGGCCTCCATCCTAACTGATGTGATCATGGGAACAATGGATGTAGCATCACATTGGACAATGTGAGATCAAATACTGTTTACCGCTCTGGATACTACCGATAGGGCCCCACAGGAAAAAAAAAGTGTAATGAGACTCAAATGGCAAGTGTTTTTATTTTATTTAGGAAGCTTAATCTTATTTTAAAAAATGTTCGCCAAAAATCATGGTGACGTATTTGCAAATAGAATTGTCAATGGTGCTGGTTAATATTGGAAGAAAGCAGAATTGCTGCAATCCATTCATCCTGCTGTAGGTGATGCTTGTATTAGGGTGTCTGCAGGAAAGTGTAGAGTAATCTAAATTCTTCATAGCCCTGCAGCGTTATTGAAATGACTCCGGTTTCTAAAGGGAAGATTGCCAGTAATAATATTATATGCAGAGATTTCAGATAATGCTATCCTTTAATATATTTAAAGCAGCTCCACTTTAATGCTTTCCTTCTCCTACTGATACAGAACATAGGCCTCTAGGAAATGCTCTCATTATGTTGACTGAATAAGGTGATTTTATAGCCAAATTCAATTTTTTCTGATACTTTGGGCAAAAATGAAACGCCATAGAGAAAATATTCCTGTATATAAAACACATTATATTACAATTGTGAATTTTTGGTAAGTATATTTTTCTCTTAAAAATATATTAATTATTAAAACCATGTATATGCAAAAATGTATTTAAATTATAATAAAAGACAAAATTACAATATAGATATACATGTCCATGGCCATAGTAGGCATGGCAGATGAAATTAAAACTTGCAGGCTGCGTCCAGAGAAAAGGAAATTGGAAAATAACAAAAAAGTTACTTCATTTTTTAAATTTACAACTGAATGTAGTAAAAAAGCATGGATTCCCTTTAAGTGTCTAGGAATGATGAACCTTTAAAGGCTATCAACACTTTCATGGGCAATTTCTTATCAGTGCATTTTGCTCAATTAAATTTTTTTTTTTTAACTTGGTCTTTATTAAATAAATCCAACAGTTTCTGTTCTACAACCTTCAGTTTCAGTGTAGCTGCAGGTTATCTTGCATTATGTTTTGCTGAAAATTCTGATGGCTCAATTTGTAGCCCTATTGTCTGAACTCCTGACAGCTCATAAACAGTCATTTAAGCTATACTGTTAACAAACTGATAAGAATATGGCTTAAATTAGAGTTAATAAGCTGTTTGGAGTTATGGGCTTCACATATAGCTATCACAGCAGCTTCCTGATGGATTCTCTGTAAAAAAGAAAGCAAGATGGCCTGTGTGAATTAAAAAAAAAATAAAGACCAATAAAAGAAAACATATTTTTAGCCCAACATGAGTAAAGTGCAATGATAAAAATAGTTTTCATAACCTTTAAGCACAATTTATAACTCAAAACACATTTTGAAGTTGATGCCAACTTTGTCAAGAAACAGTCAGTAGAAGTCAGTAGAAGACATTTTCATGGATAATGGCATGATGTATAAAATACGTATTTGCTTTCATGTTAGGTTTCAGTCACATATATCTGGCAGGTGTAATCACTTCCCTCTGCCTGAAAAAAAAGCTGGCACAACAGATCCATAAAATAAAAAAACTTTTGATCCACCATGACATTGTGTTATGATCCCACCTAAGGAAACATAGCATGAAACGTTCTTTTAGGCAGGAGTGGTGGATTTAAAAGATGTCCAAAGCTAATGGCACAGTTGATCCTTAGCATAGATGCAATGGATTCCCAATGAAAATAAAGGGGTCAGCTATGTTATCAGCTTGACTGTAAATTACGTAAAAAAGCCAGAGGGAACCCTGAGTACTAAGGACTTTTCCTTGAAGGCCAAACATCAATGTGCACCTTATACAATCAAGTAGGAGCTAGTAGAAAAATTCTCCACAATCTAATCATCTAACAGAATGTAACTCAGCATCTTTCCAACATTAAAATGCAATCCAAGAGACTCAAATAAACACCCAAAAAATTCCAAAGGCGATAATACTGCAGTTAATTACTTAAGAACCAGAAGCATTAATAAGCCCATGTTCTTGTCAGTAGATACTTTACATAGTAATGTATGGAAATATCAAAAATACTTTTGTTAAGAAAACAAAATAAAATATCTCAAAATGTCTAGGCCATTGAAAAAAATAATAATTTTGAGTTAAAACCCATTTCCTTACCTCTTTACTTTCTTCCAGATCAGATTCACTGCTGAAATCTTCTGTGTTAAGATTTTCAAAGTCAGATTCCCCGACGGCAATGGGCACAGTAACCGTGAGGCTTGGATTATGTATGAATGACATATAATCACTCTCATCAATAATGTACTTTTCCACACTGCTGCCCACTCCACTGGGCGTTCCATTGCCACCTTTGTGATAATCTAAGTCTTTATTTATATCGACTGCGTTATGGTTATACAGACAACTTTCCTTTCGGTTATGAAGCTCCTCCAGTGGTTTGATTTCATCTAGAACTTTCTGTTTCTTAAAGGGTTTTTGGAGGCATTCGCGAACAGTTTTTTTAACAAAATCTATTCCCCTTTGTATCCTTCCCACAGCAATCTGGAGATTGTTCATCTCATTGTCATCGTCTGTAGCTGTAAGGTTGTCGGAACTAAATGAACTCAGCAACAAAGCCAGGAACAAATTCAAAACCTAAGCAGTGTATAAAAAGATGAGCGATTAAGATTTCAAATAAGGGTTGTACCAAACCCTCGAGAGCATGTGTCATGCAGTCAATGGCCTAGCACACATTTGCAATTTATTTGAGGGCTACTGATCAGATGGCAGCTTTGATAAAAACAGATAGTACAAGCCTTAAAGATGTTACAGTTCTATATAAAATGGTATGCTAAAAGTCTGGATTAGACAATACATGAATTATTCATGCAGCAGGTTAAACTAAGGTCTATTTCACACGTCAGTGATTCATGCACGTGTGCTGTCCGTGGTCTCCATGTACTGCTCACGTATCCATTGTCTTTAATGTGTGAATTCACTCATCAGTGGCTTTCCACAGGCCCAGACACAGAAGCATGCCCACGCGTAGGCGTGAGATTGACAAAGCTGAGGGAGATGTCAATCAAGCAGGAGGGAGAAGCCTCTTGAGCAGCGGGGACAGGCCCCCACTGATCAAGAACTTTGATGAAGGAATCAATTCATATAAATCGATTCGCTCATCTCTAAAGTGCACCAAAAGCAGGTCCAAGACACTGTGTGCATCCTTGTTCCTCCTGCTTCCTCTGCCAGCGACTCCCTTTCTTTCTTGATTGAACGGCCAGGAAGGATGACTATGCCAGAACTTGGGCCTACTAATTAAGGAGAGGAAAAGGTGGCAGAGAAAGCAGGAGGAGCAAGGGTGCAAAGAGTGATTTGGGCCCACCCTTGGTGCATTTAACTACTAATTTGCATGTGAATTAAAAGTACTGTGTTTCTCCAGAATGAAATTAACTGCATTATGTGTAGTTGAGTTAGCCCTACAAGACACTGTGGTTGGTCTATCAGTGAATTTCCTGGTGACAGGTTACCAATTCTAAAACCCAGTTTTAGTTACTAAATGTTATACAGTGTACTTACCACAAGATTCCCAATTACCATCACTAACATGAACACCAAGATGCACATAGATTGTCCTGCGACCTCCATACAGTCCCACATGGTCTCGATCCATTCTCCACATAGCACTCGGAAGACAATCAGGAAGGAGTGGAAGAAGTCATTCATGTGCCAGCGAGGAAGTTCACAGTCTTCAGAGATTTTACAGACACATTCCTTGTAGCTTTTGCCAAACAGCTGCATGCCAACCACAGCAAAGATGAACACTATGATGGCCAACACCAAGGTCAGGTTTCCCAAAGCTCCTACCGAGTTACCGATGATCTTGATCAGCATATTCAGAGTAGGCCACGATTTTGCCAACTTGAAGACACGAAGCTATGAAGATGAAAATGTTACTACACTGCTCAAAAAAATAAAGGGAACACAAAAATAACACATCCTAGATCTGAATTAATTAAATATTCTTCTGAAATACTTTGTTCTTTACATAGTTGAATGTGCTGACAACAAAATCACACAAAAATTAATAAATGGAAATCAAATTTTTCAACCCATGGAGGTCTGGATTTGGAGTCACACTCAAAATTAAAGTGGAAAAACACACTACAGGCTGATCCAACTTTGATGTAATGTCCTTAAAACAAGTCAAAATGAGGCTCAGTAGTGTGTGTGGCCTCCACGTGCCTGTATGACCTCCCTACAACGCCTGTGCATGCTCCTGATGAGGTGGCGGACGGTCTCCTGAGGGATCTCCTCCCAGACCTGGACTAAAGCATCTGCCGACTCCTGGACAGTCTGTGGTGCAACGTGACGTTGGTGGATAGAGCGAGACATGATGTCCCAGATGTGCTCAATTGGATTCAGGTCTGGGGAACGGGCGGGCCAGTCCATAGCATCAATGCCTTCGTCTTGCAGGAACTGCTGACACACTCCAGCCACATGAGGTCTAGCATTGTCTTGCATTAGGAGGAACCCAGGGCCAACCGCACCAGCATATGGTCTCACAAGGGGTCTGAGGATCTCATCTCGGTACCTAATGGCAGTCAGGCTACCTCCGGCGAGCACATGGAGGGCTGTGCAGCCCTCCAAAGAAATGCCGCCCAACACCATTACTGACCCAATGCCAAACCGGTCATGCTGGAGGATGTTGCAGGCAGCAGAACGTTCTCCACGGCGTCTCAAGACTCTGTCACGTCTGTCACATGTGCTCAGTGTGAACCTGCTTTCATCTGTGAAGAGCACAGGGCGCCAGTGGCGAATTTGCCAATTTTGGTGTTCTCTGGCAAATGCCAAACGTCCTGCACGGTGTTGGGCTGTAAGCACAACCCCCACCTGTGGACGTCGGGCCCTCATATCACCCTCATGGAGTCTGTTTCTGACTGTTTGAGCAGACACATGCACATTTGTGGCCTGCTGGAGGTCATTTTGCAGGGCTCTGGCAGTGCTCCTCCTGTTCCTCCTTGCACAAAGGCAGAGGTAGCGGTCCTGCTGCTGGGTTGTTGCCCTCCTATGGCCTCCTCCACGTCTCCTGATGTACTGGCCTGTCTCCTGGTAGCGCCTCCATGCCACAGCTCGCATTGATGTGCCATCCAGGATAAGCTGCACTACCTGAGCCACTTGTGTGGGTTGTAGACTCCGTCTCATGCTACCACTAGAGTGAAAGCACCGCCAGCATTCAAAAGTGACCAAAACATCAGCCAGGAAGCATAGGAACTGAGAAGTGGTCTGTGGTCACCACCTGCAGAACCACTCCTTTATTGGGGGTGTCTTGCTAATTGCCTATAATTTCCACCTGTTGTCTATCCCATTTGCACAACAGCATGTGAAATTGATTGTCACTCAGTGTTGCTTCCTAAGTGGACAGTTTGATTTCACAGAAGTGTGATTGACTTGGAGTTACATTGTGTTGTTTAAGTGTTCCCTTTATTTTTTTGAGCAGTGTATTTTAGTAGCCACTAATTACAAGTTCTATGTAGTTTACTAGATTGCTCTGACTTTTAAAGAAATTGCCCATCTCTAGAGAAGAGGTGACAAGAACTCTATAATATCCTATGACAAAAACTGTTATCAATGTTGTAGTAAAAAGACCATTAAAATATGAGAAAGAGTAGAAGATGCAGCAATGAAACAGCTATCAGGTATAATTTTATATGAAATATAGTGAATTTCAGACACATTTCCACACTGGAGGAAAACTGCATAGACGCACAGTATAAAATAGTATATTGTGTAGTAGAAAACTTAAAGTGATTCTTAATTTCCAATACAGCTATAGAATACAATTCTTTTCTTACCAATCTGAATGACCTCAGCACTGATAATCCTTCCACATTAGCAAGGCCCAACTCCATCAAACTGAGGCTCACAATGATACCATCAAAAATATTCCAACCTTCTTGAAAATAATAGTATGGATCGAGGGCAATCAGCTTAAAAACCATTTCTGCTGTGAAGATTCCAGTAAAAACCTGCAGTAAATGGAAATAGATCTCATTAGTCTGATTTACTGGTCATTACATGCTGATATGAAAAAGAATTATCTAGAAAATGAAAAAACCTTTTATATTACAGTCTATGTTCAGTGCTTCAAGTTCTATACTTATTTTGTATTATTTTTAGCAGTTTTTAAATTCTGCTTATTCATCATCTTCCCTGGGTCTTGTTCCTGTATAATCCCAAAGCTGAACTTTTAAGAGATGTATTTTATTTTGAAATCTTTACTTAATCCTAGGCTACTTTCACACTAGCGTTTTTGCTGGATCCGGCAGGGTCCAGCAAAAACGCTTCCGTTACTGATAATACAACCATCTGCATCCGTTATGAACGGATCTGGTTGTATTATCTTTAACATATTTTTAACATTGTCAAAACGGATCCGTCATTAACGCCATTGAAAGTCAATGGGGGATGGATCCGTTTTCTATTGTGGCAGATTGTGCAACATGTTGCGGTTTGCTCTCCGGTCTGGGAACGCAACTAAACGGAACAGAATGCATTATGGAGAATTCCGTTCTGTTCAGTTCAGTTTTGTCCCCGTTGACAATGAATAGGGACAAACTTAAACGCTGGTGTGAAAGTTTTAACACACATCATTGGCCATCATTAGTAGTGACATCATTCTTAAAACGTGCTACACGTGGGATGTACAGTTGTGTTGCTCTAATTTCATTAATCATTTCTCATGAAACCATTTCAATACGATATTGCATGAACAGGCTGCAGTGTAAACCACAACCACTGGGTAGCCACACATAGACTTATATAAGATAGACATCTCTGAACACAATATCGCAAAATGATGTTGTTTTGAAAAGCTGATTAAGTTGTGACACACATGCCAGATTGTGTCCAGTGAGAGGAGGGACATATCTGTAGTGAAGTCATTGTTGTCAAATGTAACGTGCTCTTTATATATCTTTATTAGAGATGAGCAAAGTTTAAAAAAAATTGATTCGTATGCTTTGCCGAATCTTTTCAAGAAATTTGTTTCATTCTGAATTAATTTGTCATGAAGCCCGTTAAATCAGCTATATACCGATCTGCAGGGAAAGTATATATTGGTGTACATCACTGTGCATTGCAGCAACATGCATAGCTAGTCCTTTCTGGTAGTGAAACAGTTACTGTGACAGGCAGGTGGACACCCCAATAGCAGTAGAACTAGACAGCTTATTCACCCCAATTTAAGAATGAAGGCGTAATATAATTGTTTATGTATTAAACAAGGTGGACTCCCCAATAACTGTAAAATTAGACTGCTTATTCACCCCAACTTGAGAATCAAGGCATAATAAAATTGCTTGTCTATTAAACCAGGAGGGCACTATTTAATTAGATACTGTAGCTCTGTGCCCTACACAGGGATTTATGCAAACTGTGCTGTCTCCAATGGATCCCTTCGGCATCAGATTACAGTCCCTGCACTCTCCCTATGTTCTCCCTTCAGTGTGTAAAAACTCTCCCTATGATCTCCCTACACTGTTCCTGCACTCTCCCTATCCAATATTCCACAATTAAAAGCTTGTCCCTAGCGCTTGTCACATCTCTCCCCATGCTCAGATCATAGTGAAATGACAGATACCGCACAGGATGAGGCTTTTAAAGGGCTGTGACATTGCAGGGACTGGCTAACTACAGACTGGCTATCTGCACGGCATTATGGGTGATCTCGTGTTTCTGGTCTTCTTACTTTTACATTGTAACATGTGTAGCTGCCATTTTAGGAAAAAAATGATTCATTACCACAAAGTGCGAGGGAATTCAGATTTGTTGTGAATTGAATTTTTCCTAAACTTTGGATCGAATTCCATTTTGAATGCTTCGATTCACTCAACACTTATCTTTATCATTGTATAATAAAATGGTATACAATATTCCAATATATATTCTGTATCAATTTTCCACAGTCTACCACTTTAACTTGCCTTTTTCAATAGTAAGAAGCAATGTTTGCTTCACCTTGTGCGATAGTTGCAAGAATCCACAACCTTATATAAAGGCACAAACAGCCCCTATGGGTCTATATTAAGGGCCTCCCTAGAGGCAAACAATTAAGAAAAGTATATGGCTGCACTGTACCTCTATTGTACGGTATGTAATAGAATATGGCATAATTTTTCTTTCTCAGAGATTCCAAGTGAATCTGTATAAAAAAAAAGCCTCAGATCTCATGTACAGTATATACTATGGGAGTCTATAGGCACTGCTCAGTAAAGATCCATAATACTGCTGAGTACATGATCCCTAAGAGTCTTATTTTCTTCATAAACTTTTTACAAGAATTTCTGTCCTAACCTTTTCTTCTTTCCATTTTAGATCTAGCACATTCATTATCCTCAGATTTCTTCACAGCATCTCTCTCTGCTGGTCTACACAAATGACAATCTTGCCTTTAAGAATAATTTCTTCCAAAGTAACTTTCTGTGTATATACCTTCAATACACCAGCATGATACCAGATAAAGACCAGACAATTATTTTGGTTTATCCAACTACTTATCATTGTGGGAACATTTTGTTAATTGATTCTCAAGATTGCTTTATGTTTTCCCTGAACAGCTCTAAATGTCTTACACTGTCAGAAGAACTGAAGTAGGTAAACTTCTATACAAAACTTCCAAAAGGACAATGTAAAGGCAGTTTAGGGTGTTCTTCATAGGTAAGAAAATGTAATAGCTCCACTGTGTCTTCATTGAAGATTCAATCTTCTCCACTTCTGATGACAACTTTTTTCATCCTCCTCTGGTCAGTGTTCACATAGGGGAGGTATATATGGACGAAAATCGTATACCACATTGTCCAAATCACTATTTTGGACAAATCTGAAATACTGTATGTATTCAGCCAGCTTCGGCACCTAAGAGACAGATACCTTTTCTGAAGGCTTGTCTGAAGAATGACAAATTAAGACATTGTTCCTGGATTTACTGATGATCCAGTACAGTGTCATGCCATTTTGGTTTGTTGGCTTCACCCACTGTCCTCTTACGTGGAGGACTCCATGAGGAAAGAAGAGAATCAACTGCCTTAACATCTGGAAGCCATGCTACATTTGGACTTATTATACAGCAAAACTTAAAGGTAAGCAGGTAATCATTAGATGCCAACATGTATTAGATGGAAAGCTGATTATACATTTTAGATAGCTGTCGTTCAGACTTGGCCCATCATACATATGTTCACAATAAAGACAGAGAAATAAGCCACTGTCAGGTACCTTTGGCAGCAGCTTGTCTCCCTTGGGAAAAATTGTATTGGACATGATGAGATCCAAAAAAGCCCTCATACACATTAGATGGTCTTCTGGTCCTGGCGAAAATGGCAGGTTTGGCCAACATTAATCTAATGTGTATGGCCAGCTTTAGTTGGCCAAACATGCCATAGTTGTCAGAATCAGCCAACTATTTAATGTGTATGGTAATATCCTGAGTGTCCCTGATGGTAGATGTTGAGAGTAGGGAGAAACAGCCATGCAGTCTTTCAGTATGCCTGATCCATTGTTCCAGGTGGAGTTAAGGTGGGCATACACATAAGTCTAAAGGTGATAAAAATCGATGATTACAACAAAAAAGAAAGTTTGTTGGTTGAAACTTAACAACAAAAGATAGTTTTAGACAAGCGATGATAGACCATTGCTATCTAAAAAGAAGTCGGCCCAGTTTAATATTTTAGTCCTATAGTCGTTTTGTATCTTTCACTCAAAAAAAGATCGGTAGTGAACGAATTATCTTTCTTCGAAAAAACGTTCCAAGAAAGATCTTTCATCCATCGCATTTCATTGGCCGTGTATGGGCAGTTTGAACAACTGTAACGGCCAATATGGAGTAAAATGTGTATGACTCTTTCAGCATGTTTGTTCAACTGCTGTTCAACCATCAACCAAATTCCATCCAATGTCTATGTCCAGCTTTAGGCTACTACCTGAGTAGTTTATCAGAAGCCTATTTCCTTTCCCTGTTGATAACTCAGCCCTTATTCACTCGTCAGTGTTTTGGTCAGTGATTTCCATTAGTGACTGTGAGCCAAAACCAGAAATGAAGCCTCCACAGAGATCAGGTATAAGGGAAAGATCTGCACCTGTTCTGTGTTTAGAGTGGCACCTGGTTTTGGCTCAAAATAATTATTTCGGACAAGAATAGGACATGCTGTCCTTATCTTTTGCTGGCCCAATGAAATGAACGGGTCCGCACCCAATTTCAGAACGGATGCAGACCGATTCATACGGTCGTGTGAATAAGCCCTAAGTCATAAGGTGTATGAGCAGCTTTATCTAACAGCTGATACAGATTCACACGGCTGGTACTTTCACACTAGCGTTTTTCTTTTCCGGTATTAAGTTCCATCACAGGAGCTCAATACCGGAGAAAAACTGATCAGTTTTATCCTAATACATTCTGAATGGAGAGAATTCCGTTCAGGATGCATCAGTTCAGTCCCTCTTACGTTTTTTGGACGGAGAAAATACCGCAGCATGCTGCAGTTTTCTCTCCGGCCAAAAATACTGAACACTTGCCGGAATGCAGGATCCGGCATTAATTTACATTGAAGTGTATTAGTGCCAGATACGGCATTAAGTGTTCCAGCAAAACGGATTCGGCTTTCCGGTCTGCGCATGCGCAGACCTTTAAAAATGCAAAAAAAATTAAAACCGGATCTGTTTTTCCGGATGACACCAGAGAGACGGATCCGGTATTCTAATGCATTTGTCAGACGGATATGCATCCAGATCCGTCTGACAAATGCCATCAGATTTTGTCCGGATTGCTGGATCCGGCAGGCAGTTCCGGCAATGGAACTGCCTGCCGGAATCCTCTGCCGCAAGTGTGAAAGTACCCTGATTTTAGTTTCTTTGAAGTGACTTTCCTGAAGTACACATTGTTATGCAGCCCGTAGTCATTATTTTCCAAGATAATTAAACAGATCTTGTTATAGCACCACTGCATCTAATCCTTCCCTCTCATTAGTACTGAACAAGTTCGCATGCAGTAATATGCACTAAGAACTTAATCTCATTTGCTTTTCACCACTGGCCCTTTGTACTACTGCGACTCTGCTGGCTCATCACAGAAAGCCGAACTTCTACAATTTAGAAATGCAGGATTAATGTTTTCTTGAAGTTTCATTTATTGGGAAATCCTCATTACAAAACAATTTTAACTAATACAAAGGATAAATTTAGTGTCCTATATATTTTTTTCACATTGTGAAGTGAAACGCTATACAATGCTTCTATTGGTTTATATTACTCTAATGCATCTAAAAAAAGTAAATGAAAAAATGAAGAAACCATGCAAATAGTTTTATTAAAACTTCTTACCTTTCTGTTTCTACAGATCTTATGCAGGCTTATGTCTCCATGGTGACAGACTACAAACAGATCATGTGTAGTCTGATCCTGCAATCATATTGCCTTTTTTTTGTCCCCTATGTTTTGCAAACTAACCAATGGTATGTTAGCAAGAAGTAGGAGAAGGATGGAAGATAGTCTGACTGTTGGGTGATACTACAACAGATTTGTTTGCAGCTTGAAACGGTGGAGACATATAAGTCTGTATAGCAGCTGTGGAAGGAGATTCTTAATAAGGACTGATTGTAAAAGTGTTAGGCCTCTTTCACACGGGCGTTGCGGGAAAATGTGCGGGTGCGTTACGGGAACACCCGCGATTTTTCCGCGCGAGTGCAAAACATTGTAATGCGTTTTGCACTCGCGTGAGAAAAATCGCGGATGTTTTGTACCCAAACCCGAACTTCTTCACAGAAGTTCGGGCTTGGGATCGGTGTTCTGTAGATTGTGTGCATGGTTATAAGGGAAAATAATAGCATTCTGAATACAGAATGCATAGTAAAACATCGCTGGAGGGGTTAAAAAAAAATAAAAAATAATTTAACTCACCTTAATCAACTTGACCGCGGAGCCAGCATCTCCTTCTGTCTCCTTTCTTCAGGACCTGGTAAAGGACCTGTGGTGACGTCACTCCGGTCATCACATGATCCATCACATGATTCATCACTATGGTAAAAGATCATGTGATGGATCATGTGATGACCGGAGTGACGTCAACACAGGTCCTTCACCTAGGTCCTGAAGAAAGGAGACAGAAGGAGATGCCGGCTCCGCGGTCAAGCGGATTAAGGTGAGTTAAATTATTATTATTATTTTTTTAACCCCTCCAGCGCTATTTGACTATGCATTCTGTATTCAGAATGCTATTATTTTCTCTTATAACAATGTTATAAGGGGAAATAATAATGATCGAGTCTCCATCCCGATCGTCTCCTAGAAACCGTGCGTGAAAATCGCACCGCATCCGCACTTGCTTGCGGATGCTTGCGATTTTAACGCAACCCCATTCACTTCTAAGGGGCCTGCGTTGCGTGAAAAACGCAGAATATAGAGCATGCTGCGATTTTCACGCAACGCACAAGTGATGTGTGAAAATCACCGCTCATTTGAACAGCCCCATAGAAATGAATGGGTCGGTATTCAGTGCGGGTGCAATGCGTTCAACTCATCGCATCTGCGCGGAATACTTGCCCGTGTGAAAGGGGCCTTAGAATTTAGATGCATTGCAATGAAGAACATTGGCTGCAAAGGTTGGCAACATAAATTTGTCTCAGTCTGACCAAAACTCTGTCATCCACAGACACATCAAATCATAGGTATGTCATAGTTTAATCAAAGCTCAGACCTGACTCCTGATTAGCATGTACATTTAGTCTATTGTGCATGTTACATCATTGCTGATTACCATGAAAAATGACTAATGACATGTATGTATGGCCCACTAGCGTATCATTATTCAGGAAAATACCATGACTAGTGTTGAGCGAACTTGCGATTTGCAAGTTCGGTGTTCGGATTATTTAAGAATTCTGTAATGGATTCTGTTACCACGGACCACAATGGAATTCTATGACGGGATGCACCACGGAAGCCTATAAGAGGCATTCCATATTGCATTGCGTCATAATAGAAGTCTATGGCCAGCACAGACTTTTATTATGACGGAATGCAATAAGTAATGCCTCTTATAGGTTTCTGGGGTGCATCCCGTCATAGAATTCCATTGTGGTCCGTGGTAACAGAATCCATTAAGGAATTCTTAGATAACCCGAACACCGAGCTTGCAAATGGCAAGTTCGCTTAACACTAGTCAGGACTTTTGTTGTCAGATCACGCTCTACAATTGCTAATTCAAATGTGAATACGTATGCCAGAGTTCATTTGTATTTGAAAAAATGGGGGAAATTCATTATTCCCTCTAAGCCTGTTTTTGGCCTGGATAACTCTAGTGGATTTGGGACTTTTCTAGTCCCAGTTGGCATTTTACACCGCTTTCACCAATTTTATGAAAAGTAGGTGTGACAAAGGCAGAACGTTGATGCTGCCGTCGGCCCCGTCTCATTCATCATTATTTACACCACAAACTGGCATAAATAAGGAATGAAATCTACAGCAGCTCTGAGGGGCCATAGATATCATTTAGGCTCATGGACCTGTCAATTATGTGGCTCCGCCAGCAGAGCGGACCCCGTCAACAACGGCGTAACAGAAGCGGGTCTTGATGGATCAGAGTCAATGTCTTTGTACAAACTGCTGCTACTTATAAGGTGTCTAAAGTCTAGACAGATCATCGTATATTTTGCTTACCAAGTTACCAGCGCTGAGAACATAGTTGAACTCATCAGTCATTGGGTAATGTTCCATAGCCATGAACAGAGTATTCAACACGATGCAGATTGTTATGGCAAGGTCCACAAATGGATCCATCACAATTAATTTTACAACGTGCTTTATCTTCAGCCAAAAAGGAGTGCAGTCCCAGATCAGAAACGTGTTTGCAAACTTGTACCAACATGGTGGACACTTCTGCCTGGACTCTTCAAGTTCTGAGAAAAACAGGATAACAGTGTATTATGTCTTATATCTGTTCTTAGGTTAACTGCTGTTGTCCTGAATGAATCTGCCCCCAACCCCCCTTCACTAGGTGAGGATACTGATGCTCTAAGAGGTACCTGAAAACATGTTTTCCTAACCATTAAACCCTTTTAACATAAGTACAAGAATACACAAAATGCAAACCATTGTGTTCATTGACATCCCGATAAAGGGAACATCCTGATTGGGGTGGGGAGGGGGGATTCATTATAGACCAGCATGGTCTATTATATCCCCTATGCTGCCTGAGGATGTGCTTAATTTATAACGAGCCTTGCTCTCGTCATAGGTTACGCGCATTCTCTGGCAGTCTACGGTAGATCGGAGCTGGCGTAGAGTTCAGTCTTCTTTTACGTAAAAGGAGATAAATACGCTGGGCCCCCTGGACCCGCCCTAGCAAAATGGAGATCGCAGCATAGAAATGCCACTTGCACCTAAGTTTATGTGCAATGGCATTTAAAAAGCCACAAACATGAGGTTTGCAACTTTTTTTACATCAGAAAATTGGTGTGGGGGAAATCATAAATTCCACCCAATATGTCTTAACCTGCCAGGCATATAGCAACCTGGAGGTACCCTCTAATTTTTGGGGAGCCCACATGTATATAATAAAAATTACATACAGATTACATATATAATTAACACACTAGAAATACAGGTGAAACTCAAAAAATTTGAATATCGTGCAAAAGTCCATTTATTTCAGTAATGCAACTTAAAATTAGAATTTTGTGAAAAGGTTCAATATTCTAGGCTCAAATTGTCACTCTCTAGTCAGCTAATTAATCCATACCCCCTGAGCAAAGGGAACCTGAGATTGTGACTTTGGGGTTTTCATAAGCTGTAAGCCATAATCATCCAAATTATAACAAATAAAGGCTTGAAATGTCTCGCTTTGCATGTAATGAGTCTATCTCATATGTTAGTTTCACCTTTTAAGTTGCATTACTGAAATAAATGAACTTTGCACGATATTCTAATTTTTCGAGTTTCACCTGTATATACATTATATCTATAATATGTTTTATGTCATGATGATAATGATGTCCCACATATATCAACTCAGGTGGTACTGTGTGGAGAACATGTACACGTATGCAATCCCACAATATGCTGAATATTCATATGCTGTCACCAAATACTGAACATATACATAATACTGCCATATACTGTATATAAATCATGATGCTACATATCATGCACATAAAAAGGCCACCATATACTATACACAGAAATAAAGCCACCATATATGGAACACAGAAATAATTGCATCATATTTGCTCTATATATAGGTATATACCATCATACAGCATATTGTACATATCAATTATATTACCATATACTGTATGTATAAATAATATGAATATATTATGTTAACAGAAAAAAAGCTACCATATGCTGTACACATAAATAATGCTACTCTGTGCTGTACAGTGATATAGCATCATATACTTATACATATCGATAGTAAAGCAATCTACTGTATGTATAAATAATATCAATATATTCTGTTCACAGAAAAAAAGCTACCATATATTGCACACAAATAATGTCATATACTGTACATATAATTACCGTTGCTATAACATTCACACACATAAATCTGCCATACACTGTATATGAAATGCAGCCTTATACTGCACACAGTACAAATGATAAATATAACGTAGATTTCACCTACTCATTACAATTACAGGGTCATACATACAAACATGACCAATATATACACTCAGACATTCACCCCCCCCCCCCCAACCCCTCTACTGACGCTTTTCTGTTTATTGCAGCTGCCATAAAGTACACCTATAGTAACTTACCTTCCATCGTATTTGTCAAGATGCTGGCAACGCTCAAAGCTCTCTGCCTCATGACCGTGGGATCTTCTAACAGATCCATAGACACCTGATAACAGCTGGATTTCCTTTTCCTCATTTCGGTCTCCGTAGTAGTTCCCTGAAATTAAACCATATATATGTGAATAACCCAGAAGATGACGGCTCGCTGTATTGTTTGCTTTCGTCCCCCGACCCCGGTTCTTCGCCGTCATTTAACGCTGATTTCTCATTTCTTGGCAATCACTTCCGTTGTCTCTGCATATAACACAGAATGGTTCGTGAAGCAGGAAAGTGAGATGACAAACTGCAATATATACATATATCGATATGCATATATCTATAACACAATGGACAATGTGTATGCCTCCTAATATAGATCATTTACAGCAGAATGTATAACATAACCAGCAGCGAGCGGCATGGTGTCCTCTCGACATGCGAGTGCTAGGGAGGATTACCCCAAAAATACACGGTACATCGCTAGTGGCAGGTTCTCCAATTTGTTCGATGGCAAAATGTACTGTACTTCTTTCACATTAAGAAATTGTATTTTTAACATTTTAAAAGAAAAACAAAACAAAAATAATTCTGAAGCATGTATTCTTCAAACTCTACTTAATGCTATTCCTCGTAGAAATGTATATATAAACTGTCTGGGTAATATTATTCCCCTTGTCCATATGGCATGTGTCCACACACTCTGACACTGCCAGATGCATGCAGTTTCATGCCCACTGACAAGGGGAATGGTAACACCCAGTTGTCCAATTTTTTTAAATGTATTTGCAGAAGGGATAACAGAGGGCCGGCACAATTCAGAGATCTAAGAAAATATGCTACAGAATGTTTAATGTATGATATGACAGGAGAGGTGACAGGAGAGGTGACAGGACCCTTTTTGAGACAATTGAAGTTAAAATCAGGACCAATATTTAAAGGGACAACCCATTTAATTTGAGAGCCACCATGGGCCCTGCAAACCTGGAGGAAAAATATTCCCAGCCGTCCATTCTTAGGAATTGCTGTCCATATTATACATCTTGTGGCTCTTTGCTTGGGCTCACAGAGGGAAGTCTTCCTCTCTGATGCCCACTTACCCAAAAAGGCTACATGGACTAGAGTTGCCCAGCTGTGACAACCCCTTTAAGGATCTATTGTTCTAAATGGGGCAAATACGGTTCTCATATGTGAAATTGTAGCTTCAAAATAGAATTACACTTTTAATCCTCCACTTGCCATAAATGTCAGCAGTCCTAGTTTTGCCATCAAACAGGACCAAAATAGACGAGAAGTTTCTGAAAACCCCACCCAAAATTGTGTGGTTTGAGGGAGTTTCTAGTTGTTCGTGGCATTAATTTCCTAAATTTGGCTATACTTACCAACATTTGAGGTGGTAAAATTGGGTCATATAAGCCCTGCCCCCAGTAATGCCCAGGACCCACCCCGAAACACCTATTTGTGGGTTGAGTTTGCATTAGCCATGCCTATTTTCACCCCAGGACGGTGTAAATTTGCTGGGACTGTCTCTGAAAATCAGGGAGAGTCCAGCAAATTCGGGACAGTTGGCAACTATGCATGAGCAATTAGTGACAACAAGTATAGAAAATAATAATTTGCCAAATTTTCCCCTAAGAGAGCTTTCTCTATAGGCAAGTGATGTGTCATAGGTCTGGCATACTGTTGGGTCTTAAAGGGTTTTTCCGGGAGTAAAAGACTGATGACTTAAGCTCAGGATAGGTCATCAATATCTGATCGGTGGGGGTCAGACACCTGGCACACCCGCCAATCAGCTGTTCCAGATGGCACTGGAGCTTCCAGTTTTGCCTAGGTCAAGTGATATCACGTTCATTGGTCACATGGCCTAGGTGCAGCCACCATTGAATTGCGATACCAAGCACAGCCACTATACTATGTGCGGCGCTGTGCTTAGTGAGCTGCGAGAAGGCCATGACAGCTGGAGTGCCGGAGGTTAGCCATCAGTGGTCTATGTCAACACGTCTAGTTCCTATATATAGATTACAAATCATTAGGAGAGCTGAGAGTGAATACAGATTCCTAAGAGAAAGACTAGATGCTCTGTTAAGGCCCCATGCACACAACTGTATCCGTTTTGTGGTCTGTAAATTGCGAATTCGCAAAATACAGATGTAGTCCATGTTTAATCTGCATTTTATTTGTGGACCCATTGTTTTCAAAGGGTCCGCGGTCCGCATTTTGCAGATTATGATATTCTCTCCTTTTGCGAAAAAGACATACGGGTGTGGAAAGCACACGGATGATCTGTGTGCTTGCCACATCCGTATGTTCGTTCTGCAAAAAACATGTCCTATCCTTGTTCATAAAATGCGGGGCGCAAACCCACTGAAATTGATTTGTGGAATACATTTTGTGGATCCGCAAACTGCAAAACGGATACGGTAGTGTGCATTGGGCCTAAGACTTACAAAGCATGCAGGAACAGGTCAGGGTGATCTGCAATCTTTATCATTTATATAATTAGGTATTTTGGCCAGTGTGTTCCAGAAGAATATCAGCAGTGATCATAATGACTCCGTTCTGAAAAATGAAGATCATGTGTGAAGATGAGCAATTGTGACATTGATAACCTGATAGGATTATGAGGACACACACCTGAGAGGTCAGTACAGTGATGCTGGTGTTAGACTCTGCTCACAACTACATCAAGTTTTTAGTTTTTCTGTTCACTGGGGCAAAATAAATGAACTTTTTGGAGTGCTCGATCTGTCATATGATGAGTCTGACGGATTCCGTCACATTGTCCTTCATCTTGACGGGAAGAATACCGCTGCATGTTGAATTATTCTTCCAGTCATTTACTTATGATGGAGCCGATGACAGAGTCTTACATAGTAGCATCGCAATGATTTCAACATGAGAACAAATATTGAGGCCTTATTCACACGTCAGTGTTTGATTTTCATCAGTGATTGTGAGCCAAAACCAGGAGTAGATCTAAACACAGAAAACGAGCAAATCTTTCCAATGTACCTTATTTCTGTGTAGCCTCCACTCCTAGTTTTGGCTCACAATGACTGATGGAAATCACTGACGTGTGAATGAGGTCTAATTGCTCCCAAGAAAGTTAGAAATATTATTTGCCCATCTTAAGACACATATTACCAGTGATGTAAACAGCTCGGGACGGCTCTGCCAGCAGACAAAGGCCCTGTTCACATTAGCTTTAATGGGGTCCCTTGAGGTTTCCAGTAATATTGACACCAAGAAAAGTGCACTCCACAGTTCTATATATTGCACTCCCAACAGACCCCATGAATCTCTATGGGGTCCATTGGGATTCACGAGTATAGGATCCAGCCTGGCTGCCATGGCCTCTTTATTAACAGAAGTCAATACACTAGTGTGAACCGAGCCTAAACCAGACACACAAAAGCAGGATATAATGAAACAATATGAAAAGGGAAAGTAGTTCTTGTGGTTGCGACTATATGCAGAGTCGTACTTTAATCAAAGACATTAAGAAGATATGCACAGTTCTTCCCACCCTCCAACCATTTATCACCACACTATCCCTGGAAATAGTCCAGTGGCCACTACATGTGTAAGATACCTCTACACCAAATTTACGTCCAGGGATGGGGAGGTCATAAACAGAGCTGAGGGACATATCTTTGGTTTGGTTGGGAAGATCAATGTTCAAATAATAAAAATAAAAAAAACACTACAACTCAAAAACAATCAGATCCAGAGTTGACACTGGATCCAGCGGCGAAGATAAAAAAAGATATGTGGTATTAAGGCACCACCATGCCTAGGCTACATAAATCTTCCTTACATTGTCATCGGAAGTTGGCTTATCTATTATCACCTCTGGCAGTAGTAGTCCAACAGGCGATGTTGGGACAGATGGACCACCGAGCAGAGAGACCACTCCATTGCAATCCACGGTGCTGTGCATCTTGCCATTTGCCGGAAGCATTGGTAAGGTCTTTGATGTCTTGCTGGCCATGCTTATGTTGCTGTTTCGCCTTTCCCCATGTCTGTGAGGTACGAACAAAGAGCCTCTTCTGCTTTCATTGTCTTCAAAGGTGCTGTGTTCATCGTCTGCAAAATCGTTTTCTGAGCCCATATCTTTTGCGCGGTTTCTAAAGCTGAACAGGCTGGCTCTACTATTGCGTCTCGGAGAAAACAGAGATCCACGAATGCTCAGTAACGACTGTAACAGAAGAGCAAACCAAAATTAAAAATACATCTAAATCTTTCCTTAAGGGCTCATGCACACGACCGTATGTATTTTGCAGTCCGCAAAAACGGATCCGCAATAAATACGGATGACGTTCGTGTGCATTCCATATTTTTCAGAACAGAACAGCTGGCCCCTAATAGAACAGTCCTATCCTTCTCCGTAATGCGGACAACAATAGGACATGTTCTATTTTTTTGCGGAACCGAAATACGGACATACGGAAACGGAATGCACACGGAGTAACTTCTGTTGTTTTTGTGGACCCATTGAAATTAATGGTTCTGTATACGGACACGGAATGGACACAGAAAGAAAATACATTCGTGTGCATGAGCCCTAAGGCTTGAATCAAGCATGCAGGTTTTGTGGGAGTTCGGTCCTGTACTAGTGTTAAAACAATGGATCAAAAACCGGACACAACAGTGGATCCCTGGGTAGCACCTGTACCGATTCTTTGCTGCTGAAGTAATTTTCCTCAAATATAAAAGAAGAAGAAAAAAGGAACCAGGAACCATATCACAAAAATGATAAAAACATTTTTAAACTATACCTGGTGCGGGGAGGAAAACTTGTTTTCGTAAGTCAGTCGATTTCCTTCAATGGAGAAACGGAAGCCTTTTCTTTTAATACTGGTTTCAGATTCAGACTTTGGAAATTTTTCATCATCACCCCTCCCGTCGTCTCCTCCACGCTTCTTCTGCCTTATTTTATTCTTTCGATCTTTGGCGCTTTTCGTACTTAGTTTGGAAACTTCTGATGAACTTTCTGAGAGGGGTCCAAAGCCGCCATCTTCACTGTACTCTCTTGACAGATTTAAGGCTGCTGTGGCTGCGGCCTAGTTGAAGCACACAACAGGATGTTATTATAGCATAGACAGCCTTAGGCTAGTTTCACACTAGTACTAAAATCTTCCAACAGGCTGTTCCGGCAGAGGAATAGCCTGCCGGAGTTCATCATATCTGTCATGGCCAAATACTACCTTTCCCCGATGGAGCCTACTAACTCCTGCAAGCACTGTTTTTTGTCTGGCTGAATCCCGGCGCTAATGCCAGAAACAGGCTGGATCCAAAATTAGTATCCAGCTATGCTGAACAAGATGAACTCCGGCAGGCGTTTCCTCTGCTGAAACAGCCTGCTGGAAGATTTTAGCGCTAGTGTGAAAGAAGACTTAGAGCAGGGATGGCCAACCTGTGGTTCTCCAGCTGCTGTCAAACTACAACTCCCACCATGCCCTGCTATAGGCTGATAGCTGTAGGCAGTGTGGGCATGCTGGGAGTTGTGGTTTTGCAACGGCTGGAGAGCCTCAGGTTGGCCTTAGAGTGGGAAAGATATCAGCAAAGCCCCCAAAAATGACATTATATTTGTGCTATATAGCAGTCATTACAATTGAATAAGATGGATTTTATCTTCAGTACCGTCTCCCCTATGACAGGTTCTCTTTATAGTACAAGCAATGGGATTCTCAAAGAAAAACAAATTAGTAGTTTGGGACATTGCTAATTATTTCCTTACCATATCAAACACACAGCTGGATATATATGAGTGTACCTGAGCTTCTTCTTGCTGCTTTTTAAGTTGCTCTAACATCTGCTGAAATTCAACTTCCTTCTGCTCAGCTTCTTCTAGAGTGGCCTGGTTCTGCTCTTCATAAGCCATGGCAACTACGGCCAGGATCAAGTTCACCAAATAGAAGGAGCCCAAGAAGATCACCAATACGAAGAAGATCATGTAGGTTTTCCCGGCAGCTCGTAGGGTCTGAAGAAGAATGCATATATTTGGCATATGGTCATTTCCCTGTGATTTCATTTGCATACTACACTGTTATAGGAGGTTTCCATTTAGTACAATGTGTTTTTCTTACAGAGGTCTTCCAATGATAAGCAGATCATTAGGTGTTTCACTGATGGACCCCAGTGATTAGTGATAACTAGAGATGTTTTGTAAAATTTGATTCGCCGACTAAAATAAAAAAATCAGCTTTGTGACGAATTACTTTGTCACAAACCACATTTCTTTGTAAGTAGTGCGCCGCTCCCCATCATTGTACCCCTCAGATGCTGCGTTTATAACTGATCATGGCATTTGATAGGAATAATACAGTGTAAAAAAAAAAAAAAAAGAATAATACAGCCAGGTCCATAAATATTGGGACATCGACACAATTCTAACATTTTTGGCTCTATACACCAACACAATGGATTTGAAATGAAACGAACTAGATGTACTTTAACTGCAGACTGTCAGCTTTAATTTTAGGGTATTTACATCCAAATCAGGTGAACAGCGTAGGAATTACAACAGTTTGCATATGTGCCTCCCACTTGTTAAGGGACCAAAAGTAATTGGACATAATAATAAGCATAAATCAAACTTTCACTTTTTAATACTTGGTTGCAAATCCTTTACAGTCAATTAAGGCCTGAAGTCTGGAACGCATAGACATCTCCAGACGCTGGGTTTCATCCCTGGTGATGCTCTGCCAGGCCTCTACTGCAACTGTCTTCAGTTCCTGCTTGTTTTTGGGGCATTTTCCCTTTAGTTTTATCTTCAGCAAGTGAAATGCATGCTCAATCGGATTTAGGTCAGGTGATTGACTTGGCCATTGCATAACATTCCACTTCTTTCCCTTAAAAAACTCTTTGGTTGCTTTTGCAGTATGCTTTGGGTCATTGTCTATCTGCACTGTGAAGCGCTGTCCAATGAGTTGTGCAGTATTTGGCTGAATATGAGCAGATAATATTGCCCGAAACACTTCAGAATTCATCCCGCTGCTTTTGTCAGCAGTCACATCATCAATAAATACAAGAGAACCAGTTCCATTGGCAGCCATACATGCCCGCGCCATGATACTACCACCACCATGCTTCACTGATGAGGTGGTATGCTCAGGATCATGAGCAGTTCTTTTCCTTCTCCATACTCTTCTCTTCCCATCACTCTGGTACAAGTTGATCTTGGTCTCCTCTGTCCATAGGATGTTGTTCCAGAACTGTGAAGGCTTTTTTAGATGTCATTTGGCAAACTCTAATCTGGCCTTCCTGTTTTTGAGGCTCACCAATGGTTTACATCTTGTGGTGAACCCTCTGTATTCACTGTGGTGAAGTCTTCTCCTGATTGTTGACTTTGACACACATACACCTACCTCCTGGAGAGTGTTCTTGATCTGGCCAACTGTTGTGAAGGGTGTTTTCTTCACCAGGGAAAGAATTCTTCGGTCATCCACCACAGTTGTTTTCCGTGGTATTCCGGGTCTTTTAGTGTTGCTGAGCTCACCGGTGTGTTCCTTCTTTTTAAGAATGTTCCAAACAGTTGTTTTGGCCACGCCAAATGTTTTTGCTATCTCTCTGAAGGGTTTGTTTTGTTTTTTCAGCCTAATGACGGCTTGCTTCACTGATAGTGACAGCTCTTTGGATCTCATCTTGAGAGTTGACAGCAACAGATTCCAAATGCAAATAGCACACTTGGAATGAACTCTGGACCTTTTATCTGCTCATTGTAATTGGGATAATGAGGGAATAACACACACATGGACATGGAACAGCTGAGAAGCCAATTGTCACGTTTACTTTAGGTCCCTTAACAAGTGGGAGGCACATATGCAAACTGTTGTAATTCCTACACGGTTCACCTGATTTGGATGTAAATACCCTCAAATTAAAGCTGACAGTCTGCAGTTAAAGCATATCTTGTTTGTTTCATTTCAAATCCATTGTGTTGGTGTATAGAGCCAAAAATGTTTGAATTCTGTCGATGTCCCAATATTTATGGACCTGACTGTAAATAATACTTACCTGATCCATTTACTCGAGAAGGGCTGGCCATCCCCATCTTGCTTAAAGGTCCGGCGCGAAATATATCGCGGCCCGAGATGACGTCATCATGCCGGCAGGTGTGGTGACATTATACGTCACCATGCATATGATTTCGGCCGAGATCTTTAAGCAAGATGGCGGCGGCTGGCCCATCACGAGCAAATGGATCAGGTAAGTATAATTTTTTGGGGTCTTTTGCACTATTTCAGGTTAAATCTATTTGCTACCGCGAAGCACGAGGAAATTCGGCTTCGCGGCAAATCGAATTTATCCTGAAATCCTGAAATTCGCTTCACTAGTGATAACCAATATTTAACTGCCCTTCAGCACCAACACAGTAAAAATATTGTCAATGGCCTGTTCATGTAATGCATGGACAAGCTGGGTCTTTCAAATAGAGAAATGCTCTTTGGTACCCCCTATAGTAACACAGAATTCCCTAATATGGAATTTTTAAACTAAGTAACCCCAGTAAGAATTTCTGGATTGTATGCAGTAATAGATACTGAAATCACTTTTTTTTTTTTTATGAAAAACCCTACGTGACCATGATTATTGCAGAGCAGGAACCATATATTGTGCTAAAATAATCATGAAATATACTAATTGGTCTGTGAAGATTGAAAGTCAAATATCAGTAGTAATATGTCAGACCAACCCCACATGTATATTCTCTTGAAGATGTTTCGGCATCCAACTGGCCTCCTCCATTAGAATGCAATCTAATTCAGGAAAGCCAGTCGTATGACTGGCGAAAGGTCTTCAAGTTTACTACTGATAAACCATGACCTGCATTAATGAGAACCTTCACAGACTGAAATCCAAATATTTCTTTAGTCTTGGCTCTAAAATGGCCAGTTTCTAACCTTTTAACCTTTTATATGTTTTCTCTTGTGGTATCACAGTTATGACCTGTTTTGAGATCTGTCATCTTATTTTACGTTGCAATACCACACTTCTATCCAAAAGCAATACCGAAAAGGGTTCTCTATAGTTAGAGTGGTGAAACTACGGATGCTCTACCCCAAGAGGTAGTAATGGCAGATACTATGTCATCACGTAGAAAAGGGCTAGATGCTTATCTAATAACGGCATTGAGGGTTATTACTAATCTAGCAATTAATATTCTATAATTGACAAAGATTGAACTTAATGGATCTGTGTTTTTTTTTCACTATGCAACTTTTAACAAAATACCCACCAGTTGATATAAGTTTTCCCAGTAGTCTTGCGTCATCAACCGAAATAAGGATAGGAATGCCCAGCTAAATGTGTCAAAACTTGTATAGCCATAGTTAGGGTTTCTTCCAATTTTAATGCACACGTATCCTTCTGGGCACTGACTAAACATAATAATCATAAGAGCACATGAAGACAAGGAAATAGATACCTTATATAACAATTCACATCACATTCTTACAATAATGCATTTTGTGATATCATGAATTTTGGTAAACTTTGGTTGATAACTATCCACTAAATGAACGTCTTTGCCAAACGTCCAGCATATGACACCAGTCATAGGATTCCTAGCTATGGATATTATAAAAGGATTCCCAGGGTTACAAACTGGTGACCATATTTTGTACATGAGAATTGTTGAATAGACGTACCTTGACTAAGGGTACTTTCACACTAGCGTTTTTCTTTTCCGGCGTAGAGTTCCGTCCTAGGGGCTCTATACCGGAAAAGAACTGATTAAGCATATCCCCATGCATTCTGAATGGAGAGTAATCCGTTCAGGATGCATCAGGATTTTTTCAGTTCAGTCATTTTGACTGATCAGGCAAAAGAGAAAACCGTAGCATGCTACGGTTTTATCTCCGGCGAAAAAAACTGAAGACTTGCCTGAATGCCGGATCCGGCATTTTTTCCCATAGGAATGTATTGGTGCTGGATCCGGCATTCAGAACACTGGAATGCCGGATCCGTCATTCCGGTCTGCACATGCGCAGACTGAAAAAAAAGGTGAAAAAAGTAAAGCCGGATCCGTTTTGCCGGATGACACCGGAAAGACGGATCCGGCATCCTGATCAGTCTTACTAATGCCATCAGTTGGCATACGTTTTGCCTGATCCGGCAGGCAGTTCCGGCGACGGAACTGCTTGCCGGATCTCTCTGCCGCAAGTGTGAAAGTAGCCTAATAAATGTATTTGTCTTTGCAGATTTGCCTAGCTCTACAATTTGAGATTTATACATTAGTACCAACATGAACATGAATAATATATTATCTTGAATTTTGTCAAAATAATGGCCAAAATAACCCTTGACATGAGTATCATCTACCTAAGGAGTAATACTGACACAAGACAAATGTTGGATGAAATAGGTGATTTTGGGCCACTATTGTTTGAAGAACTAGTGCAAACTATTTTTCGCAATTGCCTACTGCAGACTTTTCTGTGCTAAAAATCTAATCGGCCAAGCTGGAAAAACATTGCCAGTTTTTGGCCAAAATTGCATGTTTATGGTGTGATCTGCTGAATTTGGCCAATAATTTCAAACAGCAGGGAGTGAGTTTGTTTGAGAAACTGACTGCTTGGTCGGCCAGTTTAGTCTGGCATGTTGCTGGTGGAATTTCCCGTACAAACGAACTCACAGACGACTGATTGACTGCAATGCAGCCTATCACTGTCTGGTGCTTCCAACACTATTCTGTTATTTTCCAGGAGAACTGCATACCATTGTTTTGACCAGAGGAGGCCAAATCTTCATGTGTGATATACTAGTGGACTGCTGAGTGGAGATCAGTAGATGGCAATTTAGTTATTACCTTAACATCAAGCAGCCATTGGCCACCGCATGTTTGGCAGGATGCAAATATTTCAACATCTGCCCGCACCCTAAGGATTGTTAATGCAATATTTCAAGGTTCACTGATAAAATTGATTGCAGGAAAACATCTTACCCTGAATCTGAAGAGTTGCCGCAGAGCAAAAAGTCCCTGTGACCTTCCAACCTGTACATGTGAGCTGCAGGAACACATAATTGCAAGATAATATTGAATTACACAAGAATTTTATATCTAGGATATGCCATCACTCTTTGATTGGTGGGAGTCCTACATCAACAATCCAAAGAATGAAGGGGTCACACCACTGATAGCAATGCTGCCTCTTATAAAGTTTTCTCTGCACAGCAGTTCTCTTTGTCACTGGGTGAGCAGGCATCTAATGCTAGATGGATAAGTCACTTATAAGGGATATTCTCTGCTGGGATGGCAATCTCAAGTGCCATCATTTTGAGATTGTTGATAGACCAAAGTCTGGGACCCCCACCAATAAAAGTTTTTCCTGCACAGCAATGCTCAGAGTCACCAGTTGTGCAGGGTACTTTTACTAAGCTAACTCAGCACTGTGGCCCCTTCGTTCGCAGGACCAGTGGAAGTCACATAGGTTCAGTCTCAAGGTTGTAGCATGCCCTAGAGTTCCATTACTTTAGCAGATGGTAATAAACCATTAAAAATTAGAATCAAAGCAACAACAAAAAATTATAAAATACATAGAATGTTAATGACTAATGGGCTTTCATTAATAAGTTGAATATAATTAGTTTACATGTATTTGCAGCAGTCTGTCACCAGAAAATTCACACCAGGCAAAATAATCTGTTGCATAATTTTGGAGAAATGTACTTTTAATCCTTAATCCTTAAGCAAATGAACTGTTAAGTGCACCAAGGGTGCACCCTTGCTCCTCCTGCTTCCTCTGCCAGCCCCTTCCTCTACTTCATCGACAGGGCCAGGTTCCTGCATCCTCTCACCTGGCTCCGTCAATCAAGAAGGCGAGTGATGGGCTGGCAGAGGAAGGAGCCCATGTCTCTGACAGCCCATTCCTCTCCTTCTTGATTAACAGAGCCCGGAACGGGCTGGCAGAGGAAGCAGGAAAAGCAAGGATGGAAATTATCCTACTCTTTCCTCTCTATCTTTTTCAAATCTCTTCCTGCAGAATCTATTGCTGGAAATATCACTTTTGCATCTGTGCCTGTAATTCTCAACTGAGGTATGCAAGTTTTTGTTAAAGATATGACTGGCCAAGTCATGTCCAAGTGTGAAAGGTGTCTTAACAGTATTCCCCTCACTGCAGTAAAGTCTTAATATCGTAGGTAGCAGGATACCTTACTGAATTAAATGCTCAGCCATTCAGATATCTGAACCTTCCTGTATCTTTATCTCTTTTTTTCTTTCTGTAGATCATTCAGAGATCAGTGAGTCTCTGTAGCTTTACTCTAGTCCTGTAAGGAAAGGACTACATGGAGTTTCTTCTTCACTCTTCTTCTACTAGCTAACTCCAGGCTAGAACTCTCTAGACTCAGCTAGGGGTGGATCTAAGATCCATTCTCAAGCTTTTTGTAGTGGCTGTGCCAGAGTTGATTAACTCTGTCACTTCCATACATTACCATGCTGGGTATACATGCCATTAAAGACCATTAAATAACACGACAAGCACTGAACAGCAAACAATTTTCAAGTACCCCCTCTTCTGGAGAACTGCACTTGGGTCTACCCTCAGTGCACTCAACTTCTCATTTGTGTATGGATTACAAGAACTTTTTCTTCAGTATGAGTCAATTGAGATCACTTGTAAAAGGTATCATTCTATTTAGCTCAGGTAGCCCAACTAGGCATTGCACCTAATTTCCTGGTGACAGATTCTTGTTAAAGGGGTTGTCCAATAAAAACAACATCTGTCTATATGCCTATTAATGCATGTAATCTTTAAAGAGGTGTTTTTACCACTTACGGTACCCCTCTCAGAGTGCCTGCTTAGCCTGAGAACTCGGTGCAACCATACATTACATGATAATGGGAACAATAACCAGTGGCTGATATGCCGCATTATACTAAAGATCAGGAGCCTCTTATAGAGCTATATTTCATGAATCTCTCTATGCATCCAGAATAAGCTCTCCCCCCAACAGCCGTAATGTAGCTGAATTCATGTGATCCAAACTTACAGTAGATCACCATAAGGGGCCTAGCTGAATATGGACATTATAGAGTTCTGAATGAGACCAAAGACTGAAACCGAGACACTAAAACCATGCAGGAGAAGGTATTGAATATAGGGTTATATGCAGAAGCAATACCAAGGGATAGCTCTGAAAATTTTGGTCAACACTTTTAAGAAACTGGAAGAAAGACCCAGAAGGTATTGAAATATAGTAAAGGACATTTTGAAGAACTACTGTGACTTACTATAAGAAAACAGCTTTCGGACAGATGTTAACCTAGATCTGAGGTTACAGACGGGGAAAAGCCCTTGTGGACCACCAGAAAACTACATATCAACATTATGGTGGTCTATAGTTTATAGCGATCTATAGTTTGTTTATGGTGAAGTAATAGGATTCATCAGTAGTAACATTTTTATTGAAAAGATTATAATAAGAATTTGGGCAATGCGTTTTCCAAAGAGTTCAAAGAGAGCAGTGAGGTTATCTACTAGATGCTATCTGTTGCCTGTTTTAATTGCATGAAATAATTAATTAAAAAACTAGTTTGAGCGTATATTACAATTTCCAATTTCCAGATTTCTACTGCGCAACATAAAGAAGGGTATTGACGAGTCTACCCAAATTTACCAAAACACCACATAGCCAGAAATTATTTGTTTTGCTTACCGTCGTCTTTAACGTATTCCTGCCAGTCAACATCTGGAAAGGTACTGTTGAAGAATGTGCTGTTTGCATCCATTGTGCCGTTGATGTAGGAAGTCGTATTGATTCCTTGAATGTATAGTGGCGGCCAAAGTAAACATTTGTTCCTTAGGTGTCCCATGAATAGCTGCAGTCCTATTAGTGCAAACACACTCAGACAAAACACTGTGAGAATCATCACATCCGAAAGCTTCTTAACCGACTGGATCAGGGCCCCCACAATGGTCTTCAATCCTAGGATCGAAACCACATCATTGTGTTTGTTCCATATGAACGACATCATAAAATAAAAAAATCAAGAGTACAGTGAATTGTTTGCATGCAGAAGCCTGGACAAACAGTCAAACATTGACACAAAGCAGTTAACACAATGGACAGCCTGAAGCTGATGGAAAACAGTGAAATGAGTTGAAGAGACGTGGACAATTTTGTGGCTCTCACTGTTCCTCACAGAAGGTGATGCACTTTACAAAATGGCTGCATGTTTATTTTATTTTGGGGTAGTGGTGTTATGGTAGGGGAAATTATGCTTAATGTGAATTTACATATATTTCTCTTCTAGTTTCTCTTCTATGTCACATCATGTTAATTCAAAAGAAAACCCTTCATAAAATATAAGTTGCTTCTGTTACCTTGAAACGATCATTTCATAACATTCACAACTAGTGATGAGCGGGAGGTGCCATATTCGATTTCACGATATTTCGCGAATATTCGATTGAATATTCGTCTTATATTCGTCGAAATCGAATATTCGTCATTATTCTATTTATTGCGAATAATATACGATTTAATTATTTGCGTATTGCGATTTTTCTTTTGACAGTATAAGGCAACGTTCCTATGACTATGGCTAGGCTAATATGTGTATTTTACGAATATTCTATATATAGCTATAACTTCGTCTTTTAGAATATTACGAATATTCTAAAAGACGAAGTTAGAGCAATATTACGAATATTGGTAAAATACACATATAGATTGTAATTTAGCTAATATAGTGCTATAATCTTTTTTTTTTTGTATAATTTTTTTGCCTCTTCTGAACTTCAGTTTTGGAAAATATGTACACTATTAAAAAAAATTACTATAGCACTATATTAGCTAAATTGCAGTCTATATGTGTATTTTACAAATATTCGTAATATTGCTCTAACTTCGTCTTTTAGAATATTACGAATATAGCAATAGAGCGAATAAATTCGTTATTTAGAATATTCGTCTTTTTTTTCCCCAATGTGTACTGTTATTCCACTGCTCCCCGACGAGTGTCCCCGTAACCATGGGAACGCCTGTGTGTTAGAATATACCATCGGATCTGAGTTTTCACGATCTCAGGGAAAACTCAGATCCGATGGTATTTTCTAACCCACAGGCGTTCCCATGGTGACGGGGACGCTTGTCGGGGAGGAGTATGCGAACAGCTGCTATATTGCTATGTATTCGTTTTTTATAATATTGGTCATTTTTTTTTCCATATAAAAACATGATTCCCCCCTGCTTAAGTTGCTTGTGGGCCAATGGCTTATTGACCCACAAGAAAGAAGCAGGGAGGAATCATGTTTTCAGATGTAAAAAAAATGACAAATATTCGATATAACGAATATATAGCACTATATTCGTAATATTCACGAATTTACGAAGTTGCGATATTCGCAATTAATATTCGCTATTCGAATATTCGAGCTCAACACTATTCACAACTAGTGTCCTTCCCTATCTTATCTAACTATCTATATATATATCTTAGAGAATTAGGAGGACATTTATCATCTGCTTTGTGACAGAAAAGTGGCTTTAAAAAATCTCAAGCTGTGTGTTTTTTTACTGCCCTCGCCCCCTTTTTAAAAGTCTCTCAAGGCATATAACATGAAAAAATGAATCAAATTTGCAATCAGTCCTAATTAGAAATTTATATTCTTTTATTTATTTATTTTTCTCTGCAGACTATGTGTTTCCATGGTAACAGACTGCAAACAAACTCTGAGTAGTCTGATCCTGCAGACCTATTCCCCTCTATCTGTCTCTACTTCTGGCTAATCTACCATATAAATGTTAGCACAAAGAAAGGGACATATGGAAGAAAGTATAAAATTACAAGACAGCAGGATTAGAATTTGTTTACTCTGTTACCATGAAGATGCATTGTCTGCACAGAACAGTGGAAACAAAATAATTGGATATTTTTCATTAAAGACTTACTAAAAGTTGCTTAATTTGTTATGACAATAAATTTGGTTGTAAAGGCGTACAGAACTCTCAGTCTGTAATAGCAGCTGTTGTCCGGGGTCTCCAGGAGCTGGATCCTATTGTCACTACCAGAGCTTTGGGACGTTCTCACAGCTCTGTTTCTCCACCCCTGTGATGATGTCACTACTAGAGCTGGGAGGAGTTCTCACTACTCTGTTTACTTTTGGTTTCTTTCACCACAGCTGTCCTTCATGTGTTTGATTTTCCTCTCTTTATATCACCCCTCCTCCTATGATAGGATGTGGATTATAGTTCTCACTTCAGTTGTAGCTCTGGCTTTAGTTTCTTCACTTGTAGCTATCAGTTCACTGGACCTGTGTTCTGCTGCAGCTAGCACTCCGGATATTGCCAGCCTGTCCTTGGATCCATCTTCTCTGCGGCTGCAACCCCGTCAGCTAAGTGTGCAGACATTGTTGTGTTCCTGTTTATTTTCTGACTGGATCTGAGGTGGCCACGGTTCCCTCCATATACTGAGTAGGGCACTGGTGGCCGTGCCCCTTCCACTATTGTAGGGGTTACAGTGGTCATTAGTCTTAGGCACGTGGGCATGCCTCTTTCCGCCATTTGGATCCGGGCATGTGCTTTAGCAGAATAGGGAGAGCGTTGAGGGTCGGACAGGGGTCACCCGTTATCCTCCCTAGTTCTGGGTCCAGTCAGTAGCTCTGTACTGTGTATTACTATTGTTGCCCACATACAGCCGTGACATTATAATCCACCCAAAACCGTCCTTTTTTGACATGGATCCGCTTTCTGGCCTGGTTGACCGCATGCAGGGTCTTTCTTTGGAAGTAGCGGATCTCCGTCAAACTATGACTCAGCTTCAAGCATTGGGCCCTGCTCCGGCTCATGGAGTCTGTTGCGAGCCAAAGGTCTCACTTCCGGAGACGTTCTCCGGGGGCAGTGAGAATTTTGTTCGTTTCAGAGAGGCATGCAAACTCCATTTTTGCTTGTGTCCTCACTCTTCTGGTAATCAAGAGCAGAGGGTGAGGATTGTCATCTCCCTGCTCAGGGGTAATGCTCAGACTTGGGCTTTTTCGCTGCCATCAGGGGATCCCTCCCTTCGATCCGTGGAGGGATTTTTTGTGGCCCTGGGGCAGATTTATGATGACCCGGATCGTGTTGCTCTGGCCGAATCTAACCTACGTGTTTTATGCCAGAACAAACGGTCTGCGGAGCTTTATTGTTCTGAATTTCGGAGATGGGCAGCTGATTCGGGTTGGAATGATGCTGCACTCCGGAGTCAGTTCTGTCATGGTCTCTCGGAGAGATTAAAAGATGCGTTTGCTTTCCATGAGAGACCAACGTCCTTAGAGTCTGCCATGTCATTGGCGGTACGCCTTGACAGGCGTCTAAGAGAAAGAAACGAGACCTCTCTGTCCAGCCATTGTCAGTCTAGGGGAAGTGGTGCGGACTCATTCAGTGTGCAGGGGCCTCATCCTGTCTCGCTCCCCTCTGAGGAGGAACCCATGCAGCTAGCTCGACTTGCCCCTGATAAAAGAGGATTTAGTCCTCAGAGTATGGTCTGTTTTTGTTGTGGGGGCATAGGTCATTTGGCAAATGTTTGTCCATCTAGGAGATTCTTGAACCGTACTAAGAGCGATAATAAGAGAAAAATCTCAAAAGGTAAATCATCAAGTTCTGCTTCATCTGCTACTTTGGGCAAAGTTGATGTAGGATTTGATGCTTTTCCTCTGACCTGCAGTTCCCGTTTTCTCCTGTCTGCCAGGGTGGCGCTAGAGAGCAAAGTCATTTCTTGTGAGATTTTTGTCGATAGTGGAGCGGCCGTCAATCTTATTGACACTCAATTTGTAGCCATGCATGGTTTTCAGGTTTGCACATTAGATAAAGATATACCTGTTTTTGCTATTGACTCTGCTCCACTCTCGCAGAGATCTCTGAAAGGCATTGTTCACAATATCCGGCTAGCTGTAGGTGACACTCATGTGGAGGATATATCTTGTTTTGTCCTTAACGGATTGCCGTCTCCTCTAGTTTTGGGGTTACCCTGGCTCACTAGACATAACCCCACTATTGATTGGCAAGGAAGGCAAATAAATGAGTGGAGTGACTTTTGTAGAGAGAATTGTCTCACAGCGACTTTTGCAGAGGTGTCTACTAAAACGGTGCCATCATTTCTCTCTGATTTCTCGGACGTGTTTTCCGAGAGCGGTGTTCAGGAGCTACCTCCTCACCGGGAGTTTGACTGTCCCATTAACCTCATTCCCGGCGCCAAGCTGCCAAAAGCACGCCTCTACAATCTCTCACAACCGGAAAGAATCGCTATGCGAACTTACATCTCCGAGAGTCTCGAAAAGGGGCATATTCGTCCCTCAAAGTCACCTGTGGCCGCGGGTTTTTTTTTTGTTAAAAAGAAAGATGGCTCTCTGAGACCTTGCCTAGATTTTAGGGAGCTGAACCGTATCACGATTCGCGATCCCTATCCCCTTCCTCTGATCCCGGACCTCTTCAATCAAATTGTTGGGGCCAAGGTGTTTTCCAAATTGGATTTGAGAGGCGCGTACAACCTGGTCAGGGTCAGAGAGGGGGATGAATGGAAAACGGCCTTTAATACCCCTGACGGGCATTTCGAGAATCTCGTTATGCCTTTCGGCCTGATGAATGCTCCGGCCGTCTTTCAGCATTTTGTTAATAGTATTTTCTATCATTTAATGGGGAAATTTGTATTGGTGTATCTTGATGATATTTTGATTTTTTCCCCTGATGTTCAGACCCATCAGGATCATCTTTTTCAGGTTCTGCAGATTCTGCGGGAAAATAAATTGTACGCCAAGCTGGAGAAATGTCTTTTTATGGTATCGGAGATTCAATTTCTGGGTTTTCTCCTCTCTGCTTCTGGTTTTCGCATGGATCCCGAGAAGGTCCGTGCTGTACTTGAGTGGGAGCTTCCTGAGAATCAGAAGGCATTGATGCGCTTTCTGGGTTTTGCGAACTATTACAGAAAGTTCATTTTGAATTATTCCTCTGTTGTCAAACCCCTCACTGACATGACAAAAAAGGGGGCGGATTTTTCCTCTTGGTCGGAGGAGGCGCTTGCAGCCTTTTCTAAGATTAAAGAGAATTTTGCGTCTGCTCCCGTCTTGGTGCATCCCGATGTTTCCTTACCTTTTATTGTTGAGGTGGATGCTTCCGAGGTGGGTGTGGGTGCGGTTTTGTCCCAGGGCCCTTCCCCTGCCAAGTGGCGACCCTGTGCCTTTTTCTCTAAAAAACTCTCCCCGGCAGAGAGAAACTATGATGTGGGCGATAGGGAGTTGTTGGCCATCAAGTTGGCTTTCGAGGAATGGCGCCATTGGTTGGAGGGGGCCAGGCACCCTATCACCGTTTTTACCGACCATAAGAATCTGGCATACTTGGAGTCGGCCAGGCGTATGAATCCGAGACAGGCCAGATGGTCTCTGTTCTTCTCCAGATTCAATTTTGTTGTTACATTCCGACCTGGGATAAAAAATGTGAAGGCTGATGCTCTCTCTCGCTGTTTTCCGGGAGGAGGAAACTCCGAGGACCCGGGTCCCATTTTGGCGGAGGGGGTAGTTGTTTCTGCTCTATATTCCGATTTGGAGGCCGAGGTCCAGGCTGCCCAGACTGAGACACCTGCCCGTTGTCCTTCTGGGAAGTTGTTCGTGCCTCCTGAGCTACGTCACAAACTCTTTAAGGAGCATCATGATACGGTTCTTGCTGGTCACCCCGGGAGTAGAGCCACGGTGGATCTCATTGCTCGGAGATTTTGGTGGCCGGCTCTTCGTAAGTCGGTGGAGGGTTTTGTGGCTGCTTGTGAGACGTGCGCTCGCGCTAAGGTCCCTCGTTCACGGCCTTCAGGTTCCCTTCTCCCGTTACCCATTCCTTCCCGTCCTTGGACACACCTGTCCATGGACTTTATCACGGATCTTCCTCGTTCCTCGGGGAAGTCGGTGATCCTGGTGGTGGTGGACCGTTTTAGCAAGATGGCTCATTTCGTACCTTTCCCTGGTTTACCTAATGCTAAAACGTTGGCGCAAGCTTTTGTCGACCATATTGTTAAATTGCACGGCATTCCCTCTGATATTGTTTCCGATAGAGGCACGCAGTTTGTGTCCAGGTTCTGGAAGGCTTTCTGTTCTCGCCTGGGGGTTCGGCTGTCCTTCTCTTCTGCTTTTCATCCGCAGTCGAATGGTCAGACTGAGCGCCTCAATCAGAATCTGGAGACATATTTGCGCTGTTTTGTTTCAGAGAACCAGGAGGATTGGTGTTCATTTCTCCCTCTTGCTGAGTTTGCTCTGAACAACCGTCGTCAGGAATCTTCTGATAAGTCACCATTCTTTGGTGCATATGGGTTCCATCCACAGTTTGGGACATTCTCGGGAGGGGCTCTTTCTGGTTTACCTGAGGAGGAGAGATTTTCCTCGTCTTTGTCTACCATTTGGCAAAAGATTCAGGGTAATCTTAAAAAGATGAGTGAGAGGTATAAGCGTGTGGCTGATAAGAGACGTGTGCCTGGTCCGGACCTGATTGTGGGTGATCTGGTGTGGTTGTCTACTAGAAACATTAAGTTGAAGGTTCCCTCCTGGAAATTGGGTCCCAAGTTTATTGGGCCTTATAAAATCTTGTCAGTCATCAATCCTGTTGCCTTCCGTCTTGATCTTCCACGGGTTTGGAAGATACATAATGTATTTCACAGATCTCTCTTAAAACCATATGTCCAGCCCACGGTACCCTCCTCTTTGCCTCCTCCTCCGATTTTGGTTGATGGCAATCTGGAGTTTGAGGTTTCCAGAATTGTGGACTCTCGCATGGTCCGCGGTTCTCTTCAGTACCTCGTTCATTGGAAGGGTTATGGTCCTGAGGAGAGGATGTGGGTTCCGGTGTCGGACATTAAAGCCACTCGCCTCATCAGGGCATTTCATAGGGCTCATCCTGAGAAGGTGGGTCCTGGGTGTCCGGAGTCCACCCGTAGAGGGGGGGGTACTGTCACTACCAGAGCTTTGGGACGTTCTCACAGCTCTGTTTCTCCACCCCTGTGATGATGTCACTACTAGAGCTGGGAGGAGTTCTCACTACTCTGTTTACTTTTGGTTTCTTTCACCACAGCTGTCCTTCATGTGTTTGATTTTCCTCTCTTTATATCACCCCTCCTCCTATGATAGGATGTGGATTATAGTTCTCACTTCAGTTGTAGCTCTGGCTTTAGTTTCTTCACTTGTAGCTATCAGTTCACTGGACCTGTGTTCTGCTGCAGCTAGCACTCCGGATATTGCCAGCCTGTCCTTGGATCCATCTTCTCTGCGGCTGCAACCCCGTCAGCTAAGTGTGCAGACATTGTTGTGTTCCTGTTTATTTTCTGACTGGATCTGAGGTGGCCACGGTTCCCTCCATATACTGAGTAGGGCACTGGTGGCCGTGCCCCTTCCACTATTGTAGGGGTTACAGTGGTCATTAGTCTTAGGCACGTGGGCATGCCTCTTTCCGCCATTTGGATCCGGGCATGTGCTTTAGCAGAATAGGGAGAGCGTTGAGGGTCGGACAGGGGTCACCCGTTATCCTCCCTAGTTCTGGGTCCAGTCAGTAGCTCTGTACTGTGTATTACTATTGTTGCCCACATACAGCCGTGACACCTATTGTGTCATGGTCATATGCTTACAGGGGGCTCTTTTTGGAGAAGAGGTGTCTCAGTGAAGAGGACTGTTTAAGTAGATTATATTGAAAGAATTCTATACATGTGAATGTTATAAAATGTGCATTTCTTTTTCTCACTAAAGCAATTTATAATGTACAGATAGTTTTCTTTAACTGCTTAATGTCTACGTCACGCATATTTTTGCTACCCTATAGAGGTTATCTAAGTAAAAAAAAAAAAAAGATTCTTATCTGTTTTGAAAAGAATACATTTTATTTCCAAAAAGATGTCACATGCAGCTGTCATGCAGTTAGGAAAAAAATTCTACTTCTAAATTTGCAACTGAACCATAACTTTTATTCAAGGAATGTGTAAAATGTCATTTTTTAAAGATGAGGAAACGTGTTCTCATTGTTTTTGCCGTTTAAATCTGAAAAAATGTAGTTTTTTTTATTTTTAGGTGTGGAAAAAAATATCTCAAAATGCAAATTACACAGACTGAAGATAGCGGAGTCTCATGCAAGAAAGTGTCCAGAACTGGAAAAAAACTGAACTAAAAAAGTAAATAAAAAAAGCTAATGCTAAAAAAAAGCTAGGAATCTTTAGGCTCTCGCTGGCATTGCTCGTTGCGATTCCTGCTTTTTTTCTGATTTTTAGCAAAATGAGTGGAAACAACAAGGCTCTATGCTCATAGGATGTGGCTTATACTTTAATGGAGCAAAAACCAGCCTGCGTATTTTAACCTGTCTCTCACCTGGAATGACTGATATTGTTTTCAATGCTCGGAGAACTCTGAATGTTCTCAATGCTGAGACATTGCCCAGGTCCACAAACTCTGTCACATATCTGCAATAGGGGAGTTCACACACAAACACAATGACAGACACAAAGAAACAGTTGGATGTACAAGGGGCCTAAAACCTTACACCAATTACTTCTTACCTGGGATTACAGAAATAGTTTTCAAAGCTCTTAATACTCTGAAAGTTCGAAGAGCTGAAACATTGCCTAGGTTTACAAATTCTGTTACATACCTGTAGAATTAAATCAGAGTTATTCAGGATTTAGGAAGATTTTATCTTGCACCAGTCTTCTAGGAAAACCGTGCTGATGTTAATGATAAGAGGGGTGAATACGAGAAGGAAGAAGTTGTGTGAAAAAAAAAAAGAAATCTGTCTATATTATCTGTGGAATTTTAAGCGGATTATGATATATCACTGGGTTTCAGTGTTCAAATGTCAGTTTTAAAGGAAGTTGCCCCACTGAATAAATTTTTTAAAACAGATTACCATGCTATAAAATAACAAGAGTGGTAATACTGACCTTATGTAACAGCGGCTGCTGTGGGCCGCTGTTCTCCTGCTTACCGCCGCGGTCCTGGGCGTCATGTTCAGCGGTGATCTGCTGCCTGTGCTTCCCATTCACCGCTGCAGTCCTGGGCTCTGTCCTTGCAGGTACTGTTTGTTCTGTGCTTAATTGTCCACAAAAGTCGGCAAACGCCAATGTCTAGGATCAGTTGGGGAGGTGGTCCTAGACAAGTCCTCTCCGAAACTTTTAATTCCGGTGACTCTCACGAGGGAGTCACACTGTCTGTGCCTGAATTCTTGGATTCTGGGTCAGCCGGTAACTTCAATCAGCAATCTTTGCAGGACACAAGGACCTTGACACTCAGGCATCTGAGAAGGGGGTTGAGCCACTTATATAAATGCAGGAGGGCTAGGATTGGTCAGCGAGGTCACATGATCTAACCCATAAAGCACAGGAAGTGACGCGCGCCGGCCCTTAAGAAAGTGCTGCAGGGAAGAAGCAGCAAGTATGCTTTGGCCAAGGCTGAAAGGAAACTGTGGAGCAGATCCCAGAACGAACAGTACCTGCAAAGACAGAGTCCAGGACTGCAGCGGTGAATGGGAAGCACAGGCAGCGGACCACTGCTGAACATGGCGCCCAGGACCGCGGCGGTAAGCAGAAAAACAGCGGCACACAGTAACCTGCCGATTACTTGCCAATACGTCCGTTGTTCCTTGCTCATCTAAGGTCAACCAGCTTCAGAGATGATGTGTCAACATGATGTGTGATATGCTCCAATAGAAACATTGCCTGTCGACACATGCCCACTACAGCCAAGCATTTCAACACCACTGTGGTCACCTCTACACTGTCCAGTGACTGGCTGCAGGGGTGACCTTAATGGTGTTGAAATGTTAATGCTACAGCCAATGATTGGCTGTAGTGGGAACCAGGGGTGAACTGGCCATACAAATAAATTTCCCGAGGGCCGATGCTGCTGGCTAGGTACATTATCATCTTATGACCTCGGTGGTAAATGACACTGGAGCATCAGGTACTTATGTACCTGACTGGTGGCTGCAGAAGCCTCCTGAATTAATTTGTATGGCTGTCCTCAGATCGGTGATGCAGTCAACTGTGGATGGGGCAAGGAAGACCATCACTCCCTGCCCTGCTGTTCATCATTATAGGTCACAAGCCACTATATGAGGCAGTGTAGAAATGGCACAGGGACATAAGAGTCTCAGACAGCAGTCTGGAAAAAGTCCATGGCCTGTAACTGAGACAGAGACTTGGAATGACACTCCAGTATTTTATTTTTATTTTTTTCTTCTTTCCTTGGCCACTTAGAGTGCATACTACTGGAGGGACTATAGAGGTAATTACTAGGGGAAGTCCAGACTACTGAACATATGGCTGGTTTGATACTGTGGTACACATCTCGCCTCCTAGCCCCTCTGCTCCATATTTAATCAGAGACAATTGGAGGAGGATAGAACAGTGGCTATGATGGCCACCACAGAGGGACGGCTTCTGGGGGAGTATATTGTGCTGCACTGTATTTAGTTCTGCTGGGACAGTGTTTTGTGCTGCAATGTGGTATTGGTGACTCTGCCTACTTGTATTGGCCCATCTGCTTGTGTTTTCCTGCCTTCTGTGAATTTGGAGCTGACTACAACAAGGAGCAACTTTTAGGCATTTTTACAGAGACACTCTAAGGTAGTGTGTCAATGGGCAATTTTTTGATTGGAGTCGGTAAACAGAGACCAGAAGGGAACCATGGTGACAAGGGACTGTTATGGTATTATTCCATTTGCTATTTTATACCATTGTAATCAGTAAAAAAAAATAATAATATGTTACTGGACAACTGTTTTAAGGCGGAATTTTCACTATTAGAAGACGGCATTGTTCAGGGTTCTTAAACTACTGAATGGTTCGCATTCTATAATTCTCCTTTCATTTGTGGTGTTGGCCAGAAATGAAGGCTAATAGCATTTCAGTAAGGAGACTCACTGAAATGTTATTTTTAACTGAAATAACCTATCAGGGATTTTTAAAAGATAAGGGAAAGGGGGGTCCCATTCAGGTTCCTTGTCTCTTAGCCAGAGTGACTATTAAGAGTATCTATTGCGCTAGTAAGCCCAGCATATGTATACATCTATACAACTGATTTCAATGGAAACTGTGTAATATTTCAGTTCCCCTGTGGTGTAGAGAAATTTATTATTGTTATTTTCAAATTGTGTTGCTTCGTTCTCCCACAGATTATGAATGCTGATGGTCCTTGCAGGGAACCCTTCTTATAAAATGAGATTGTCCAAAAGAGACAATTAACCCACTCACTGGGATTCCATAGTGATATCAGTTGTTGAAAGATCTTTTGTGTTTTCTAGAGTGTGCATGTCTAGATTTATTCAGACAGGATGATAGACCACATTCAGGCAGGTCTGGTGCATGAAGAAAGCATTATTGCTGTTTTTACTTGACACTAGCCAGCTATGATGGGGCTCGAGGATATGGAAAACTGTTGCCCAATTTTGATTAGTTATTGTACATTTTAGCTTCTACTTCTATAGCAGGAATGCATATATTTAATTATTTTTTTTAGTTTATCTTAACATCTGTCCCTACTGTAACATTTACCAGAATGAATTTTACTTTTTCTTTTCGATTTTTTTTTTAAATGTAATTTTATTTTACTGTGTATTTATTTTTGCTATTTTTTATTTTAGGCTTTTCCACAATTTCAAAATGTTAGATTTTTTTATTCATTTTTTTTTACTTTCTTTAAAAATTTATATTATTCTCGTTAAGTTAGTCTTAACATCTGTTCCTACTGTACCATTTTCCAGAATTGCATTTTAAGTTTTAATTCTTTTTACTTTTTATTTTAGAATTTGTTTAATGTAATTTTATTTTACTTTGTATTTATTTTTGCTATTTTTATTTTAGGATTTTTCACAATTTCAAATGTTAGATTTTTTTAATAATTTTTTTTAACTTTCTTTAAAAATGTATATTATTCTCTTTAAGTTAAGTTAAATCTTAACATTTGTTCCAACTGTAACATTTTCCAGAATTTCATTTTAAGTTTTATTTTTACTTTTTATTTTAGAATTTTTTTCAAAATGTAATTATATTAATATTTTTTGTTTAGGCCTTCCCACAATTTTTGATTATTTTTTAATCTTTTTTCAAATTTGATATTATTCTCTTTAATTTACTATAGATAAAACATCATTTAAATGTTCTTTTTCACAATTGAGCCGTGATTTTTTTTAATGCAATACTAATATACTGAAGAAGGCATAAATAGCGGCAAATTGAGAGGTGAAGAAATCCTTATAGAAATGGTGATAATACGGTATATGCAGCCTATTTTTTAAAGATTCAGTAACATAGGCACATTTATGGAAGCAGACAGAGCAAAACTGATTTCAAGAGACATTTCAGAGAGAAATTTAATGTAAAACAATGCGCTGATACTGCTGTATCAAACGTTAACTGTTTCATTACTGGTTAACTGTTTCATTCTGTCTTCAGAAATGACTACTTATATTCATAAATCATATACCATAACTTTATTCTGTTGAATCAAATACGCACGTGTTAATACAAGAAAAATATTTTTGCTAAAATCTGCCATAACAAAGTTTCAAAAACTTCCACTTAAAAAAACAGCTCAGAAGCTGTCTTACATTTACAACTGGCGCTAGATGCGCCGAAGTTATGGAAATGCGCCTCTTCATAACTTCTGTGGATCCACCACCAGCGCAGGGTTTTTATTAAGACCGGCATCTAAAACGCCGGCCTTAATAAATGTTCTCCACAGTGAAGCCATATTCTAAGATGGTTGTGTGGCTATGAAACCACCACCACCACCCTGAAAGAAAAAAAAAAGCTTGTAAGGAAAAGCGTGAATTTCATTGTGTTTTTTCACGAGCCAAAAAATAATAGAAAAAACTGTATGGAATCACCTTGAAGAAGTAATTATTGAAGTAATGCCGCAAAGTAACTCAGCTGAAGACACACGTGGAACTGCGGGGGTTTGTTATGAGAACTCCGAGGAGTGGTAGGGAGCGTGAAATTGGCAACACTCATAACCTTCTCCATGCACTATACAAACACAGGAATATCTAAGATACATGTGACTATAACCTTGGATATATAAGCTTGTGTTAAGACTATGTTAAGCTATGTATTAAATAACCAGAGGAATTTACTGGTGGACAGTTTTGTTTTTTAGTGTTGCAAGCATTGGCTATTGAGACCAATATACTGTATGTGCGAACATGCTAATACTCCACAACCTGGATTAATATTTTAATTCGGTGTTTTATTGATTGGACATTGTGTTTCTTGTTTTATTATCTTTTTATTAAGTTTAATTTGTATCTATAGGAATGGTGGACCAACTATCTATAAATAAATAATTATTTGTACACATAATCTTATTTTATCATTGTTGCCAAAGTGTGGATGTTCTTGTCTATATTTAGTTAAAAGAAAAATGAAAAAGTCTGGTACGGTGTTAGCCAATAGAAAACTAGTTTAGTGCTCTTATTAAGAGAAACAAAATAAGAGTATTGCAGGTTTGATACCTTTTAATGGCAAACAGAGATAGAATATTTGTTATTGCTGCCATATGATATTCCATACTGCATTATATTTTTAGATAGTTCACCTTTATAACTAATGTCTCTTAAGGAGAGAACCTCCATAGAAAGTTGAACTTGCCATCAGAGTTGTTCTGCAATAGAGAGGCCAAAGCCTCTTTGCTTTCACTGCATTTTAAGAGTAGCTTTCCAGAGTGCAGTTTTTGGTGCACTGTTTTTATTTTATTTATTTTTTCACTCTCTCTATGCTATATAAACATTAAAGAGGACCACCTCTCCTGTCACAATTCTGGAGCATCTTTTCTTATGACTCTATGTTGCGCCATTCCTTAATTCTTCCTGCTAGACATTATGAATGAATTGCTAGCAATTTGCAATGAAGGTCCAGATGGGTGTTACCAGTTGGGGTGTGTCCCTGCACACTCTGACATTATCCAATCAGCACTGCCAGAGTCAGACTGTTCAGGGACACACCATTTTCGAGCTGCATGTTTGGCTATTTTTGTAACTCACAAAAAAGTGAATTGAGTGACCTCTCCATTTACAGCGGGGGGTCCAGATGGGAATCGCATCTACTGAACATTTATGGCAAATTGCACTGGCAGCACTGATTGGTTAGTGTCAGATTCTAAACCAGGGATCAGCAACCTCCGGCACTCCAGTTGTTCTGAAACTACAACTCCCAGAATGCTCCTTTCACTTCTATAGTAGTTGCAAGAGCAGCTGAGCCTGTGTGTATGCTGGGAATTGTAGTTTTACAGCAGCTGGAGTACCAGAGGTTGTTGACCCTTAAAGGGATACATCCCCAACTGGTAACACCCATCTGGAACCTAAATTTCAAACTGCTAGTAATTCATTCATAACTTCTAGCAGGAATAATAAAGGAATAGCAACAACAGATACTAAGTAGTTACTAAAACATAAATGTCAGGAGAGGTTAGAAGTCCTCTTTCAATAACATTTTAGTAAAAACCTCTTTACAAGTAAAATGTAATGTATTATTCATTTGATTCAAGTTTTTAACTTAAAATTTAAATTGATAACATCCTTAAACAACCTTTTTTGCTAGACTTATTTTTTACCATTTTAACAACAGATTTTTTTTTTCCCACACACTTCAGCCCTGTAGATTTAGGTGTTGTTGCAGCTGTTCGACTATAATACCTTCAATACTATGGAAGAAAATACTGGGGATTAATTCTCTAAAGTAATTAAATTACTGTTTAATTACATTTTTGGTTTAAACGTATTTTTTTCTAAATGTACAGCAATCGGTAATAAAATATTATTCATAATAATTAATGCTAATACTTAAAATAATCTTAATTCATATAGAAATAACATTACAAGTCAACATCTACTGACAGAAGTGTTAACAGAAGGTTACATTTCATTATCTATATCACTGCAGTATCATTTAGTATCTCACTGTCATAGTATCCATTATGCTTGCCTATCCTCTAATATGACGGATCAAAACTGAATGCCTCTAAAGGTTACAAATTCTGTTATTTTCTGTTATAACCATGTTATAACGGAAAACAGTAATGGCATTCATAACGGTGATTTGAACCCGCCTTTACCTAGCAGATTCATGTGTCGTTGCTCCGGTTCTCCCAACTGGGCTCTGTTTACCTGGCTGTAGCGGTGAAATCATGTCGACAACCTGTGCAGCCAATCACTGGTCTCTGCAGTGTACCAAAGAGGCCAATCGTTGGCCGCAGCAGTCACGTGTTGTTGACAAGACTTCATCGATACAGCTAGGTAAACAGAGCCCAGCCGGGAAAACTGGAGCAGCGGCATGGAATCTGCCAGATAAGTAATGATCACTTTACTGCAGGTTGATCCCCATGTGCTCCTCTCTTGTGTGTAGCTAGGCAAGGACTATTATTGGCCCATAGTCATGCTTACAGTAGATGCTTACATTATTTGGGGGGGGGGTTCTAGGAATTGCTGAACATGGCTGCCAGCAAGCTGCCCTAGTATGTAAATAGGAGATGTTGTGCTCCACTGTAGAGCAGTATTATGTGTTCCTGTCAAGCTGCTCAGCCTGGCAGCACATTGCAGGCAGGATCACATCATAGGAAAGCTCTGGTTAGTCAAAATCAAAGCGCCCTAGGTAGTAGGGAATGGGGAGGTTTGTGGGCAAGTATGTGTATAGACAACCTACTCGGGATCAAAAATACCTAATCCTGTCCATGCATACGCCTCTTTTTTATAGATTGATGCATTTATGGATACAGACATACACTGCCTGTCCAAAAAAAAAGTCCCCATAAAAAAAAAAAGCCTTTAGCTTTGATTACGGCACGCATTCGCTGTGGCATTGTTTTGATAAACTTCTGCAATGTCACAAGATTTATTTCCATCCAGTGTTGCATTAATTTTTCACAAAGATCTTGCATTGATGATGGTAGAGTCTGACTGCTGCGCAAAGCCTTCTAGAGCACATCCCAAAGATTCTCAATGGGGTTAAGGTCTGGACTCTGTGGTGGCCAATCAATGTGTAAAAATGATGTCTCCTGCTCCCTGAACCACTCTTTCATAATTTGAGCCCGATGAATCCTGGCATTGTCATCTTGGAATATGCCTGTGCCCTCAGGGAAGAAAAAAATCCATGGATGGAATAACCTGGTCATTCAGTATGTTCAGGTAGTCCGCTGACCTCATTCTTGGAGCACATACTGTTGCTGAACCTAGACCTGACCAACTGCAGCAACCCCAGATCATAGCACTGCCCCCAAAGGCTTGTACAGTAGGCACTAGGCATGATGGGTGCATCACTTCATCTGCCTCTTTTCTTACCCAGATGCGCCCATCACTCTGGAACAGGGTAAATCTGGACTCATCAGACCACATGACCTTCTTCCATTGCTCCAGAGTCCAATCTTTATGCTCCCTAGCAAACTAAAGGCTTTTTTTCTGGTTTGCCTCACAGATTAGTGGTTTTCTTATGGCTACACAGCTGTTCAGTCCCAATCCCTTGAGTTCCCTTCGCATTGTGCATGTGGAAATGCTCTTACTTTCACTATTAAACATAGCCCTGAGTTCTTCTGTTGTTTTTCTTTGATTTGATTTCACCAAACGTTTAATTGATCACCGATCACAATCATTCAGGATATTTTCCCGCCACATTTCTTCCTCGAATATGATGGGTCCCCACTATCCTTCCAGTTTTTAATAATGTGTTGGACAGTTGTTAACCCAATTTTAGTAGTTTCTGCAATCTCCTTAGATGTTTTCTCTGCTTGATGCATGCTAATGATTTGACCCTTTCTCAAACAGACTAACATCGTTTCCACGACCAAGAGATGTGTCTTTCGATATTGTTGTTTAAGAAATGAGAAGCAACTCAATGCACCAGTTGGGGTTAAATAACTTATTGCCATCTGAAAGATAATCGCCCATGCAATAATTATCCAATAGGAGGCTCATAACTATTTGCTTAGTTAAATCCAGGTGGCAACTTTTTTTTGGGACAGGCAGTGTATTTCATGTCTATGGATCACAACATGCAACCAAAATCTGTAACCCCGCAATATGACTAGTTTGACCAGTGATGTTGGGAGCAATGTTTTTAATTTTTAATAGGGTAATCTCATATGACTCAATCTAGCCACAGATGAGCCCCTATGATATACTAGGTTTAATAAGCTGTTTAACATCCTGAGACCAAAAAATTCTCCTTGTAACCTAGCCTTGAATTTAATCTGCCATCAGGAGCTTCAGGTAATTAATCTGCTCCATATACAGTAGTTTAATGGAAGCAGTGATTAATTGCTGATCCCAGAAGATGTCACACAATGCTGTGCAGGAAAAAAACTCATTTAAAATGTAGATTTTTTTTTCTGACTTATCTTATGCAATTAACCTCTTAAAATAACTTTTGATAGAGCTTTTTTTTCCAGTAATTAATAAGACTAAAACTGGCCATACACTTTAAATAGCTGTCGATGGAATAAGGGCTCCTTCACACTTGCGTTCTTGTCTTCCGGCATAGAGTTCCGTCGTCGGGGCTCTATGCCGGAAGAATCCTGATCAGGATTATCCTAATGCATTCTGAATGGAGAGAAATCCGTTCAGGATGCATCAGGATGTCTTCAGTTCCGGAACGGAACGTTTTTTGGCCGGAGAAAATACCGCAGCATGCTGCGCTTTTTGCTCCGGCCAAAAATCTGGAACACTTGCCGCAAGGCCGGATCCGGAATTGATGCCCATTGGAAGGCATTGATCCGGATCCGGCCTTAAGCTAAACGTCGTTTCGGCGCATTGCCGGAGCCGTCATTTAGCTTTTTCTGAATGGTTACCATGGCTGCCGGGAAGCTAAAGTCCTGGCAGCCATGGTAAAGTGTAGCGGGGAGCGGGGGAGCAGTATACTTACACGGACGGACTGTAAGTATACCGCACGGACTGTAAGTATACTGCTCCCCCGCTCCCCGCTCCTACTATGGCAACCAGGACTTTAATAGCGTCCTGGGTGCCATAGTAACACTGAAAGCATTTGGAAGACGGTTCCGTCTTCAAATGCTTTCAGTACACTTGCGTTTTTCCGGATCCGGCGGGCACCTCCGGCAACGGAAGTGCACGCCGGATCCCAACAACGCAAGTGTGAAAGAGGCCTAAGCTATCCTCCCCGATGCCCCCTCCACACACATGCACTCTCAGTTCGACTGAGCGTACATGTGTTCTGAATGGGTAGACTGGAGTTAGCTACTAAAAGATGGGCAGCTTATATGCCCTGAGAACCAACGGATTGGATATGTTGAAATCCAACATGCCCATTCTTGTTTTCCCTGACATTGCCGTCAGAGAAAAGTCAGGCTACCTCCACACACACATTAGATGGTAGGTTGGTGCTGTGGAAGTTTGGTCAAAATTAATTTAATTTGTATGGGCACCTTTAGTCCACACAGGGTATTAGGCTAGCATACTTGCCAACACTGTAGTTGGTGAATTTGGAGAATGTAAGCCCTGCACTGGGAATGGCATAAACCCATCTGGCAATGTCCACTTATAGGGGCATTGGGGGCATATCTGATAAATGCAGGTCGCACCTCTGGGACCGTTACCTATACTTAAAATGGAGCCCGCACCGCACATGCGCAGCTGCCCTCTATTTGTTCCTATGGGAGCTCCGAACATAGCCAAGCAGTACGCTCATCTATTTTTTTAAATCCCATTAAAATGAATGGGAAGCACACCGTGCAAGAATGGCCACCGCTCCCTATCACTTCTATTGGGCTTACGGAAATAGCCATAAGCGCTCAGCTATTTTTGCCACTCCCATAGGAATGAATGGAGGGCAGCCTCCATTCTAATTATAGGTGCGGGTCCCAGAAGTGGGACTAGTAACTATCAGACAGTGATATGCCCCCAATGTCCAAGATGGCAATACCCCATTAAGGGCAGTCTTACAAAAGATTCGGGACTATTGCCAGCTATGCAGTAGTAGGCTCATTATTCACTTGCCTATGGGCAGGACTAGAAGTGGGATAGCTATAGGGATTGCAGTGCTCTCAATGCAGTTAGGCCTAACCCAAAGGCCCTCAACAATTTAATGAAGCTGGACTCTGGATTTACTGGGGGGAAAATAGACACCCCTCCATGAACATCCAGTGGGGGCTAGTCTTTTGCACCAGGGTCATGAGCCTTTAGATATGTGGACTAGTTTTTATATGTGGCCCACTGTATATTTTAGAAAATAAAAAGATGGTCCTTCACCTCAGTTTTTCTAAAACCGAGGTAACAAGGCATTAAAGGGGTTCCTTCTCTCATCTAAATACTGCTCAGCCATGGTATAATGAAAGGTTCTCCAACTTTGTAATAATTTACGGGGCACAATTAGTAATGGCTTTATGCCACTTTTATGGTGTAAGGAAAGTTGCAAATTATGGTTCAAGCCCTATTTGCACTATAATTTCTCACTTTTTTTGCTGCTAAGGGGCAGGACTTAGTAGCAGAGATGAGACTGTTACTGCCTGACAGATTTACACTAGAAACAGGCATACATTACAGTTCATATCTACAATAGCTCACTGCTGGCATAAATTAGATTTTCTGACACACAGACTGCCAGAGGAATTATTCATGAGACACCAGGACATGGGTGTGACTGAAAACACTGCGCCCCTATAGCTATACCACCTCTCCACCGTCAGATCAGCTTCAATGTGTTGCCACCCCCTTATCTTGCCGCAATGGTGCTGTTCATTCACCAGAATGGCTGAAAAGGGCAGGAGGTTCAGTTCACACAATGCATGTTGTATATACTTCAGACCAGTTTTGGGGTGGAAGGTATTTATTGGGCACTCATGGTACCCACTAGCTCTGTAAAACTATGAAGCCAGTAAACAGTAAGATAGCCACTCTATATCTACCTTAAAAGGTTCTCTAAATTTTTGCACTGTTGAAGGGAGATCGCTTCACAACTACTAACCATTTTGTCATGCCACCGATTCTGCAATCTATGCTGAGCTAACAGGACTTCCTGACTCTGGCTGTGAGCTCTTCCACTGACCTCTTGACTGCACAGGAGCAGATCTGCCCAACATGTCAGCGGAAGAGCCCGCAGCCAGTGTCAGGCCGTCAGGTGAGCACAGACTGCAGAATCGTCGATGCTACAAATTGGTAAGCGTTGGTGAAATGATCTTCCTTCCACAGACTGAAAGCTAAAATTTAGTTAAAGCCCCTTAAACTCATAATAATATGCAGTATGATACTTACGCCATAAGAATTACGCTGAAATCCAGCCAGTTCCATGGATCTCGCAGGAAGGTAAACTTTTCTAGACAGAAACCTCTTGCTAGAATTTTTATGAGTGATTCAAATGTATAAATTCCAGTGAAGGTGTATCTGTAAAGGGAAAAAAAAAAACACTTGAGGTTAATAGAATGAAACAAAATTCTAAGATTTACTCCTTTTGCCTTCCTTTCACCCACGACCTCTCCTCACTTATGGCTGAACTTTCTTTTTAAACCATACTAACTATATCACTTCATACCTACCAACTTTTGAAAATCTCAAGCAGGGAAAATATCTGTGGCGCGCATCACGGCTGTTTTATTTCATATAGGCCACGCCTCTAACTCCGCCCAAAGCATAATTACTGACTCCATCCCAACTGTAGCAGCTGGGGATCGGTTAGGTGAGCGTAAGTTCCTTTATTATCTTCACAGCATGTGCACCCTGGGACTATTGTTTTTATTAGCATAAGGCCGAATGCACACGGCCGTAAGCGGTCCATGGTACCATGGTATCCTGGCCTGGCATCCTGCTGAGAGCAGGAGCGCATGGCGTCATTGGTTGCTATGACGCCGTGCGCTTCATGCCGCCGCTGCACTACAGTAATACACTCGTATGATCTATGTTCCACGGCCGTGTGCATTCGGCCTAAATCATCAGATTATAGATATTTTAAGGTCCAAATTGCACAAAATAATGAAGTGCTGGTCTAATATAAAGGTAGAAACCAGAGACACTTTAGTAAGGAGGAATTTAGTAAATTTATTAATAAACATTTATGCATTAATTTCCAGATCAAAAAGAGGGACATTTAAGAATCACGTTGCACAGCATCCGATAGCAATAACAGAGTGTAAATTTTTTTTAAATCATTCCTCACCCATTTGATTGCGATGGGCCGGTCACCGCCATCTTGATTGAAGATCCGGCGCAAAATCTTGCATGCTCGTCATACGTCACCACGAGATCTTCAAGCACGTCGTGCGAGATCTTCAAGCAAGATAGGCGGCGGCCGGCCCATCGCAATCAAATGGATGAGTTAAGTATGATTTTTTTTTTTACACCATCTCAGGTAAGATCGATTCACTATCATGAAGCTCGAGGAAATTTGTGGACTTCGATTCGCTCAACACTATTGATGACCTATCCTGTGTCTGGGCCGTTAATATAAAATATCCCAATGAACTCTTGTAAATCTCTCCAGCCCAAATGCAAAATCTATAATTGGGCCCCCATTTACCAAGGTCTAACCAACATACTGGTATATTCCTATGTTGCAGAGGGGTCACTGTACCTGGGTGTGGCCGCTACTTCTGCAACCCCTCTAGCTACACTCCTGCTCAAAGGCATACATACAGGGGCGTAACTACCATGCGACTGCTATGGGGCCCAGGGGAAGAGGGGGTCCAGTTGACATTATCTCCTCTTCTACTGTGGGTGAAAACTTGGTCAGGACTCTACCTACTAGAATTAGGATTAGGCAGAAACCCTTCTGTCCTGTGTGGGGGGCCTGGTTTGATCCTTACTTCTCGATGTACCCCACTGCATACATCGATAAAAAACACTCTGCACATGGCTGTGTATATACTACCGTTCATCTATGGTTACTCTGTAGGAAGGAAGCAGATTTAGCACAGAAGGCATTAGAAGTGGAGACGTGTCATTTAAACCACCAGATTAATGTATTAACTCCCCCCCCGCACAGAAGTACCAAATTGGCATTTGGCTTTGAGAAAGCTTTGAAGGACAAAACTTTATTGAATCACTTTCTCCACTTTTCCTACAGCATCGTCTGTTAGATGACAGATCTGCTGAAATTAAATGGCCAATAGCACTTAAGTTAATATAAATAGCATTCTCCCGGGATTGTAACCTTGCATATCACTAAGCAACTGGTGCCATTATTATCCCGTACAGCGTGCGTGGATTTTTATATCATACACGCTGCCTTCTGCAAGCGAAAAAGGAAATGCTCACCCTTGAAAACATTTATATACATTAACTACTGACTACATATGACTGTTTTATAGTCCTTTTTAACATTGGGAAATATAATGTAAGAGGATGTGGACTTCCACGCAATGATGTCTTCTTAAAGGGGTTCTCTGTTTTTGACAATCCCTACTTATTACAAGGAAGCCTTGATAATAAGCTGGTCACCCGTGCAGGATCCCCCAGTAATCAACTCTAATCGTTGGGCAAACCAGGCAGCATGTGTTCAATTTCCCTGCAGCACCACTACAGGAGAAATGAAGCATTACACAGTGCCCATTCACATCATGTAGGAAAGGACAGGTCCTCCAGAGCAAGGGAAGCTCTTTGTAACCTCTGTGCACTGGGGTCAAGAGGTGAGGATCCTGAACAGAATTAATTCAGACTTTCACAAAAGGCTATATGAAACTGGGTTTTCTCAACTGGACAACCCCTTTAAGCAGAGTAACAGCTACTTTAACATAGTCACCTTAAGTAGGGAGCATCTTATCTTTGGAGAAATCCTAGAGAAGATGATTCTAAGTGGAACCCCGGAAAATGGACTTGGGAGGGTGAGTGTTTGTACCTCTGGTCTGGGGTCTGTATTAGGGTGGTTTCACATAACTTTTTTTTTTTCAGCATTTTTATTGAGAAATAAATAGCCATGGCCAGATGCTACATGCTGGCCAATAGGAAATTACACATTTCCCTATTAACAGTGATCTTTTTGTAGTTGCATTTTGAGACAGTTTTCCCTGAGTTCTTTGTTTTTAATTGCACCAGATGGCATTTTTTCAGATGTTTTCTCATAGACAAATACCACACCAAATAAAAAAAAGTATGTAAAGGCCACAAGACTTTCATTGCAAAGCCAAAAATGTCTGGAAGTAAAAAATGTGGTGCGACAACGCCCTTTGCGCTTTTTGGGGACAGTGTGGTCTGGTATTTGAGGGTAGTCTGGTGTGTTGTATTAATTTTGGGGATGAAGTCATACTGGCTTACCAGAGTTCCAGAGGATTCTTTGGTGGGTCCAAATGTCCAGGAGAACAAAAAACCTGGCTTTGGAGTTAATCACTATTTGCTAATCACTATAATCTCTATTTGCTTCAAACTTCATCAGACTTTAATGATAATACAGGGGTTGGGTTCTGAGAACTATTTCCTCTGCTAGGCTCAAGAAACCACAGTCCAACGCTGTTTGTGGATAATCTGGTGTGAGATCTGTACTGAAGGGTGGTCTGCGGTTTGTAGTAAGGTAAACTCTGCTATGGAGTCTGTATTAAAGGGACCCTGTCATCGGGATTTTGTGTATAGAGCTGAGGACATGGGTTGCTAGATGGCCACTAGCACATCCGCAATACCCAGTCCCCATAACTCTGTGTGCTTTTATTGTGTAAAAAAAATATTCTATACATATGCAAATAAACCTGAGATGAGTCAGGGACAGTACTCATCTCAGGTTAATTTGCATATGTATGCAGGGTCCTGTTTGGGGTCTGTATTAAGGGTGGATCTTTAATAAGTGAGTCTTGCTTGGAGTCTGTATTTGTTTGAGGGTCTGGGATCTGTATTTGATTAGAAGGTCTGGTCTGGGGTTGTTGTATTTACTTAGGATGTCTCTATATAATTTTGTATTAGATTTGAGGTGCTTTGTTTTGGAGTGTGATAAAGGGGGTCATATGCACTTTTTTGGATCAAAATGTCTAGATTAGCGTTGCATCCCTTATAAAAGGGGTGAGGTATCATGACAAAAACTTTGCATGACTTGCAATGCATGCTGCTTTTTACCTGCGTTTCAGAATCTTCTCAAAAGTTTGCCGGTTTGTGATAACTTTTAATTCAGAAACACAATTCTGTTAGACCTCATGGTTCTAGTTATGACTGGGTCCCATTATACTGTCAAAACCTAGACTAGTAGCCCTTTGCGAAAGAGTATTTAAACTAGGAAGGGGGGGCAAAAGAGTGAAAATAAAAGAGTCCAATTGCCCCCCGAAACAATGCCAGAACAGGCCAGAAGCACTGAGGTTAAGAAATGATAAGCTCAGAGTCCTGTCTACAAATGCTCGCAGTTTAGGTAAAAAAATCAATGAACTTGGGTCAATAATGGCATCTGAGAATGTAGATTTAGTGGCTGTTACGGAGACATGGTTTAATGAAAGAAATGACTGGGACATAACCATACCAGGGTACTCTTTATACAGAAGAGACAGAGAAGGCAAGAAAGGAGGAGGAGTGGCCCTGTATGTGAAAGATAGCATTAAATCTAACCTAATACAAGTTGGTGAGGCCAACATAGAGTCAGTTTGGGTTACGTTGCAGTTTGCTAACCATGCAGTAACTCGTGTAGGTGTGATATATAGACCACCTGGTCAAGTTAAAGAACTAGATGATCTACTAGTTGAAGAAATAGCTAAAATGACAATGAAAGGAGAAGTTATCATTATGGGAGATTTCAATCTTCCAGATATAAACTGGAAAACCAAAATAGCAAGTTCTACCAGGAGTACAGATATTCTAAATTCCCTACTGGGGTTATCTCTACAACAAGTGGTTGAGGAGCCAACCCGGAGGGAGGCCATTTTGGATTTGGTATTCACAAACGGGGATTCGGTATATGATGTCATTGTAGGCGAAACCTTGGGATCTAGTGATCACCAGTCAGTGTGGTTTAATATAAGAACTGTGAAAGAGTCCCACCACACAAAAACAAAAGTTTTAGATTTTAGAAAAACAGACTTTTCAAAAATGAAATTAGTCATAAATGAGTCCTTATCAGACTGGAACGGATTACATGGAGTCCAGGAGAAATGGGACTACTTAAAAGGTGCATTATTGAAGGCAACAGAAAATTGCATTAGACTCGTCAGTAAAAGCAAAAAAAGGAGGAGACCAATGTGGTACTCAGCAGAAGTGGCCCAAATCATTAAAAATAAAAAGCTAGCATTTTGTAATTATAAAAAAAACCAGAGCAATGAAGATAAGGAAATCTACAAGATTAGGCAGAGAGAGGCCAAGCAAGTTATAAGAACTTCTAAAGCGCAGGCAGAAGAAAAACTAGCTCAGTCTATGAAAAAAGGGGATAAGACATTCTTCAGATATATAAATGAAAAAAGGAAATTAAAACAAGGAATAACTAAATTAAAAACAAAGGACGGAAGGTATGTAGAAGAGAATAAAGGGCTAGCCGACTGCCTTAATGAATACTTCTGTTCAGTTTTTACAAAAGAAAAAGGAGAAGGACCTCCACTAGAAAGAATGACTATTAAATCGTTTGATGCATGTATCTTTACAGAGGAAGATGTTCTAAGTTTGCTGTCTAAGGTGAAGACAGATAAGTCACAGGGGCCTGATGAGATACACCCAAAATTATTAAAAGAGCTTAGTGGTGAGCTGGCAAAACCGTTAACAGATTTATTTAACCAATCATTAGTAACAGGAGTCGTCCCGGAAGATTGGAAATTGGCAAATGTCGTGCCCATTCACAAGAAAGGTAGTAGGGAGGAATCGAGCAACTATAGACCAGTGAGTCTGACATCAATAGTAGGCAAATTAATGGAAACCCTATTAAAGGATAGGATTGTGGAACATCTAAAATCCCATGGATTGCAAGATGAAAAACAACATGGGTTTACTTCAGGGAGATCATGTCAAACAAATCTTATAGATTTTTTTGACTGGGTGAATAAAATAATAGACGGTGGAGGTGCAGTAGACATCGCATATCTAGATTTTAGTAAGGCTTTTGACACTGTCCCACATAGAAGACTTATCAATAAACTGCAGTCATTGAGCATGGACTCCCATATTGTTGAGTGGATTAGGCAGTGACAGACAACAGAGGGTTGTAGTCAATGGAGAACATTCAAAACAAGGTAATGTTACCAGTGGGGTTACACAGGGATCTGTACTGGGACCGATTTTGTTTAATATCTTCATAAGTGATATTGCAAAAGGCCTCGCTGGTAAGGTTTGTCTTTTTGCTGATGACACAAAGATATGTAACAGGGTTGATGTTCCTGGAGGGAAACGCCAAATGGAAAAGGATTTAGGAAAACTAGAAGAATGGTCAGAACTCTGGAAACTGAAATATAATGTGGATAAGTGCAAGATAATGCACCTGGGGCGTAAAAACCCAAGGGCAGAATATAGAATATTTGACACAGTCCTGACCTCAGTATCTGAGGAAAGGGATTTAGGAGTAATTATTTCAGAAGACTTAAAGGTGGGAAGACAATGTAATAGAGCAGCACGAAATGCCAGCAGAATGCTTGGATGTATAGGGAGAGGTATAAGCAGTAGAAAGAGTGAAGTGCTTATGCCGCTGTACAGAACACTGGTGAGACCTCACTTGGAGTATTGTGCGCAGTACTGGAGGCCATATCTCCAGAAGGATATAGATACTCTAGAGAGAGTTCAGAGAAGAGCTACTAAACTAGTACATGGATTGCAGGATAAAACTTACCAGGAAAGGTTAAAGGACCTTAATATGTATAGCTTGGAAGAAAGAAGAGACAGAGGGGATATGATAGAAACTTTTAAATACATAAAGGGAATCAACTCGGTAAAGGAAGAGAGCATATTTAAAAGAAGAAAAACTACCACAAGAGGACACAGTTTTAAATTAGAGGGGCAAAGGTTTAAAAGTAATATAAGGAAGTATTACTTTACTGAGAGAGTAGTGGATGCATGGAATAGCCTTCCTGCAGAAGTGGTAGCTGCAAATACAGTGAAGGGGTTTAAGCATGCATGGGATAGGCATAAGGCCATCCTTCATATAAGATAGGGCCGGGGGCTATCCATAGTATTCAGTATATTGGGCAGACTAGATGGGCCAAATGGTTCTTATCTGCCGACACATTCTATGTTTCTATGTTTCTATGTTTCTATTGTGAGCCAGTCCAACACTAGTGGATTTGTCATACACATGAAGGTCCATGGCGGCATAAGGGCAATATGGAGGAATCTGAAGCATTATAAGGCATACCTTGCATTTCTGAAGTGTTGAGTAGCAGTCATTCAAGTCTCAGTTCTACACTTACTGGTATATTACCACACCGGCCCAATGGTTTAGACAGACACATTCTATGTACCCACTTTATGTCATGATCAAACCTTAACCTTGGACCAGAGGATGGCATCTGGGGACATGTGAGACTAAAATGCCAAATAGAACCAAATAATTGGCACATTGGTTGTAAAACTGCTTATCGTGCCATACTCATTAGGCTACATGGAAATATATTTGCTATTTTATGACATTACTTATTTAACATTTCCCGAAACATTTGTGCTTATTTTACATGACAATTTATATTTCCACACTATGCGCACTCATTTTCAAGATGCCATATTTTATTATTTTCTGAAATGTTGTCATTTCGGAATCCTAGCTTTCACCAAGCAATTACTTTGTTAATGATGACTGAAACATGCATTTCTATTGTCACTGAAAGTAAACGGATCATTAAATTGGCGGCCATCAAATTATATCCAATACAATGAAACATTATATAAAGCAAATACTTACTCTACATTCTTGGTCCACTCCGGGGGATTACTCATGGTCATGAACACGCAGTTGGTCAAAATAGTGAACATTATGAGCATGCTGAATAATGTGAAGGGCAGTCAAGGAGAAAAACAATGCAAAATTCATTTTATACCTACGTTAATAATAACATGGATTCAGCAATAAAAAAAATATCATCAGATTTTCTTTAATAATGCCAAAAAATAACAAAAAAATATAAAGTAAAAAAAAAAATGCGTTGACGGGCTTCCTTACGATTAGTGACAGGAATTTGTTTTGCTAGTGTGGGACCAATTGTGCTTCTTCCCACCACAGCGAAATGTCTCCATATGTAAATGTAGAAGCCAAATCTCTGTACTGTCTTATATGTCGGCCTGATCTACAAATTCTTGAAGTAAACTCAAAATGCCAATCAAGAAACTATACAAAACACTTTATCTTGAGCTTTTGTTACACTCATAACCTGGAATTTATATAGGTCATCATAGTAGTAGGTCCTCTGTTGCCCCTCTGAGGCCTCATGCACATGACCATTCCGTTTTTTGCGGTCCGCAAAAAACGTAAGCCGCCGTGTGCCTTCCGCAATTTGTGGAACGGAACAGGCGGCCCATTTTAGAAATTCCTATTCTTGTCCGCAAAACGGACAAGAATAGGACATGTTCTATTTTTTTTGTGGGGCCACGTAATGGAGCAACAGATGCGAACAGCACACATAGTGTGCTCTACTGTTCTTCTTTACTCTCCTTTAAAATTTGGTCCGTCATGCCTATCTCTAGGACCATGATGCTGACAAGGGCAATGTTTAATTAAACCTTCCTGCAGCTATGGGTGAATGTGATTCAGAGCTTGGAGTTGGGGCCTGAATTTTGAAGAGACAGAGCATGCACACTACTCTAGTTTTAGTTTTCTGCAGAAGTCATTTAAGACATAGTAAAAAAAATAACTAGCAAATAATAGAGTAATGTAGAGAAAACAGTGGTCTAACAAATATCTTTGGCTTGTAATCAAAACAATTGTCTGATTTTATGCAAAATTACAATATTGCCATATTGTCTTGAATGCAAAATCTTTGAGAAGACATCTACACTGCTAGCGACATTTTTTGTAGTGGAGAGGTTACCATATCCATGGTCTGGATACAGCTACGACCTCTGCACCCACTACAGTTTTTACATTTCATTTATTGCCTGAACATCTACAATCATCAACAACCTCGAGATTTAAATCATAACTGGCCATGGTAAGCAGTGCTACACTGTGGGCACATCTGTAGATCACCAAAAAAGCCAAAGGACGCCAGTATATGCACAAACATTCCCTTTTAGCTAGTGTGGGGTTTTGCTCTGGTAGATAGGGTAAGCAGGCGCAGTACAGAGGCAAAATAGTTCTTAACTCAAAACGTCAGTGTTTATTCACACTTGAGGCAATTGCTCAAAACAGCAACTTTGCAGCCTTGGTGTTAATTCACACACAATGGAAAGTTCATATAACACAAGTCACCTTGCTGGCAGTTCTGCCTCCAGTAGTCCACAGCAGGCTTTAGGGGGCCTGTTTCCCCAGCATGCGGCTCTCAGCCCTCCAGCACGGCACAAAGCCTAAGATCCCAAAAACAGAGACATCTCTGCTGAGCCCAGCTGCCTATTTAAGGACAGCCAGGTGCTGCCAAATCCCGGACCGGCACTTAAACTCCGGTCTGGAATTTGACTTCACCTGGCTGGAAACCAGCCCAGCCGCACATGCTGGGAGGAAAATACCTGCCTTGCCAGACACAACCCCTCACTGTGTCACATACCTCCCCCTTTGTTCAACCCTGAAGGGGTTTCGTCCCTTCAAGAGCCCTGTCAAGTAAAGTAGCTAGAGTAGCAAAGTGGGGAACAAACCTCATGTAATAGCCCACCATTCCCAGGAATTACTTTATTCGCCTAGTGGTGACAGGTCGGGGCCAATTCCGTATCGCCTCTATTTTGTTCACTTGGGGTTTGATGACTCCGTGCCCAATGGCATACCCAGGTACTTAGTGTCTTCTAACCCTATCGCACATTTTTTTGGGTTAGCGGTTAGGCAAGCCTTCCGAAAGGAGTCCACTACAGCCTGCACTTTGGGTAGGTGACTTTCCCAGTCGGTACTGTGCATGACAATATCGTCCAGGTAAGCCGAAGCGTACCGACGATGTGGACGAAGCACAATGTCTCTTATTCACTGAAAAGTTGCGGGGGCGCCATGCAGACCAAAGGGTAAGACCTTATATTGATACAGCCCCTCAGGTGTGATGAAGGCAGTTTTCTCTTTGGCAGCCACCGTGAGGGGCACATGCCAGTACCCTTTTGTGAGGTCCAAAACAGAAAAATACCGGGCTTGTCCTAACCTCTCGATGAGCTCATCCACCCGGGGCATGGGATATGCATCGAATTTAGAAACCTCGTTAAGTTTTCGAAAGTAGTTACAAAACCGCAACATCCCGTCCGGCTTGGGTATCAATACTATAGGACTGTCCCACTCACTTTTTGACTCCTCAATGACGTCTAGCTGCAACATTACCTGCACCTCTTCTGATATGGCTTGTCGCCTCGGGAACCCAGTATGGTTTTAATTGATCTTTTGCCGAAGGACGTCCCAGTCCTTCCCATCTTTAGACACTACCTTTTTCAACATATTTTTTAATATTTGGTTAAACCGTTCTACCAGACCGTCCATTTGTCGATGGTAAACGGACGTCCGTAGTTGTTTTATGTGCAGCAACTTACAGAGTTCCCTCATCACCATGGACATAAAAGGAGTCCCTTGGTCGGTCATCTACATTAACTCCTTAGCTGTGAGCTTGGCAGAGGTATGTCGCAGTGGCACCGCCTCCGGGTACAGAGTGGCGTAGTCTAGAATGATGTGTTGATGCCCTCTGACAGACTTCGGTACTGGGCCTATGAGGTCCATAGCTATTCGGTCAAACTGGACTTGGATAATTGGGAGAGGAAGTAGGGGACTACAGAAATGTGACAGGGGGCTAGTTATCTGGCAGGTCGGGCAAGGCTTACAAAACTCTTCCACTTCTTTGAATATGCTAGGCCAGTAAAACCTCTGTAGAATACGATCCTGAGTTTTCTGCAGCCCCAGGTGATGCCCGAGAACATGTTGGTGGGCTAGATCTAACACAAGCTTGCGATAAGCCTTGGGGACCATTAACTGTTCAATAGGCTCACCCCGTAGTTGGTTTACCCAATACAACATATCCTGATGAACCACAAAATGGGGAAACACTGACTCTGCCCCAGGTTGTTGTGGTTCACCATCTACTATTAACACATTTTTCCAGGCGCGGGATAGGTTTGGGTCCCGACATTGGGCGGTACCAAAATTATCCCCAGAGACATTGAGGTCTGCCAATTCAGGACCCGGCGGCAAGTCCTCCACGTCTCCCACCATCACACTTAGCAGGGTTGTCTCCTCCTCTTCCACCGAAGTGGCGGTCACCCCTACCGCTGGCCCTTTGGTCTCAGGCTCCCAGGGTTCTGGTCTCCCCCCTGAGCCGGGCCACTCTGCTAGGGTATTAGTCACTCACATAGCAGGCCACAGTGCCGGGAAGCCCGGGAAGTCTCTCCCTATTATAAGTTTGTAGTGAAAATTTGGGGCAACTGCCACTTCATGAGTCCATCTGCCAGCCCCTGTGGTTAGAGACACCAGGGCAGTGGGATAGTCTTTTAAGTCTCCATGGATGCACATGACCCCGACTTTCCGGCCAGTATACTCTGCTGACCGTACCAGGGGGGCCCTTACTAGGGACACCAGACTCCCTAAGTCCAGCAGAGCCTCCGCTGGAGTGTCTCCTACCTTCACCTGGCACAGGTGGTTTAGAGTTATTGGGGTACCTGCTGCACAAAGCTTCCTGGCATATAGTGACTTACGGTAGCCATAGTTAGTATCCATGGGTTCCACCTGATGGGGACAGTCAGCAATTACATGGCCCGGCTCCTGACACCGCCAGCAGACTATTGAAGCCAGGTTCGTAGAGGGTACACCCGGGTGGGTTTGGTTGGTACAAGTCGACGGGTCTGGGATGGAGATTTGCAGGGTTTGACTGCCCCCTCTCCCAAAAGAACCCCCTGTAACAGTCTTAGTAGCCTCGTAGCACTCCACCAGGTCCACCATTTTTAGGGCGTTGCCAGGAGACACCTGGTCGATCCAGTGCTGGAAAGGGGGTGGCAGAGCCCTCCAGAACATATCAGCCAATAGTCTATCTAGCATAGCCGTGGGACTCAGCACATCAGGCTGTAGCCACTTTTGCAAGATGTGGAGTAAGTCATAATACTGGGTCCTCGCAGGCTCAGCCGGCTTAAAGCCCCACTGATGTACCCACTGGGCCCAGACAAACACATTCACCCCCATTCTTGCCAAAATCTTACCCTTTACTTTTTGGTAGTCGGCCGCTTGATCGTCCGGCAAGTCGAAATACACCCGCTGGGAATCGGATGCCAGGAATTGAGCGACAACCTCAGCTTACTGGTCACGGGGTAGCTTTTCCCTGATGGCCACTTTCTCGTACATCGCCAAGTAGGTTTCGATGTCGTCTTCTTAGGGGGTCATCTTAGGAATCTCGGCACGGACTGCTTTCCGGTCATCATGGACGCACAGGGTAGCTCCTGCTGTCTGCTAAGCCATCATGTGTTGTAACAGCAACTGGTTAGTCTCCTGCTGCTGCTTATTAGCCTGGCGATGCTGCAGGTTTGTCTCTTGCTGCTCCACAACAGTCTTCATTTTGTCGTGAGGCACTGGTTGTAATACCGCTGGTTTAATGTACGACACCGTGCCTGAAAAATCCAGAAACCAAAAATATCGGCATCCATGCCAGCCTCACTGCTCTTGCCCGCATCCTCCACCGATTGTGGGGTTTCGATCTGATAGATAGGGTAAGCGGGCGCAGTACAGAGGCAAAATACAAGTTCTTAACTCAAAACGTCAGTGTTTATTCACACTTGAGGCAATTGCACAAAACATCATGTAACTTTGCAGTCTTGGTGTTAATTCACATACAATGGAAAGTTTATATAACACAAGTCACCTTGCTGGCAGTTCTGCCTCTAATAGTACACAGCAGACTTTAGGGGGCCTGTTTCCCCAGCATGCAGCTCTCAGCCCTCCAGCACGGTACAAAGCCTCAGATCCCAAAAACAGAGACATCTCTGCTGAGCCCAGCTGCCTATTTAAAGAGAACCTTTCACTACAATGAAAAATCTAAATTAAGCATACAGACATGGAGAGCGGCGCCCAGGGATCTCCCTGCACTTATTATCCCTGGGCGCCGCTCCGTTGTCGCGGTATAGACTCCGGTAGCTTCAGATTTTAGGCTCAACTGGGAGGAGCCTGCCGGCGTCTCCTTCTCCCAGGCTGTAGCGCTGGCCAATCGCAGCGCTCAGCTCATAGCCTAAGAAGTTTTTTTTTTCTCTCAGGCTATGAGCTGAGCGCTGCGATTGGCCAGCGCTACAGCCTGGGAGAAGGAGACGCCGTTAGGCTCCTCCCAGTTGAGCCTAAAATCTAAAGCTACCGGAGTCTATACCGGGAGAACGGAGCGGCGCCCAGGGATAATAGTAAGTGCAGGGAGATCCCTGGGCGCCGCTCTCCATGTCTGTATGCTTAGTTTAGATTTTTTATTGTAGTGAAAGGTCCTCTTGAAGGACAGTCAGGTGCTGTCAAAACCTGGACCGGCACTTAAACTACGGTCCAGACCTTACCTGGCTGGAAACCAGCCCAGCCGCACATGCTGGGAGGAAAATACCTGCCTTGCCAGACACAACCGCTCACTGTGTCACACTAGGCATAAAAACATCAAAAAATGAGCTGGAGCCATAGATCAGGGATCAATAAAGGCATGGAACATAGAAGTTAGGAACATAGAAACAACCACCCTTCTATCGACCAAAAACACGTAAGTAAAATTGATTTAAAATTTTTCTATCTGTTTCAAGACTAAAGTATGATGGCTCATGTCTTAATGCTGAGCAAACGTCTATGTTCCATATATCAACTGGGAGCCAGCCTTGTGTTTGTGCACCAACATAGCGGATGGGTGTGGGCTGATTCAATATTCAATTTGCATCATCTGTGAACAATAACAAATAGGAAAAACCTATTTCAGATTTTGACACACATTCCTCGGTAAATTCTCCAAAATCTACATGTGCTTTGATGGATTGAAATGTGTTAATGTTAAACTCTGTGCCGTAACACTGTGTAGATTTTCTGCCCACAAATCATGTGTGAACATGTCCAACGTCTTTACTATCATGTAATCAGCAGTACAGGGTTGGATTTGCCCACCAGGGAATCCTCCAATGCAGGGGCAGATTGGCCGTAGACCTTACAGGGAAATTTCCCGGTGGGCCGATGCCCAGGGGGCCTCATGAGCCCTCCTGACGGCCAGCCAGTGGAAATTTTTGGGGAGATGCATTTTGTGCTGCAGTATTTTGTTATTAACTGTGATATTTGGCTCTGTTAGGGTGTTATAATGTGCCACAATATGGCTGGCCCTGCTTCCACCAATTTGGACCCGACTACAAAACAGGGTTACTTTTAGTATTTTTTCCAGGGCCACTTTAAGTTCCTAGTCCTTCCCTGCTCCATTGTCCCCAGGCCCAAAAGCCTAGCAGAGTCAACCTTATTAACAGGTCATTTTGAAGCCAATCACTTGGCTGTTTCTTATGAGATGATTCACAAATAACCTCGTAGACCTTCTCCATGTTATGTCCTATGTGTACATTGATAGCAAAAAAGTATATAATGCATTTGAATGTAGATGTGCACATGTTCTGTGCGGATAAACGGTGGCCCTCGGAATAGTCAGCCCGATAGTACATATATACTCACTGTATATTATAACTTTAAAATTACCTAAATGTTAAAAGTGCCGGAGCTACATATCCCAAAGAAAAAACCATACAAACCATAGTAACATAAATGATTGTTCAAAGCCTGATCACAATGGAAAGTGTCAGGAGCAGGTACCTAGATGTGTCATCCCCTTTCCTAAATCTGTGCTGTGACTTGTAAATCTTTATTCTCTGTCGGGTTATGGTTATAATGATCAATTCTGACGATATCTACACTGCTTATGTCTACTGCATGTAAGGCACTCACAATATAAAATGTTAGATTCAGCACTTGGAGAGTATTTTAGGCTTTTGCTCGTTACACTGGATATGTAATGCATATAACAGAATTGTTCTGATCATTACTATAATGACTAATTTATCTGACACAACTACTACTATGTGACAATTCATAGTAATATAGAAATTCGTCCTTCTGGTATCTGTTTTTGCATTCTCCTTTGTATGTTATAATAGCTACTGTATACTATTTCTATTTTCGCAAGAGCCCAGGATTACACTGAGTCATTCTTGAGAGTTTATGGAAGGACAGGGCCATTGCTTAGTCACCCAGAGCCGTGATGTATTTAGTTATTGGAGCAAACATCATCCTCTTTACTCACATTTTCCAGCCACAGTCCGCATATGTGAGATGTAACTTACTTGTATCCATATCATGTATGTGATTTTAATTACTAATGAAATAACGTGTGGCTTTTACTTTTTCTATATCCATGGCCTGTGTGTACATTCGTGGTAGGTTTGATCAGTTATAATCCATCTGTGCAGGCTTTACATCTCAGTAGCCTATAGGCTCAGACTGCTTGCCGTCAAGTATCTCACTGCTAAAACTGAATCCGTTTTTAAACACTGTTTAGTTTTTAGATCCAACATTCTATGCTGATTATTTGATTATTATTTTTTTTTAAATGTACACAGAGCTACACATGAATTATATAGACATAGCCTGAACGCCTTAAAGAGCACCTGTCAGTAGAATCAACTATTAGTATGCCTGGTAGGATTAAGGCCTCATGCACACGACCGTCTTTCGGGTCTGCATCCGAGCCGCAGTTTTTGCGGCTCGGGTGCGGACCCATTCATTACAATGGGGCTGCAAGAGATGCGGACAGCCCTCCGTGTGCTGTCCGCATCCGTTGCTCCGTTCCGAGGCCCCGAGAAAAAAAAATTATGTATTAGGTATTTTGATTAGGCTACTTTCACGTATGCGTTTTTGCTCTCCGGTTTTGAGATCCGGCAGGGGATCTTAAAACCACAGCAAAATGCATCCTTTTGAATAATGCAACCGGCTGCATCCAATCAGAACGGATCCGGTTATATCGAAAATGAAGAAACCGCATCCGGCACTAAAACCATTGTAAGTCAATGGGCGCCGGATCTGAGACCATTGACTTACATGCTTCTTGGTACCAGATCCGGCATGTTCAGTTTCCCATGCCGCACACAAAAACGCTGCTTGCAGTGGTTTTGTGTCTGCATGAGAACGCAACAAACTGGAACGGAATGCATTCTGGCGCACTCCGTTTTGGTCTGTTCAGTTTTGTCCCTATTGAAAATGAATGGGGACAAAACTGAAACATTGTCCTTCGTCTTTGAGATCCTCTGCCGGATCTCAAAACTGGAAAGGAAAGCGCAGATGTGAAAGTAGCCTTATCTATACAAATCAGGGAGTAAGTGCACCAAGGAGCAGGGCAGAGCCCCTCAGTGCACCTCGGCAAGTCAGCGTTCCAGTGCTGGCCACGCCCTAGGTGCACTGAATTCTTAATTTACGTAAATAATACAAATATATATTTTTTTTTTTTTCTAGGGAACGACACAGCTGATTTTCGCAGAATGTCACAGTGCTGTTCTTACAACATGTGGCATCCTCTACTGCCTCTTGCTTTTTATCTCAATAGACTTGAAAGGTACAGTATGTATCACCATTCATTCTGACCAGTCCTAACACAATTTTCCAGTTTTTAACGCCAACCATATAAACAAGGATTAGCAAAACCACGGATTGGTGCAACGGGCCGAGACAAGGGAACATTAAGGTTGACTATAAGGTTTGACCACTTTCTCAATTATATTACCATCAGGGGGGGATTGGCCATAGACCTTACAGAGAGATTTCCCGGTGGGCCGATGCCCAGGGGGCCGCCAGAGCCCTCCTCATGGCCGGCCAGTAGAAGTTTAAGGGGATGTATTCTGTGATGGACTGTGGTATTTGGCTCTGTTGGGGTGGTAATATGGTATTGCTGGCTCTGCCTTCCTTCAATGTAGGCCCGGCTACAAAACGGGGCCACTTTTAGTATTTTTTCCAGGGCCACTTTAAGTTCCCAGTCCGCCCCTGATTACCATCTATCTTATCTCCTGATGTTATCTATTTTCTACGTCAGTTTAGCCCTTAGCCATTTAAATTAGTAACATTTCTGGATACGTGGTTTCAGGAACAGGAGAAATTTAATCTATAGAGATCATGCATTGATTTATTTCACTATCCCTGCTGATAACTCCTATCTGAATTACAAGATCAATGTAGGGAAATCACCCATATTCCTATAATACTAGGCTACTATAGTTTAGTATCCTGTCCAAGCTCCTATGTATTTCCACATGGAGATATTTCCTCATACAATATAATTCTGATCACCTGATTGAAGAGGCCACAGCACTCCGGTGAGCTCCATGTCCCATTTATTGTTCACCAGGCACAGCTCCGGTTATTTTGCAGCGGCTCTGCCTCAGTTCCATTGATGTGTTGAGTAGTGATGAGCGGGAGGTTCCATATTCGATTTCGACGAAATTCGCGAATATTCGCTTGAATATTCGTCTCATATTCGTCGAAACCGAATATTCGTCATTATTCTAGTTATCGCGATTAATATGCGATTTAAATAATCGCGTATTGCGATTTTAACTTAAGGTAACTTTCCTATTGGTTTGATATCTAGAATTAGCGACGATGGCGAATATGACGAATGTATTCGTCATATTCCTCAAAACAAAGATAACAAAGTATTCTCCATCTTCGTTTTAGCTCCATATTCGTCAACTTCGCTAATTCTAGCAAGTAGGAAAGTTGACTATAGAGACAGCTAAGTTTTTAATTCGCTATGCGATAATATTACTTTGCTTTTTTAAAAATAAATAAAATTATTATAATACTTGATAATTATTATAATTATTCTATTTATAAAAAAAAAGCAAAGTAATATAGTCGCATAGCGAATTAAACACAGCTGTCTCTATATATATCAACTTTCCTATTTGCTAGAATTAGCGAAGTTGACGAATATGGAGCTAAAACGAAGATGGAGAATACTTCATTATCTTCGTTTTGAGGAATATGACGAATACATTCGTCATATTCGTCATCTTCGCTAATTCTACCAAGCCAACCATAGTAAACCAGGTCTAAGTTGTAATCGCAATGCGATTACTTCAAGTTATATTAATCGAATTGCGATTTCAACTTAGAGCTGTGTTTCTAATGGGTCAGCTTGCTAGAATTAAGGAAGTTAACGAATATGGAATATAGCAGTGCTAAGTTTAAATTGCAATTCGATTAATATAACTTGAAGTAATCGCATTGCGATTTCAACTTAATTCTCACATCCGACAGTACATTCTAGTATGGAGGCAGTCCCATGGTGATGGGGACGCTCCATGAGCACGGAAGTCGGCAGAAGCGTCAACGGGCACTGACTGGAGCAGCCAGGAAGCCAGGAATCCTCAGAACAGGTAAGAACTACTTTTGGGAAGTGGGAAAGAAAAAAATATAACAATAAAAAAAAATAATAATATTCGAAATAGCGAATTTATAGTGCTATATTCTAAATATTCGCGAATTAGCGAAGTGTTGATATTCGCAAAAAAAATTTGCTATTCGAATATTCGCGCTCAACACTAGTGTTGAGGACCAAGCTGCAGTACCAGGCCCAGCCACTACAAAGTCTATGGCACTGTACTCGTAAATCAAGGGGACACTGTGCTGGCCAGCGAGGGTGTCGAGAATTGGGCTATTGCTTGGTTGGATGACAGCTATTCCTGACAACTCCACCATAAACACACATGCTCAGCCCAGCCATGTTTATTTCAATAGGAAAGTCGACAGGCGTCAAACAGCTAAGACCGTCAGTATATCCCACCAAAATTGATGGGTTCAACTAACTTTTTTCTCATTCGTATGGCTAGTTTTGTGCACATTCATCCTTGTTGTTGCATCCTTAAAGAGGAGCTGTCCAGATTTTTTTTTATTTGGCCCCCAGCCTGAAATACCAATGGAGAAATACTTATCTGCTTCCTGCTGCCCTGCACCAGCTCCAAGGCTCTCTTCAGTCCCCATCTGTCAACGTCTGCATTGACAGGGTCTTGTGCGCCCCTCAGAAAGGGGCGTGTCCTCAAGTGGCACGTCACTGCTGGGTCACATGCCACTTTTGGATACGTCAGTGATGAGGCCAGTCATTGGCTGCAGTGGCAAACATAACCCAGTCTTTGCAGAAGTTGACTTATGGGGGCCATAAATCGAGAGCTAAGGTTCCAGGAAGCCAGGCCAGAGCAGCGGGGAGCAGGTAAGTAAGAATTTTTCCCAGTATTCCAGGCTGTGTGCCAAATAAAAAAAAAAAAAGTTACAACCCCTTTAAGCCATGCACCCTTTTTGCTGAGCCTTGCCACCTTTTTGAGTTGGAGACCAAAGCAGGTGAGCCGGGTGCAGTGGATTATTCACTAATAGGTCTAAAATGTGAAGCGACATTATGCACCGGGAATGCATCAAATTTTGACCCATTTTATGTTAGGGCACAATCACATTATTAAATTTGCCCAACTAGGCTGCTATTTAAAGGGGTTGACTAGGACTAGAAATGGCGTCTGCTTTTTCCCAAAATAGCACCAGACCTATTCACAGGTTACGTGTGGCATTAAAGCTCAGCCCCATTCACTTCAATGGAGCTAAGCTGCCATACCAGACACAACCCATGGACAAGTGTACAGCTGTTTTTGAAATAAAGTAGCCATATTTTTCTAATCTGGGACAGTCCCTTTAACATTCTCAGTTAAATTTTTTTTATTTTGTTCCCCCTTCCCCCCCCCCCCCCCCCCCCCCCAAATATTTGATCTGGAAATCCAAGACAGCCCAAAACCACAGAATAAAACATTTTGTCTAATATAAACTACAAAAAAAAAAGTAAAAACAAAACAAAAAACTTAAAATATCAATACAACAAATCCACGGAAAAGGATATGAATGTACCAAAACCTTAATAGCTATTTTTCTAAGGGGGTTGAAAGGAGTTAAAATGTACAAGGCAGACGTGGCACTGAAGCGGAAGATTGCCTTCCCTCTATTCAATACTATAAAAGTCTGTGAAGAGAGAAATAAACAATTAGTTACAGAGCAATGACAAGGGCACAAAAAACATTTGGTGTTCTCTGCACTTACAAAGATGAAGCATTGCTAAAATAATCTGTGTAAACCTGCAGGGTGAGATATTGAGCCTGCGAACTGGATTAACCATTACCAACAGGAGGTAAACGCTCGTTTCCACGGGCAGTTAACCGATTGGATTCGAAGGCAAAGCGTGTGTGATAGTCATGTAAATGCCTAAAGCGAGAAAATGACTAGCGATGGTCATATAAATAATCACATAAATCTTTTATATAGGACTTAAAGGGATCCACTTGGTGACCTATTCCTAGGACAGGTCATAAATATTAGATCGACTTCCGGAACCTCACTGTTTGTGTTTGTTGGGTCAGCGTACTTCATTGTATGCCAAGCACAGCGCCGTGCACTGTATAGTGGCTGTGCTTGGTATTGCAGCTCAATCCCATTCAGTGAGCTGCAGAATGGTCACATGAGCAATGGTCATGATGTCACAGATCTGAAGAAAAGCTTGCAACGCTCGCCTTAGACCCATAAGGCTGGGTTCACACTTGAGCGTTTTACAGCGCGTTCAAACGCGCTGTAAAACGCTCAACACATGAAAACCAATGCTTCCCTATGGCCCTGGTTCTCACTTGAGCGTTTTACAGCGCTGAAAAACGCGCTGTAAAACGCCCTACGCTCAAACAAGTACTTGAGCTTCTTTGGGGCGTTTTGACGCGCGTTTGTGGCCATAGGACATTGCAGTCAATCACACAAACGCGCGTTTACTATTGCAAAAAACGCTCGTCAAAAACGCGCGTCAAAAACGCGTGTTAAACGCGCATATCAAAGACGCTCAGGTCTGAACCCAGCCTAATCCCTCCTCTGGATAGGTTATCGGTACCTGATCAGTGGGGGTCCGACATCTGGGACCCCTGCCAATCAGCTATTTTGAGAAGGCAGCGGCGCTCGTCACAATCTAGGAAATCCATTGCAATAATTCATTTTTGTGTCAGCGTTAATATTTAAGAAATAAAAAACGATAATTCAAAAAAATTACTTATCAATTTGTGGTTTTCACCCAAATTAAAGGAAAGAAAAATCTCTAAAAAAGCATGCTAATAAAAAGCCCGAAGTGTCAAGTAGAAAACATGGCAAAAATTCTTTTGGTAGTCCTAACAAATAAAAAAGTTAGGCTCACTAAACCACCATGTGCACAAAATCACGAAAAAATTGCCTGGGCATTCAGGTCATGAAAGGGTTAAAAAAAAGTCTTAAAATACACTATTCCCAGAGCATGGGAACAAAAAAATACTAGGAAATTATACTAAGCTACGTCCATATCTGCGGCAGGCATTCCGGTATTCTGGCGGAAGAATAGAATACCAGAATTGCTGTATCCAGTATAGCCGGACACTGCTGGATCGCACTCACTATAAAGGGGTCCGTTAGGTTTCTGGCATGAGCGCTGGCATTCTGTTAGACAAAAAATAAATAAAAACTGCTGCTGCATGCAGCGTTTTTTTGTCCAGCAGAATGCCGGCATTCAGGCTGGAAACCCGATGGACCCTATTACAGTGAATCGGACCTGGGGATCTGGCGGCCCCCCGCGGTGTCTGGCAGGCCCCCATGCTGTACTCTGTTGGAATAGAATACCGGAATGCCTGGCGCAGATGTGAATGTAGCCTTAAAATGACACTTCAAAAATAACAGTGTTTGTAGGGCATATAACATCTGGCCGCTGCATTCAAAAAAAATTATAAATAAATAAAATACGGCATTTAAAGGGTTTCTACCACCAGATTTTGAGATTTTCCGCTGACTGACACTAGCGATCTGCCAGTGTCTGCACTACCTAACCGGGCTCTTGTATCACCTTTGTCTGCTGCCGTTAAGCTTAAAAACATACTTTTATTGATATGCAAACGAGCCTCTAGGTGCTATGGGGGCGTCTTTTCAGCACCTAGAGGCTCCGTCTACTCACTATTTCTGCCGCCCACCGCGTCCCTCCAGCCCGCCCCGCACCTCTTGATTGACAGCCAACCTCGCTCCATCTCGAATTCCAGCACCTGCGCCGTGCGCTTCTGTATTCGGCGCAGGCGCAGTGACTGTCGGACTGCAGTGAAGATGCCGGCGCAGGGAGCGGTCCGACAGTCACTGCGCCTGCGCCGAATACAGAAGCGCACGGCGCAGGTGCTGGAATTCGAGATGGAGCGAGGTTGGCTGTCAATCAAGAGGTGCGGGGCGGGCTGGAGGGACGCGCTGGGCGGCAGAAATAGTGAGTAGACGGAGCCTCTAGGTGCTGAAAAGACGCCCCCATAGCACCTAGAGGCTCGTTTGCATATCAATAAAAGTATGTTTTTTTTTTATTAAAAAGAGTGTAAAACCACTTTTAGGGCTTGTTCAAAAGACCTAATGGCTTTTTCAGTGTTTTGCGGACCGTTTTTCACGGATCTGTTGTTCCATTTTTGTTTCCATTGTGTTTCCGTTTCTGTTCCGTTTTTCCGTATGGCATATACAGTATACAGTAATTACATAGAAAAAAATTGGGCTGGGCATAACATTTTCAATAGATGGTTCCGCGAAAACGGAACGGATACGGAAGACATATGGATGCATTTCCGTATGTGTCCAGTATTTTTTGCGGACCCATTGACTTGAATGGAGCCACGGAATGTGATTTGCGGGCAATAATAGGACATGTTCTATCTTTCAACGGAACGGAAAAACGGGAATACGGAAACGGAATGCATACGGAGTTCATTCCATTTTTTTTGCGGAACCATTGAAATGAATGGTTCCATATACGGAACGCAAAAAAGGTAAACGGAAAAATAAAATGGTCGGGTGAAAGAGGACTGAGGTTTCAGTTACAGCAATTTCTGCCACACATCTGCCTTGTGTAAATTCGCCCGAAATAAATCACTGATGGTGAGAAGCTCTAATGATAAAATGAGGCCACCTGCACACGGGTGCGAGTGAACGCACATAAGGGCTTGTTCACATCCGCGTTATAGATTCCTTTTTTGTTTTCCGTTATAACATGGTTATAACAGAAAATAACGTAATCCATAAGACGGAAGTCAAAACGGAAGCTTTTAAGAGGCATTCCGTTTTGATCCATCATAATACAAGTCTATGGGCAGCAGAAGGGATCCGTCCTGGTTTCCATTTTGCAGGAGTCCAGTCTTACATAACAGAAACCAGAACGGATCCGTTATACTGCCCATAGACTTGTATTATGACGGAATGCAAAACGGAAGCCTTTAAAAGGAAGTCTATGGGGATCATAACGGATCAATCTGGGTCCTGTTATGCAAGACGGAAAACAAAGCCCTGGACTTTGCTTTCCGTCTTGCCTAACGGGAACCAGACAGATCCGTTATGATTCTCATAGGTCCCTTTCACACGAGTGAGTTTTCCACGCGGGTGCAATGCGTGACGTGAATGCATAGCACCCGCACTGAATCCTGACCAATTCATTTCTATGGCGCTTTGTACATGAGCGTTGTTTTTCACGCATCAGTTCAGAGTGAAAATCGCAGCATGCTCTATATTCTGCGTTTTACACGCCCTGTCCCCATAGAATGGGGCTGCGTGAAAAACGCATTGCATCCACAAGCAAGTGCGGGTGTGATGCGTTTTTCACTGATGGTTGCTAAGAGATGTTGTTTGTGAACATTCAGTTTTTTATCACGCACCTGAAAAACGCATTAAAACGCATTGCACCCGCGCAGAAAAAACTGAAAAACTAAACGCAACCGCAGACAAAACTGACTGAACTTGCTTGCAAAATAGTGCGAGTTTCACTGAACGCACTCTGAACGCATCCGGCCCCAATCGGCAACGCCCGTGTGAAACCAGCCATAGACTTCTATTAGGACGGATCAAAACGGAATGCCTCTTAAAGGCCCCTTTCACACGAGCGAGTTTTCTGCGCGGGTCCAATGCGTGACGTGAACGCAAAGCACCCGCACTGACTCCTGACCCATTCATTTAATGAGCGTTCATTTCATGAGCGTTTTTTTTTTTCACGCATCAGTTCTGCGTTGCGTGAAAAACGCAGCATGTTCCATATTCAGCTTTTTTCACGCAGCCCTGGCCCCAGAGAAGTGAATGGGGGTTCAGTGAAAAACGCATTGCATCCGGAAGCAAGGGCGGGTGCGATGCATTTTTCACTGATGGTTGCTAGGAGATGTTTTTTGTAAACCTTCAGTTTATTATCACGCGCGTAAAAAACGCATCAAAACGCATTGCAACCACACGGAAAAAACTGAACAACTGAACGCAATCGCAGACAAAACTGACTGAACTTGCTTGCAAAATGGTGTGAGTTTCACTGAACGCACCCGGAGCCAATCCGTCACGCTCGTGTGAAAGAGGCCAAAGGCTTCCGTTTTGACTTCCGTCTTATGGATTCCGTTATTTTCCGTTGTAACATATTATAACGGAAAACAAAAACTAAGGCTCCATTCACACGTCCGCAAAATGGGTCCACATCCGTTCCGCAATTTTGCGGAACGGGTGCGGACCCATTCATTCTCTATGGGGACGGAATGGATGCGGACAGCACACAGTGTGCGATCTTTGGGTCCGTAACTCCGCAAAAAGATCGAGCATGTCCTATTCTTGTCCGCAGCTTGCGGACAAGAATAGGCATTTCTATAGGGGTGCCGGGCGGGTGTGTTGCGGACCCGCAATTTGCGGGTCCGCAACACAGCACGGACGTGTGAATGCAGCCTAAATCCATAACACTGATGTGAACTCGCCCTAAGATCAGCACGAATTTCTGTGTTTCTGCAGCATTTCCTTTAAAAAAATCTGCAAAGTCTAATTGCGTTTTTTGGTGCGGATTACATGCGGTTTTGCCACGCGGATTTCATGTGGAAAAAAGGCAGAATTATGCCTTAGAGTGCATTCACACGACCGGATGTATTTTTTGGTTCGCAAAAAAACGTATGGCGTCCGTGTGAGGTCCACGTTGCATCAGTTTTTTCTACGTATCTATTCTAACAATGCCTATTCTTGTTTGCAAAATAGACAAGAATAGGACATATTCTATCTATTTTGTAGAACTGCAGAATGGACACACAGACGCGGACCACACATGGTGTGTTGTCCGCATTTTTTTGAGGACCCACTGAAATAAATGGGTCTGCATCCTATACGCAAAAAATGAGGATCGGATGTGGTTCAAAAATACGGTTGTGTTAATGGGGCCTTATTCACACAGTCAGTGTTCCGCCAGTGATTTCCATCAGAGATTTTGAGCCAAAACCAGGTGCGGCTCTAAACACAGAACAGGTGCAGATCTCTCTCTTAGGCCTCTTTCACACTACAGTATGTCCATTTCAGTGTTTTGCGTTCCGTTTTTCACGGATCCGTTGTCCCGTTTTTGGGTTCCGTTGTGTCTCTGTTTCCGTTCAGTATGTCCGCAAAAACCTTTCAGTATGGTTTCCGTATGGTTCCCGTATACGGTCCGTTTTTCACGGATCAAAAACGGAAGCCACCTGTATTTGTGCTCAGCCAAAGTTTGGCAACAAGAAACACATGGCCACAGTGGGCTGGGCCTAGCATTTGTTAATGACGGATCCGCAAAAAACGGATGCCATACGGATGCCTTCCGTATGCATTCCGTTTTTTTGCGGACCCATTGACTTTAATGGAGCCACGGACCGTGATTTGCGGACAAACATAGGACATGTTCTATCTTTCCACGGCACGGAAATACTGAAATACTGAAACGGAATGCACACGGAGACACTTCAGTATTTTTTGCTGAACCATTGAAATAAATGGTTCAGTATCTGTTCCGTATACTGAACTCAAAAAACGTCCAGTATACTGAACGCAAAATACTGTAGTGTGAAAGAGGCCTGAGTCCTCATGCACACGGCCGTTGTTTGGGTCCGCATCCGAGCCGCCGTTTTGGCGGCTCGGATGCGGACCCATTTACTTCAATGGGGCCGCAAAAGATGCGGACAGCACTCCGTGTGCTGTCTGCATCCGTTGCTCCGTTCCGCAGCCCTGCTAAAAAAATATAACATGTCCTATACTTGTCCGCAAGAATAGGCATTTATATTGAAGGCCACCTGTTCCGTTCCGCAAATTGCGGAAGGCACACGGGCGGCGTCTGTTTTTTGCGGATTGCGGACCGCAAAAAACGGAACAGTCGTGTGCATGGGGCCTTATACCTTATGTCTGTGGAGGCGCCAATCCTGGTTTTGGATCATTGACCAAAACACTGATGTATTAATCAGGGTACATTAACACGATCGTATATGTTTTGCAGTCCGCAAGGTGAGTTAAATGATTTTTATTTATTTTTTAACCCTTCCAGCCCTATTTTACTGAAAATCGCACCGCATCCGCACTTGTTTGCGGATGCTTGCGATTTTCACGCAGCCCCATTCACTTCTATGGGGCCTGTGTTGCGTGAAAAACGCACAATATAGAGCATGCTGCGATTTTCACGCAACGCACAAGTGATGCGTGAAATTAACCGCTCATGTGCACAGCCCCATAGAAATGAATGGGTCTGGATTCAGTGCGGGTGCAATGCGTGAATTGAACGCATTGCACCCGCACTGAATAAGGACCCATTCATTTCTATGGGGCTGTTTACATGAGCGGTGATTTTCACACATCACTTGTGCGTTGCGTGAAAATCACAGCAAGCTCTATTTTGTGCGGATGCGCAAGCAAGTGCGGATGCGGTGCGATTTTCACCACGGTTCCTAGGAGACGATCTGGATGGGGACCCGATCTTTATTATTTTCCCTTATAACATGGTTATAAGGGAAAATAATAGCATTCTGAATACAAAATGCATAGTAAAATAGCGCTGGAGTTTTTTTTTTTTTTTTTTTAACTCACTTTAATCCACTTGCTCGCGCAGCCCGGCTTCTCTTCTGTCTTCTTCTGTGCTGTGTACAGGAAAAGGACCTGTGGTGACGTCACTCCGGTCATCACATGGTCCATCACATGATCCATCACCATGGTAAAAGATCATGTGATGACCGGAGTGACGTCACCACAGGTCCTTTTCCTGTACACAGCAAAGAAGAGGACAGAAGAGAAGCCGGGCTGCGCGAGCAAGTGGATTAAGGTGAGTTAAATTATTTTTTATTTCTTTTTAACCCCTCCAGCCCTATTGTACTATGCATTCTGTATTCAGAATGCTATTATTTTCCCTTATAACCATGTTATAAGGGAAAATAATACAATCTACAGAACACCGATCCCAAGCCCGAACTTCTGTGAAGAAGTTCGGGTTTGGGTACCAAACATGCCGATTTTTCTCACGCGCGTGCAAAACCCATTACAATGTTTTGCACTCGCGCGGAAAAATCGCGCATGTTCCCGCAACGCACCCGCACCTTTTCCCGCAACGCCCGTGTGAAAGAGGCCAAAGGGGCCTTACAGTTCTGGAATGTATTGGATAACACTGACATAGTGCTGTCAATGTTATCCAATACATTCCAGACCTCTAAGGGTTTCATAGCATCATAAATTAATATAATGCTACGCGACCCCGGCAGTGCTGGAAGGTCAGGACGGGAGCTGTCTTATACTCATGCTGCGAGTCCGGAGTGTGAAACTCGCTCATGTGAAACCAGCCTAAGGCCTCATGCACACGAACGTATTTTGTTTCCGTGTCCATTCCGTTTTTTTTTGTGCTATCCGCATCCGTATGTCCGTTTCGTAGCCCCGCAAAAAAAAAAAAATGTCCTATTCTTGTCCGTTTTAGGCATTATTGCAGTGGATCCGCAAAAAAAAACCGAATGGCATACAGATGTCATCCGTTTTTTTTTGCGGATCCGCAATTTGCGGACCGCAAAACACATACGGTCGTGTGTATGTAGCCTTAAAGCAGGCATGCTCAACCTGCGGCCCTCCAGCTGTTGTAAAACTACAACTCCCACAATGCCCTGCTGTAGGCTGATAGCTGTAGACTGTTCGGGCATGCTGGGAGTTGTAGTTTTGCAACAGCTGGAGGGCCGCAGGTTGAGCATGCCTGCATTAAAGAGTGCAAACCGGATCATTTAACGTATATATCTCCATGAAATAAGTTTACCATGGCAGAAAAAGGTCCTTTTTTTTAAAAAAAAAGCCTGACGCTGCACTACTGAAACATTCTGACAACATTATCATCAACCTATTTGGTTTCTGCCTTGTGAAGACCCTGTAGTACAGGAATCAACAACCTCTGGCACTCCAGCTGTTGTGATACTACAACTCCAAGCATGCTCCATTTACTTCTTTGGGCGTTATGAGAACAGCCAAGCAAGTGTGCATGCTGGGAGTCGTAGTTTAGCCACAGCTGGAGTTCTGACCCCTGCTATAGTAGGATCCAAATAACCACACCTCTAAATCCACCTATAGACGCTCATAACTGAGATTATATTCAAGCTAGGCCCATAGCAACCAATCAGATTCTGCCTTTCATTTTTCAGAGAGCCTTTGGAAAAGGAAAGATGGAATCTGATTGGTTGCTATGGGTAGCTAAGCCACTTTTCCTTTGCACTGGTTTTATAAATTTCACACAAGGGCTCCATGGCATACACTGCACCCAACACAAATCACAAGTAGACAAGTCTCTTCAGAATATCTCAGTAGTGCAGCCTCGGGAATTGGGCCCATAACATCAAAGAATCTAGATATGAGATTTTTAAAGAAATTTTGTTTTTCTGACACACTGATAAGGATTTTTGTCACTGAGCACCTGCTGACATTATTCATCCAATGGTGAAATTCGTTTTTGAAAGAGTTGAAAATCATGATATGTGACAAAGATACTCTAAAAATTAAGGGGGTCATTTATTAAACTGGTGTAAAGTAGAAGTGGCTTAGTTGCCCATAGCAACCAATCAGATCCAATCTTTTATTTTTCACAGCTCCTTTGAAAAATGAAAGATGGAATCTGATTTGTTGCTATGGGCAACTAAGCCACTTCTACTTTACACCAGTTAGATGAATGTCCCCATAAGATTTTTTTTTGGGCACATGCAAAATTTTAAAATTGATGAGAAAAGTGGCCATGGTCTCCAAGGAGACAAGGACAGATTTGTGAAACTGTCTAAAAGTGAAACTGCCTTTGTTGCTCATTGCAACCAATCACAGCACAGCTTTCATTTTTCCAGCGCAGAATATAAAGTCAAAGCTGTGCTGGGATTGGTTGCTTCGGACAACAAAGACAATTTTACTTTTGAACAGATTTGTAAATCTCCTCAATAGTGTTGGAGAATTTTTTTATAGAAACCCAGAAAATGGTGCAAATTTTTGCTTAAATCTAACATTCAAACTATTAGACAGCCCCAAATGCACCAGATTTCTTATAAATCATGTGTCTTCAAATATATTTAGCACAAATAACTCCTTTTTCTGGGAGTTCGATATTAAAGGGCATCTGTCAGCATTTGTACCTATGACAATGGCTGACCTGTTACATGTGCACTTGGCAGCTGAAGACATCTGTGTTGGTCCCATGTTCCTATGTGTCCGCATTGCTGAGAAAAGTGATGTTTTAATATATGCAAATGAGCCTCTTTATAAGAAATCTGGTGCATTTCGAGCTGCCCTTTAAAGGGGTTATCCCATCTTAGACAATGGGGGCATATCGCTAGGATATGCCCCCATTGTCTGATAGGTGCGGGTCTCACCTCTGGGACCCGCACCTACAAGGAGAACAGAGCCGGGGAGAGTTGTGGATGGAGAACCCCGGCTATTTTCGACGGCTCCATAGAAATGAATGGAGGGCGGCCGCGCATGCGCAGTGCCCCCTCCTCAACTTTCTCCGCTCCGTTCTCCTTGAAGGTGCGGGTCCAAGAGGCGGAACCCACACCTATCAGACAATGGGGGCATATCCTAGCAACTCCAAAGACATACTGATAGGGACCTTAGATTGTGAGCCCCATTGCGGACAGTGAGTGATGCCAATGTCTTTAAAGCGCTGCAGAATATAATAGCGCTATATAAGTGCATAAAATCAATAAATATGCCCCCATTGTCTAAGATGGGATAACCCCTTTAATAACCTATTCTCAGGATATCATAATCAATATCAGATCGGTGAGGGACCGACTCCAGCCGCCCCCACCGATCAGCTGTTTGAAGAGGCCCCGATGTTCGGGTGAGTGATGCGGCCTCCTCACAGCTTACAAAGCACATTGTATAGTGACCATGCTTGCTATTGCAGTTCAGGCCCATTCACTTGAAAGGGACTGAGCTGCGCCTGGGCCAGGTGACATTACGGGCCTAAGATGAGCCCACGGCCCTCACAACCTCTTCAAACAGCTGATCAGCTGGGGTATCAGGAGTCAGACCCCCACAATGAGATATTAATGACCTATATTGGGGGTAGGTAATCAGTATCGAGCTCCTGGAGAACCCCTTTAAAGTGGGTCAATGTATTTTTCATATTATGGCCACTTTGCAAGTTATTAACATGTTGCTATAAGAGATATAAAAATATTTTTTTATCTAAAACACAATATAAAGGAAGTGAAAAAGTCAACAAAAGAGACCTTACTTTTTGATTTAAATAATATGGGTCGAGGTCCTCGAGTGGTTCTGACACCATTCCATGAGGTATATCCCCGTATATGAATGGCAGACTTTTGCCCGCTTCCAAGTCACTGCTTGGCTTGGGGCCATTATCATCATCGTCAATATTGTTCTCTTGTTTGGGCTTCTTTGCTTTCTCCTCTGCAATGCGTTTCTCGATTGCTTTAAGAGACTCCCTGGTAAAATAGCGGAAGCTGTCGGGCCCAGGTGGTACAAGTCGTGCCTGCGCCATCTTTTCATCCTGCACCTCTTAATTTACTGCTTTGCTCCTTTCATAATGGAATCCTGCAATGAAAGAAAAATATAATTGTCAGCAGAGAAAACGACCAACGACTTGTTTAAAGGTATTTTCTGGGAATCATACATTGATGACCAATGTCCGCCGATCAGCTCTTTAAAGAGGATGTGACCCTCCGATGATTGCTGCAGCCTCTGCCTAGGTCAGTAACGTCAAAATCATTGGTCACATGACCTAGTTGTAGTTTAGTCCCATTCAGGTGAATAGGCCTGAGCTGCAATACCAAGCACAGCCACTATATAATGGATGGCGCTGTGATTGGTTAACTATGAGGATGCTGCAGTGCTCACTACAGTGCTTCAGCCTTTTCAAACAGCTGATCGCCTGGGGTGTCTGGAGTCAGAACCCTTAGATATTGATGAGCTGTTCTGAGGATAGGTCATCAATATAGGTCAAGGTCGCTGGTTTGGGATGCTGCAAACTTATTAAGAGGCGCATCTCCAATGTTAAACTGTGTCTGACTTTGAAATCTATCCCTGGTGTAGATTTCGGATAAAATTTACAATTTTCTGGCATAACTTATATGACATATTCTGGGCTGCTTTGGCCTAGCCCCATCCTGCCCCATCTAGTCTGAAATTCTGTAATATTAATATTTAATACAAAAACTCTGATATTTTATGGGCTGTTTGCCCACTTTTAGTGTAAAAAGTGGAAAAACTGCGGTTTTTACAACTTTTGGCTCATCCATTCCCCACTGCTTCCTGGTCCATCACTGGTCTCCACTCCCTGGTGCCTCTTGACGCACAAGGCATGACTACTCAGCCAATCACTGTATGAGTCAGGTCATCTCTGCGGCCAGTGATTGGTTGTGCGGTCATTTCCTGCGTTTTAAGTGGCACCAAGAGTAGTGACCAGTGGGGGACAAGAAAGCATTGGAATGGGAGTGGCGGGGATCAGTGAGGCACTGTATGATTTTTTTTTTGGAAACTGCATTTGGAGCGTTTTTCTAAATATTTTTTTTTGATCAGACAACTCCTTTAAGATAATGGTATTAAAAACAATGTAACTCATTGGGCACGAAAAGTCACAATCAAAACCTGCATATTATAAAGAACTACTGAACTGGATACTAAAACTTGATTAAAGGTTATAAACACCTTTAGGGGCAATTGTTTTATCATTGCAGTTTAGTTATTTTGAGCTAAAATGCATTTTTGGCCTGTATTAAAAAAAAATTCTATTCCACAACCTTCAATATATCTGCAGACTATTGCTTTCTGTTTGATACTGAGTCTGTCATGGAGCTGCTGTGACGGCTCAATGTGTAGCCCTTATCTCTGAACTCCTGTCAGCTCATAAACACTCTGTAGGAAGATACAATGGTCACTGCCCAGAACAACCACCAACAAACTCAGAAAACTGCTACCAGTGTTCTTTAACCACTCTGGATGGTAGGAAACTAAGGCTATCCCATCACAGAGCCTGCCATAAGGCTGTGATGGCTAACCTCCGGCACTCCAGCTGTGGTAAAACTCCCAAGATGTACACTTGCTTGGCATGTCTAAGAACTCCATAAAAATGAATGGAGCATGCTGGGAGTCATAGTTTCACCACAGCTGGAGTGCCGGAGGTTAGCCATCACTGGGCAGCTAGATGAACTTAGTTGCTAGTGACCCAGATTATAACTGTGGAGTAAGGGCTCATGCCCACGACCGTATGCCCTCTGAGACAAACGGTCCGTGAGCGGGCCATATATCCCGGAGCGGCATACATCGTGCGCACAGGAGCGCACATCATCATAGGTTACTATGATACTGTGCGCATTGGGCCGCCTGCGGGACTACTGTCCTGGACTCATATGATCATTTGAGTGCAGGATAGTAGTCCCGCGGGCGGCCGGATGTGCACAGTATCATAGTAACCTATAATACTGTGCGCTCCCGTGCGCACGATGTATGCCGCTCCGGGACATATGGCCCGCTCACGGACCGTATGTCTCGGAGGGCATACGGTCATGTGCATGAGCCCTAAAGTAGTGGAAAATTGGTGAGAGCTCGCTATAAGTAGACCTACCACAATGATTGGAGTGCAAGGTCTAGACAAGCAGGGTCAGAAGCAGAAGAGACAGATGGAACCCAAACAGCAGACAAAGGATTAATCCAGAAACAAGCATGGTCAGAATACCCGAAGGATCAATAGAAGCCAATTAAGCAGCAGACAAGAGATTAATCCAGAATCTAAACCACGGTCGGTACACAGAGGGAAAGCAAGCAGTACAGGACAGTACAGAACAGAGATGCAAACTGAACCAGGATAAATATGCAATCACCAGCAGCTGGCCATGACTGAGCAGCAGATTTAAATTCTCTGCCTAGCTCTGGGATTGATTGCTGACCCAGGAACCTCATTGGCTTAGCTTCCAGCCTTACGGATAGTTCAACCAGCTGGGGCTTGAGTCTGGTTGGCATGGCAACCCTCCCAGCACAACAACGCACACAATTCTGGCTGGGCTAACTCCTGACATACTCAGTATCACTAAATTCTTATCAAACCTATAAGAATATGGCAACCGGAACCTGTCACCGGAATTTTGGGTATAGAGCTGAGGACATGGGCTGCTAGATCGCCGCTAGCATATCCGCAATACCCAGTCCCCATAGCTCTGTGTGCTTTTATTGTGTAAAAAACCCGATTTGATACATATGCAAATTAACACAAAAGAGTCATATCTTACTTGTGTGACCAGAGAAGAGTCATATTTTCAAGCTCTGACTCATCTCAGGTTAATTTGCATATGTATCAAATCGGTTCTAATACACAATAAAAGCACACAGAGCTATGGGGACTGGGTATTGCGGATGTGCTAGCGGCCATCTAACAACCCATGTCCTCAGCTCTATACACAAAATCCCGGTGACAGGTTCCATTTAAGGCTCCTTTACATGGGCAGACACAACAGGCAATTATTGGGAGCAAACTGTTCATTCCTGATAATTGCTTGCGCATTACAGGAGGTGAAAACTAAATTTCATGCAGCAATGACCTCCATCATATGGGGACAAGCTATAGCTAGAGAAATTTCTCATTGCGATATTGACTCATTGTTTCTGGGCATCAGATCACTGTCTACACAGAACGATCTGCTGCCCAGAAATGATGATTTAATGTAGGTGACTGCACCAGCAATATTTTTACCAGATGAGTAAATGTATGCTCGTTCATCGGGTGATTGGCTACACCTTTGAACGAGGTAATTATATGGAGGAAACGTTCCTAGAAATGCTCCATCCCGATCATTGGCCCATTTAAAGGTGCCTTTCAGAGATAAGGGCTACACATTAAACATCAAACCATCAGAGCAGCTGCTTGATGGACTGTAAAGCAGAAAGACATTGCAGATACACTGAAAGTGAAAGATGTAGAACAAAAATTGTTGACATTTTTAACCAAGTAAAAAAAAAAAGAAAAACAATAAATGAGTAAAATGCAATTGCTTCCAAAGGTGTCCATAGTCTTGGTAGTTTTTTTTATGATAGGCAGCTTTTGACTGTAAATGCTATAGCTCAAAACTGTATCAATATACAGTATGTGATAATTCTGAAACAGTGTGTGATTTGTGTCCTGCAGGCTTAGGCCTAGTTCACACGAACGTTTTTTTTGCGAGTGAACGGGCCGTTTTGTTGTGTTCCGTATACGGTCCGTATACGGAACCATTCATTTCAATGGTTCCGCAAAAAAAAACGGAATGTGTTCCGTATGCATTTTGTTTCCGTATTTCCGTTTTTCCGTTGAAAGATAGAGCTTGTCCTATATTTGGCCGTAAATCACGGGTCGTGGCTCCATTCAAGTCAATGGGTCCGCAAAAAAAAACGGAACACATACAGAAATGCATCCGTATGTCTTCCGTTTCCGTTCCGTTTTTTCTGAACCATCTATTGAAAATGTTATGGCCAGCCCAATTTTTTCTATGTAATTACTGTATACTGTACATGCCATACGGAAAAACGGAACGGAAAAATGGAAAGGAAACGGAAACACAACGGAACTCAAAAACGGAACAACGGATCCGTAAAAAACGGACCGCAAAAAACAATAAAAGCCATACGGTCGTGTGAACTTGGCCTTACTGTGCACATAGTTGGACACGGGTATATCAAGGGGAGAAAAACAGAACTAGATCGCACATCCACAATGCTATGCTTTGATCTAATTAAACTTCCTTCTCAGCATCATATTAAGGGTACTTTCACACTTGCGTTGTTTGATTCCGGCAGGCAGTTCCGTTGCCTGAACTGCCTGCCTGATCAGGCAGACTGTATGCAAACGCATGTAATTTTTTCTGACTGATCAGGCATTTTTCAGACTGATCAGGATCCTGAAAAATGCCTGATCAGTCAGAAAAATGCATTGCAATACCGGATCGGTTTTTCCGGTGTCATCAGGCAAAACGAATCCGGCATTTTTTTCTCTCTAATTTTTAAAGGTCTGCGCATGCGCAGACCGGATGGGCGGATCCGGCATTCAGGCAAGTCTTCAGTTTTTATCGCCAGAGATAAAACCGTAGCATGCTACGGTTTTCTCTTTTGCCTGATCAGTCAAAATGACTGAACTGAAGACATCCTGATGCATCCTGAACGGATTGCTCTCCATTCAGAATGCATGGGGATATGCCTGATCAGTTCTTTTCCGGTATTGAGCCCCCAGGACGGAACTCAGCGCCGGAAAAGAAAAACGCTAGTGTGAAAGTACCCTAAAGTGTACAGCCCCCTATACTGCATGCTGTACAAGAGGCATTCGTGTACATTTTGATCAAAAGGCATAAGCCCACTCACCACGCCAAGATTGCCTCTTTGAGTGGGACCTACTGTGACAAAAAAGGCGCAGCACACTGCGGTGACAAAGCGGCACTGCGCTAGTAGGCGGCAGGACCCAGGAGTCAAACAGCAACCCTGCTGTCCGACAATGCCACCCATGGCCCTGGGTCCCACCAACCCACCAGCAGAGCGCCACAAAAATAATGGCCACAGCAGGTCCCACTCAAAGAGGCAACCTTGGCGTGGTGAGTGGGCTAATGCCTTTTGATCAAAACGTACTCTAATGCCTCTTGTACAGCATGTAGTATAGGGGGCTGTACACTTTAGGGCTCTTTCACACCTGCGTTATTGTCTTCCGGCATAGAGTTCCGTCGTCGGGGCTCTATGCCGGAAGAATCCTGATCAGGATTATCCTAATGCATTCTGAATGGAGAGAAATCCGTTCAGGATGCATCAGGATGTCTTCAGTTCCGGAACGGAACGTTTTTTGGCCGGAGAAAATACCGCAGCATGCTGCGCTTTTTGCTCCGGCCAAAAATCCGGAACACTTGCCGCAAGGCCGGATCCGGAATTAATGCCCATTGAAAGCCATTGATCCGGATCCGGCCTTAAGCTAAACGTCGTTTCGGCGCATTGCCGCATCCGACATTTAGCTTTTTCAGAGTGGTTACCATGGCTGCCGGGACGCTAAAGTCCTGGCAGCCATGGTAAAGTGTAGTGGGGAGCGGGGGAGCAGCATACTTACCGTCCGTGCGGCTTCCCGGGCGCTCCAGAGTGACGTCAGGGCGCCCCAAGCGCATGGATCACGTGATCCATGTGATCACGTCATCCATGCGCATGGGGCGCTCTGACGTCATTCTGGAGCGCCCCGGGAGCCGCACGGACTGTAAGTATACCGCTCCCCCGCTCCCCACTACTACTATGGCAACCAGGACTTTAATAGCGTCCTGGGTGCCATAGTAACGCTGAACGCATTTGGAAGACGGTTCCGTCTTCAAATGCTTTCAGTACACTTGCGTTTTTCCGGATCCGGAGTGTAATTCCGGCAAGTGGAGTACACGCCGGATCCGGACAACGCAAGTGTGAAAGAGGCCTAAATATGACGCTTAGAAGCGAGTTTAATTAGTTCAAACCATAGCATTGTGGATGTGCGATCCAGTTCTGTTTTTCTCCCCTTAATATACACATAGTTGGACACGGTCTTCATTGGTATCTCATGAACATGCTCAGGTCAATTAACATCCATGACATATGCTCCATGTGCCTTCATGTTGTGATATTCATTTACGATATGTATCTAAATACCCAATATAGATGTTTGGCCTCATAGTCTGGAACACGAAGAAACTTGTACATTGCATTTGTGATCTAGCGTTTGTTTTTCTACTTTGCGTGCATATCTACAGATGTAGCAGTGGCGAATCTGTCATAATGCATTGCAAATGCATTGTGACAACTCTACATTGGGATGATGTGCTGGGGTTACCTGAGGTTTATGTAAAGACACAGATAATACATTGTGAATATTACAATAATTAGGGATGAGCGAACACCTGGAACTTCGGGTTTGCTGGGTTCGGCCGAACTTCAGCTCAAAGTTCGGGTTCGGGACCCGAACTTGACCCCGAACCCCATTGAAGTCAATAGGGACCCAAACTTTGGGGCACTAAAATGTCTGTAAAAATAGACATAGTAAGGGCTAGAGGGCTGCAAAAGGAAGCAAAATGGGGATAAGAGCAGGACAATTGCTTTGCAAACAAATGTGGATAGGGGAAATTACTTAAAATAACATAGAATAGAAAAAAAAAAAATCTTGAACTAGGAGCCGGAGGTCAAAGTGGAGTAGGGGGTTGAGGAGGAAGTGGATGTGGCGGTGTAGGTGGAAGCGCTGGTGGAGGAGGAGGAGGTAGCCAACAATGTTTTTGGTGTTTTTTTTTTCTTTACATTTTTTTTCTTTTTTCTTTTTTATAAATTTGGGAAGATCCCAAAACATTGAGAAGTAGAAAAGAGAATGCAAAGAGAAAGTGCGCTGGAGTATAACAATGGCTTGGTGTGGCCGGTATACTTGTCTACTCAGCACAAGGTACAGACAAGTCCTGTGGGATCCATGCCTGGTTAATTTTAATGAACGTGAGCTTGTCCACGTTAGCTGTGGACAGGCGGCTGCGCATGTCTGTGATGACGCCCCCTGCTGTGCTAATGCTAAACACACTTTCGGACAATACACTGGCCACAGGGCAGGCCAACACCTCCAAGGCGTAAAGGGCAAGCGCAGGCCATGTGCCCAATTTAGAGACCCAGAAGTTGAATGGGGCAGACCCATCAGTCAGTACGTGTAGGCGTGTGCAAGTGTACTTTTCCACCATGTTTCCGAATGCTGCCTCCTGCTAAGACGTCCCGTATCAGCTGGTGGTGCTGGTTGTTGTGGCATGCTGACAAAGCTTATCCACATTTCAGCCATGCTAACCTTCCCTTCTGAGGTGTTGGCGGTGCCCCAGCTGCGTTGGCAACTGCTTCCTTCTCTGCCTTCGCCTTCCACTGAGCCCCCGCTGTCAGGTGGGAATGCCATCAGCAGCGTGTCTAAAAGCGTGCGGTTGTACTCGCGCATCTTCCTATCATGCTCCAGGGACGTAATTAAGAATGGCACGATTTCCTTGTAGATGGGATCCAGCAGGGTGGGCACCCAGTAATCAGCACTGGTTAGAATGTGGGTAACTCTGCGGTCATTGCGCAGGCACTGCAGCATGTAGTCGCTCATGTGTGCCAGGCTGCCAAGAGGCAACGACAAGCTGTCCTCTATGGGAGGTGTATCTTCTGTGTGATGTCCTCTGTATCCCTCCAGCCACGCTCCAGTGATGCCCATGAGCTGCTTTGGGTGCCACACGGTTCCTCCTCATCATCCTCCTCCTCCTCCACATCCTCCAGAACTGTGCCCTGGCTGGACAGTTGTGTACCTGGCCTCTGTTGGTGCAGGAACCCACCCTCTGAGCCACTTGTGACTGACTGGCCTGATAACCGTGGAAATGACCCCTCTTCCTCCTCCTTTTCCTCCTGTGCCACATGCTCTTCCATCATTGCCCGAAGTGTTATTTAAAGGAGACATAGAAGTGGGATAGTAACGCTGAGGATGGCGTCATCAGCACTGACCATGTTGGTGGAGTACTCGAAACGGCACACACGTCCCGCATGGAGGCCCACTAGTTGGTGGTGAAGTGGTGCTGTTCCGCAGAGCGACTCACCCATGCATGCTGCAGCTGAAACTCCACTATGGCCTGCTGCTGCTCCACAGTCTCTCCAGCATGTGCAAGGTGGAGTTCCACCTTGTGGGTACCTCGGATATGAGGCGGTGAGCTGGGAGGCCGAAGTTACGCTGCAGTGCAGACAGGCGAGCAGCAGCAGGGTGAGAACGCCAAAAGTGCGCAGAGACGGCCCGCACTTTCTGCAGCAGTTCTGACATATTGGGGTAATTTTTCAGGAACCTCTGCACCACCAAATTCAGCACATGCGCCAGGCAAGGGATGTGCGTCAAACCGGCTAGGCCCAGAGTTGCTATGAGATTTCGCCCATTATCGCACACCACCAGGCCGGGCTTGAGGCTCAGTGGCACCAACCACTTATCGGTCTGTTGTTCCATGCCCGTCCACAGCTCCTGCGGGGTGTGGGATTTTTCCCCCAAACAGATGAGTTTCAAAACTGCCTGCTGTCATTTCCCCCTGGCTGTGCTGAAGTTGGTGGTGAAGGTGTTATGCTGACCGGATGAGGAGGTGGTATAGGAGGAAGTGGAGTAGGAGGAGGAGGCAACAAGAGGCAAAGAGAAACGTCCTGCAATCCTCGGCGGAAGGACATGCGCCAAACTGCTATCCACCGCAGGCCCAGCCGCCACTACATTTACCCAGTGTGCAGTTAGGGAGATATAACATCTCTGTCCGTGCTTACTGGTCCACGTATTGGTGGTTATGTGGACCTTGCCACAGATGGCGCTGCGCAGTGCACACCTAATTTTGTCTGCCACTTGGTTGTGCAGGGCAGGGATGGCTCGCCTGGAAAAGTAGTGGCGGCTGGGAACCACGTACTGTCGGACAGCCATCGCCATAAGGTTTTTAAAAGTCTCCGTCTCCACCAGACGGAATGACAGCATTTCAAGGGCCAGGAATTTTGAAATGCTTTTATTGAAGCTGGATCACATGATGCATCGGCCAATCACAGCCATGCCATTAGTAGGCATGGCTGTGATGGCTTCTAAGTGCCTAAAGCCTGTTGATTGGCTGCCCTGCAGCCTTTCAAAAGCTTTATTAAATGCCCGAACACCGAACTCGAACCCGAACTTTTCCGGCAAAGTTTGGGTCCGGGTACCCGAACTCGCAAAGTTCGGTACGGACCTGAACTTTACAGTTTGGGTTCGCTCAACACTAAAAATAATGCTTGACACAATATAAAAAATTCTATTTCACAACTCTGCAACATATGTACCATGTACCAACTCTACAAGGATATGTGTAATATATAAATTGCATAATTTATCCCCATTATCAAATCAAAGGGAGTGGGGATTTTCGTGCACAGCTTTTTCAGATAGGCTACCCCTCAAAACAGTAGGTCATGGGGTAGGGACGTAAGGAGACACGGCCTACGGCCTCATGCACACGACCGTGGTGTGTTTTGCGGTTCGCAAATCGCGGATTCGCAAAACACGGATGGCGTCCGTGCGCATTCCGCAATTTGCGGAACGGCACGGACAGCCTTCAATATAAATGCCTATTCTTGTCCACAAAGCGCACACAAGAATAGGACATGTTATATTTTTTTAGCGGGGCCACGGAACGGAGCAACGGATGCGGACAGCACACAGAGTGCTGTCTGCATCTTTTGCGGCCCAATTGAAGTGAATGGGTCCGCATCCGAGCCGCCAAAACAGACTAAAACAACGGCCGTGTGCATGAGGCCTACTACTGAGACCTCTGTATGTTACCTCTATACAATGCTGTCTTACGGTATACTGTTCTTAACTCTTTGCAGTCTTGTTGGCGGCACAGTTCTGTTGGGAGGTCGGCAGTATCAGATAAAAATCTCAAAATAAATTGCAGGCACATGAAGGTACAGAAGGATCTCGTAGATCTATAGCTGTCCTATTATGGCTCTATACAACTTTAGGAGCCTCAAAATTAGTACCAATTAGAACAAGATACTGGCATTTATTCATTTTTCTAATCTTTTTTTTAATTTACTCACCTCATCCATTTGAGTGCAAAGAGGCAGCCACAGCCATCTTGATTTAAGATCCCGCGCGAAATCTCATGCGTGGTGACATATGACGTCACCACGGCGGCCAGCATGATGACATCATCACGCACTGCGCAAGATTTCACCCGGTGTCTTCAATCAAGATGGCCGCCGCGGCCTCTTTGCGTTCAAATGGATAAGGTAAGATTTATTTTATTTTTTATTTTTACAGGATTAACTCCTAAAAGCCCTCACTATTATTCTCAGATGCCGTGCTCCGCAATGAACGCGGCATCCTGAAGGGTTCAATGACGGGGGCAGTGCAATCTCCGTTCCCCATCATTGCGCCTGCTAGTTACAAAGGAATGAGCTTAATACGAACTAATTCATCACAAAGCGATTTTCTTTGTGGAATTCGGTGAAGCAGTCGAATCGAATTTTTCAAAACTTTGCTCAACACTAGTCAGTTTCTTGAATTGCTAATATTGCATAGATTTGCTTCTTTGATTTTCTCTGCAGCAGCCACAAGGACGTAGGAAACCGATGTCTGGAGACAACTCATTGGCTCCTATTGGAGGGTGTTGTGGGCATGCTCTGTGACCTGTACAGAGGTCATTGCGCAGGGAGGGGGAGGAGGTAAGCTGCCATCATGTAAATGTTGGTAGCAGGCTCACCCTTCTACAAAGTAGAAAATAGTCCAGCATCTCAGGATCCACAAATCAGAGCTTTATTGAAGGAATTCCATACTTAATTGGTTGCAAAAAGATCCAAAGAATTCCTATGCGTTTCGGAAAACTTCTGCGTCCTTACTCACGGCAGTGTGTTTTGTACAATGTTTTATGACTTAAAATAGCTGACAGACGCTTGTCCCCATATGCACCGGAAGTAGTTAATTATATATGTAATTTACCTGCATCAGTATTAACCATTAGTGTGAAATATATGTGTGTGAGAGGACAAATAGTACAGGAGGAGCCTCATGTTAGTTATATAACAAGGTTTTGTTAATTTATCAAAATGTTAATAAATAAAACTTAATTGAAAAAATCCTACATTTAAAAACATAGAAAACAAGATCTATTATTGCACTGTTCTAATTAGATGAAAGAGGAAGCACAGTTATTTCCCAAACAATATCCCAAAAAAAGTTAATGAATCTCAGAAGCCAAGTGTGAACATGATTCTAATTATTAGCAGTGGAAACTGGAGCCGTTATTCAAATACCAAGTGTGAACACAGGCCCTGATTTATCATACTGGTGCAAAGGTAAACTGGCTCAGGAATCTGATTGGTTGCTATGGGCAACTAAACCAGTTTTCCTTTGCCCCAATTTTGATAAATCTACCCCATAGTTCTTTTCCTTAGCAGTAAAAACTAAACTGATTGTTCAAATGCAGAATGTGACCATACACTCACCTAAAGAATTATTAGGAACACTTGTTCAATTTCTCATTAATGCAATTATCTAGTCAACCAATCACATGGCAGTTGCTGCAATGCATTTAGGGTTGTGGTCCTGGTCAAGACAATCTCCTGAACTCCAAACTGAATGTCAGAATAGGAAAGAAAGGTGATTTAAGCAATTGTGAGCGTTGCATGGTTGTTGGTGCCAGACGGGCCGGTCTGAGTATTTCACAATCTGCTCAGTTACTGGGATTTTCACGCACAACCATTTCTAGGGTTTACAAAGAATGGTGTGAAAAGGGAAAAACATCCAGTATGCGGCAGTCCTGTGGGCAAAAATGCCTTGTGGATGCTAGAGGTCAGAGGAGAATGGGCCGGCTGATTCAAGCTGATAGAAGAGCAACGTTGACTGAAATAACCACTCGTTACAACCGAGGTATGCAGCAAAGCATTTGTGAAGCCACAACACGCACAACCTTGAGGCGGTGGGCTACAACAGCAGAAGACCCCACCGGGTACCACTCGTCTCCACTACAAATAGGAAAAAGAGGCTACAATTTGCACGAGCTCACAAAATTTGGACTGTTGAAGACTGGAAAAATGTTGCCTGGTCTGATGAGTCTCGATTTCTGTTGAGACATTCAAATGGTAGAGTCAGAATTTGGCGTAAACAGAATGAGAACATGTATCCATCCTCTGATGGCTACTTCCAGCAGGATAATGCACCATGTCGCAAAGCTCTAATCATTTCAAATTGGTTTCTTGAACATGACAATGAGTTCACTGTACTAAAATGGCCCCCACAGTCACCAGATCTCAACCCAATAGAGCATCTTTGGGATGTGGTGGAACGGGAGCTTCGTGCCCTGGATGTGCATCCCTCAAATCTCCATCAACTGCAAGATGCTATCCTATCAATATGGGCCAACATTTCTAAAGAATGCTATCAGCACCTTGTTGAATCAATGCCACGTAGAATTAAGGCAGTTCTGAAGGCAAAAGGGGGTCCAACACCGTATTAGTATGGTGTTCCTAAAAATTCTTTAGGTGAGTGTAGTTCTTGTTAGTTGCAGCAGAAACCAAGCCAAATGTTCTAATAAGGGCTCGTTCACACGACCGTGTGAAGCCCGTGCCCGTATTGCGGACCGCAATTGCGGATCCGCAATACACGGGTCCCGTTCCGTGGCCATTCCGCATCACGGATGCGGACCCATTCATTTCAATGGGTCAGCAAATCCGGATATGCGGAACGGAACCACGGAACGGAACATTACGGAAGCACTCTGAGGTTCCGTTCCGTGCTTCCGCACTGCAAAAATATAGAGCTTGCTCTATCTTTTTGCGGAACGGAGGGATCGCGGACCCATTCAAGTGAATGGGGTCGCGATCCCTATGCGGCTGCCACACGGCAGGTGCCCGTGCTTAGCGGACCGCAATTTGCGGTCCACAGCACGGGCACGGGCTTCACACGGTCGTGTGAAGAAGCCCTAAGAATAATCGTCTTCACTCTTGGGTTTTGAAAAAACTGATCTGGCTTCTACTGCTAATAATTAGAACCATGTTCACACTTGGTATCTGAACAAATCATTTCAGTTTTTACTGCTAACAATAAGGGCTCATGCACACGACCGCATGTATTTTTCAGTCCGCAAAAAAAGATCCGCAAAAAATACGGATGATTTTGCAGAACGGAACAGCTCTCTCCTAATAGAACAGCCCTATCCTTGTCCGTAATGTGGACAATAATAGGACATGTTCTATATTTTTGCGGAACGGACATACGGAAACGGAATGCACATGGAATAACTTCCATTTTTTTCTTTCGGACCCATTGAAATGAATGGTTCCGCATAAGGTCTGCAAAATTCATGAGCCCTAAGAATCATGTTCATGCCTGGTATTTGAATAATCGATTCAGTTCACAATGCTAGTAATAAGAAGCATGTTCACACTTTGTATTTGTATTTATGGATCTCTTTTTGTATGTTTTTAAATGTATGATTTTTACTGTTATGTTACTGACATGAGGCTCCTCCCGTACTGTTGCTAAGTTCTCTCAAATATCTGTTTCACTTAGGCTGGGTTCACACGAGCATGTCCGGATTAGGTCCGGATGCGTCCCGGTGTATTGCGGCAAACCCGCGCGAGTAGGAACGCAATTGCAGTCAGTTTTGACTGCGATTGCGTTCCGATGTTCAGTTTTTATCGGGCGGGTGCAATGTGTTTCGCACACGCGTGATAAAAAAACCGACTGTGGTACCCAGACCCGAACTTCTTCACAGAAGTTCAGGTTTGGGTTAGTTGTAGTGTAGATTGTATTATTTTCCCTTATAACATGGTTATAAGGGAAAATAATAGCATTCTTTAATACAGAATGCTTAGTAGGTGATCAATTGAGGGTTAAAAAAAATAAAATAATTAACTCACCTTCTCCTCTTGTTCGCGTAGTTGCCGGTCTCTTCTTTACTTCTTTAATAATGAGCTGTGGGCTAAAGGACCTGTGGTGATGTCAGATCACATGCTCCAATCACATGGTCCACCAATCACACGGTGATGGACCATGTGATTGGAGCATGTGATCTGACGTCACCACAGGTCCTTTAGCCCACAGCTCATCATTAAAGAAGTAAAGAAGAGACCGGCAACTACGCGATCAAGAGGAGAAGGTGAGTTAATTATTTTATTTTTTTTAACCCTCAATTGATCACCTACTAAGCATTCTGTATTAAAGAATGCTATTATTTTCCCTTATAACCATGTTATAAGGGAAAATAATACAATCTACACTACAACTAACCCAAACCTGAACTTCTGTGAAGAAGTTCGGGTCTGGGTACCACAGTCGGTTTTTTTATCACGCGTGTGCGAAACACATTGCACCCGCCCGATAAAAACTGAACATCGGAACGCAATCGCAGTCAAAACTGACTGCAATTGCGTTCCTACTCGCGCGGGTTTGCCGCAATACACCGGGACGCATCCGTCGTCACCTAGCAACCATGCGTGAAAATCGCACCGCATCCGCACTTGCTTGTGGATGCTTGCGATTTTCTCGCAACCCCATTCACTTCTATGGGGCCTGCGTTGCGTGAAAAACGCAGACTATAGAGCATGCTGCGATTTTCACGCAACGCACAAGTGATGCGTGAAAATCATCGCTCATCTGAACAGCCCCATTGAAATGAATGGGTCGGGATTCAGTGCGGGTGCAATACGTTCACCTACCGCATTGCACCCGCGTGGAAATCTCGCCCGTGTGAACGCAGCCTTAAAGGGGTAATCCTGTAATCCAGCCGAGGTGGTCGTGCTTGCACACCATAGAAAAAAGCACCGCCTCTCTGGTGGCCATTACCGTGGGAGCGCGCATAGACTGGAACCTTTTCCTATAGTGTGCAAGCATGACCACTGTTGATGAATTGCAGGGTGGTTGTAACCATGGAAACGAGCCGTGTATAATGCAATGGAAAAATGAATCCGGCCAGCAAAGGAGGCAATATGGAAAATCACAATACAATGGTAAGTGCCTGGTATTATCTTTGTCTACATGATAAATGCCATTTGCTGAAGTGAGACGACCCCTTTAAAGCTACAATAACAACCTATTGCAAATGGTATGATCCTGTGTTATCTATACAAAGGTGTTACCAGTCATTGTACTCTTGCTCCTGATAATACTGAAAAGTGATCTCTACAGAACAGGACGTATTGGCCAATTTGGGGCCCATGGATTCCCTGATAAATCTAACTGGACCAAACGACATAAACCAACATGAAACCAATGGTGAAAAATGCTTGGAACCTGATGATTCATAATCTGATGCTGAAATAAATTTTCCAGCAGACTGTAAAACCAATAACCCCATCCAGAACACATAGAGTCATGTGGCTCTCTGCTCTAACGCTTGAAAAGGAAAGAAAAAAATGTGACAACAAAAAGCTTGATTTAGCCGTTAATTCCCATCAAATTTAATAGACGAGCATGTTAGAGTAATTCATAGCCGTGAACTCGCTCACAGCGCCCATCATCTGGGCCTCTGCTACATTGTATCATCAGGTGAGGCTTCGTCTAGAAGCTACAAACAATTACAATCTCTGAAATGATGAGTTATAGGGTCCATTCACACGTTCGTTGTTTCTTTCCTGATCTGTTCCGTTTTTTTGCGGAACAGATCTGGACCAGTTCTGTACCCATTCATTTTCAATGGGTCCTGAAAAAAATCGGACAGCTCAATGTCTGATTTTTTTCAGGACCCATTGAAAATTAATAGGTACAGAACTGGTCCAGATCTGTTCCGCAAAAAACGGAACAGATCAGGAAAGAAACAACGGACGTGTGAATGGACCCTTATTCTGATTACGCCTTTATTCTACAATATTTTGCATTTACAATAAAAAAATATCCAACTTAGGCCTCATGCACACGACCGTTGTTGTTTTCCGTGTCCGTTGTTCCGTTTTCCGTGATTTTCTACGTTGAAAACTCGGATAATGCACCGTTTGCCATCCGCGTCCGTGATCCGTGTTTCCAGTCCGTCAAAAAAATATGACCTGTTCTATATTTTTCACGGACAACGGTTCGCGGACCCATTCAAGTCAATGGGTCTGTAAAAAAAACGGAGGCACACAAGATTGTCGTCCACGTCCGTTTTTTTCCTATCATTTGCAAGGCAAACTTGACTTAGATTTTTTTTTCACTTTTCATGTCTGGTGATCCTCCAAAAATCAAGGAAGACACACGGAAACAAAAACGGAAACGGATCACGGAACAGCTTTTTGCGGACCGCAAAAAAATACTGTCGTGTGCATGAGGCCTTACTCAGATAGATTTTCGGAAAAACATTACAAGCTGCAGGTGTATCAATGATGCGTGGAATGATCATAGTTCACTGGGTTTGATTCCTGCAACAAAAAGCTCCTCAACTTGCTACACTGCTGAACAAGTCTACAGGAGCCGCTCTCTCTCTGGGCTCATTAGAAATGAGACCGCAGTCAGTTTGGCATATTCCAGACGTCGTCATGGCAATGATACATTCTTATGTTTGTCTACAATTTAAGCAATTTTTCTTTTCTCTGAAGCCATTGTTCTTTAGGCGGATAGGGGGAGAGAGCAGCGATAGACCCAGTGTTTTACCAAATTCAAAATATGGTCTAGACACGGTCAATTGAAATCTGTGATGCGCTTTAAGGCCTCATGCACACGACCGTTGTTTGGGTCCACATCCGATGCGGCTTGGATGCGGACCCATTCACTTCAATGGGGCCACAAAAAATGAGGACAGCAAACGGAGTTGCTTCGTTCCGTGGCCCCACTAAAAAAATAAAAATAAATAGAATACATCCTATTCTTCTCCAATTGCGAGCAAGAGCAAGAATAGGCATTTCTATAATGTGCGGCCCATTCCGTAAATTGTGAAACGCCCACGGGCGGCATCCGGATCTGTGTGCATGTAATCTAATGGACAAAGTCTCAAACAGAAATGGGTTTAGGGGTCAGTCTGTGCCAATTGTAACATTTATTACCCCCAGATTAAGGTGTTTCCAAAACGCGAGTTGGGGTGTGCGGTTCTCCTGAGGTGACTCTTCTACTTATGGGTATGTGAATGATATATTTTCTACACTCATGTAGGATGTTTGGTGTGGAACCTTTTACCAGTACAATGCACTAGCACCAATACATTTCCCCATGCTTCCCTTTTTTGTGGGTCAGGGATGTCTATTATTTTTCCTATGCCTGGTTTCCCCCTCCTTGTTATGAATATATTTACATTATCTTGTGATAATCATACTGACATGAGTTTCCCTCAGGTGTATGCTGCACCACATTGATGTATTGTTTGTCTTTGCTTCTGTTTTTTTTATTTTATATATTTAATAAAAATATATCTTTTCTATATAAGGCCCTGTAGACTTTTTTGGGGGGAGATGCAATTGTAACATTTAGTGAGTAATCCCATTTAGGGTTGTTGCGGGTATCGAAATTTCGATACCCAATCGATACTTTTGTCCCGGTATCGATACGATACCGGGATTTCCGTTTTTTCGATACTGGGCTGCGCTTCTGCGCAGTCTAGTATCTCTGAACATGAGCGCTGCTATCGGCGCGCTCATGTTCTCTCTCAGCAGCACAGGGAGAAGGAAGCTGTCCTCCCTCCCCCTGTGCTGCTGCCGCTGCCACCAATGAGAAGAGAGGGGCGGAGGAGGGGCGGCAATGAGAAGAGAGGGGGTGGAGGAGGGGCGGCAATGAGAAGAGAGGGGCGGAGGAGGGGCGGGCGCACTGCGCCACCAATGATAGGATTACTATCGGAGCGATGGGAGGAGACATCAGCTTCACTAGTGGGCGTTCCTTTTCCCTGCGCTGCGATTGGACAGCGCTACAGCCAGGGAGAAGGAACGCCCACTAGTGAAGCTGATGTCTCCTCCCATCGCTCCGATAGTAATCAGCAGCATGTGGAGCAGGAGAGGAGACAGTAATGGGGCACTGCGGGCGAACGGAGCGGCGCCCAGGACTAATGGTGAGTGCTGAGACATCGCTGGGCGCCGCTCTGTGTGGCCTAATAGTGAAAGTCTGGACTCATATACAGTAGTCAGTCTTTAACACATACAGGAGGCGGGTGCCGGCAGCAGAATCGCATTGCCGGCACCCTGCCCCTGACAGGGAGCTGCGATCAGCGGCAGTTAACTGCCGCTGATCTGCTAGTACCCGCCTCCTGTATAAAGGGGTAAAATCATTGGTGGTGCAGTGCACCCCCTCCCCCTCAATCCCCCCATCCCATTAAAATCATTGGTGGCACAGTGCGCCGGCCCCTCTCAACCCTCCAGTATTAAAATCATTGGTGGCAGTGGCCACAGGGACCTCTCCACTCCCCCTCATTGGTGGTGCAGTGGCAGCTTCTGATCGGAGCCCCAGCTGTGTAAGCCTGGGGCTCCGATCGGTTACCATGGCAGCCAGGACGCTACAGAAGCCCTGGTTGCCATGGTAACATCCCTGATGCTGTGTGCACAAAGCACAGAGCAGCAGGGACAGTGTGGAGTCCTATTCACCCTGATAGAGATCTATCAGGGTGAATAGGAAAAGGGATGAAAGATCCCAGGTTCTAGCCCCTAAGGGGGGAAATAGTTATTAAATAAAAAGTGAAAAAAAAAAAAAACACTAAAATATGAAGTATAAATCACCCCCCTTTTCCCAATTTCACATATAAAATATATAAATAAACATATTACATCGCCACGTCAGAAAAGTCCAAACTATTAAAATATAAAAAAAAAATCTAGGTGGTGAATGCCGGAACAGAAAAAATAAAATAAAAACTGCGCGATTCGCCATTTTTAAAAATGAGGAATGCACGTGGCTTTTTTTGTTTATTTTTTTCGCGTGGTATCGAATGGTATCGAGTATCGCAATACTTTTTCATGGTATCGAAACCGAATCAAAAATTTGGTATCGCAACAACTCTAATCCCATTGGCTCAGTTCCATCCTCTCTGTACATGCTACATAACAAATGGGTGGCCAGCAGGATTGGACTGGGGTTCCTTGGGCCCACCAGAGGAAATTATTCTTGGGGCCCAACCCTTATATCAACAATAAGTCTTCAAGTGAACCGAGGTCTGCAGCAAAGCATTTGTGAAGCCACAACACGCACAACCTTGAGGCGGATGGGCTACAACAGCAGAAGACCCCACCGGGTACCACTCATCTCCACTACAAATAGGAAAAAGAGGCTACTATTTGCACGAGCTCACCAAAATTGGACTGTTGAAGACTGGAAAAATGTTGCCTGGTCTGATGAGTCTCGATTTCTGTTGAGACATTCAAATGGTAGAGTCAGAATTTGGTGTAAACAGAATGAGAACATGTATCCATCCTCTGATGGCTACTTCCAGCAGGATAATGCACCATGTCACAAAGCTCGAATCATTTCAAATTGGTTTCTTGAACATGACAATGAGTTCACTGTACTAAAATGGCCCCCACAGTCACCAGATCTCAACCCAATAGAGCATCTTTGGGATGTGGTGGAACGGGAGCTTCGTGCCCTGTATGTGCATCCCTCAAATCTCCATCAACTGCAAGATGCTATCCTATCAATATGGGCCAACATTTCTAAAGAATGCTATCAGCACCTTGTTGAATCAATGCCACGTAGAATTAAGGCAGTTCTGAAGGCAAAAGGGGGTCCAACACCATATTAGTATGGTGTTCCTAATAATTCTTTGGGTGAGTGTATATACAAACATACAACATACAAACTCCATGTAGATACTTTGAATCAATATGAACTCAAGTCCCCTCATATTGCAGCACAACAGTGTGAACCACTGAGCCACCCAGATTTGAGGAGTTATATAATCCAACCTATCTACTTGTGTTGCCCTTTGGGAGACATTGATGTCCTTATGGTGGTCAATCCTTATAAGATCCTGGATCTAAATAATTTTGTAATTGCATGTAATTGCAGGAGCTCACGGAGTCATAGCAACCAATGACGCCGTGCGCTCCTGCAATGCCAGTCCGGTATCTCACGGACTGTGCTCCACGGACGTCTGCATGAGGCTTTAAAAGGAGATTGTTGTATACTATATGATGTCTGATTTTTTTTTTTCCATTACTCGTGGGATAACCCCGTTAAAGTTAGACCCTCCTAGTGACATGACTTTGTCTGCAGGTAGGGGTAAAATCACAAAAAGCAGGTGACACAGTGGAGCCCCAGCCAGTGGTGTGCATAGAGAAGTAAGGGCCCCATAGCAAGGATCACACCAGGCCCCCCACACAGGACAGAAGGGTTTCTGCCTAAACCCCTTTCAATGACCCTTGGGCCTTTTTTCCACTGCCTCATTTGCTAAAAGTTGTTCCTTTAGAGGGTAGAGTCCTGCCAAATTTTCACCTCCAATAGAAGAGGAGATAATCCCAACTAAGACTGGGCCCCCTCTTGCTCTGGGCCCCATAGCAGTCGCATGGTCTGCTGCTATGGTAGTTATGCCCCTGTCCCCAGACTAACTTTACCAGATGCCAGTGGTACAGATGCAGTGTTATGTGGCACTACCATAGAAAAGTGTGAATTAATGCAGCAGCAATACGTTTTCCTCCCGTTTCTTGTCACAATCACAAAACCCATGCAGACGTTTATAGAAGTCACCTAAGAAGCCGCCGGCAAATGCAATGAGTCCATTTGAGCATGCTTCACTGATGAAGTGGTATGCTTAGGATCATGAGCAGTTCCTTTCCTTCTCCATACTCTTCTCTTCCCATCACTCTGGTACAAGTTGATCTTGGTCTCCTCTGTCCATAGGATGTTGTTCCAGAACTGTGAAGGCTTTTTTAGATGTCGTTTGGCAAACTCTAATCTGGCCTTCCTGTTTTTGAGGCTCACCAATGGTTTACATCTTGTGGTGAACCCTCTGTATTCACTCTGGTGAAGTCTTCTCTTGATTGTTGACTTTGACACACATACACCTACCTCCTGGAGAGTGTTCTTGATCTGGCCAACTGTTGTGAAGGGTGTTTTCTTCACCAGGGAAATATTTCTTCGGTCATCCACCACAGTTGTTTTCCGTGGTCTTCCGGGTCTTTTGGTGTTGCTGAGCTCACCGGTGCGTTCCTTCTTTTTAAGAATGTTCCAAACAGTTGTTTTGGCCACGCCTAATGTTTTTTTCTATCTCTCTGATGGGTTTGTTTTGTTTTTTCAGCCTAATGACGGCTTGCTTCACTGATAGTGACAGCCCTTTGGATCTCATCTTGAGAGTTGACAGCAACAGATTCCAAATGCAAATAGCACACTTGAAATGAACTCTGGACCTTTTATCTGCTCATTGTAATTGGGATCATGAGCGAATAACACACACCTGGCCATAGAACAGCTGAGAAGCCAATTGTCCCATTACTTTTGGTCCATTAACAAGTGGGAGGCACATATGCAAACTTTTGTAATTCCTACACCGTTCACCGGTATTTGGATGTAAATACCCTCAAATTAAAGCTGACAGTCTGCAGTTAAAGCACATCTTGTTCGTTTCATTTCAAATCCATTGTGGTGGTGTATAGAGCCAAAAATGTTAGAATTGTGTTGATGTCCCAATATTTATGGACCTGACTGTATATTGTAACTTGAGGGACCACTGTAATTATCATGAAACCGTTGTCTGCGTTTAACCCTTAACTCAGGTATCAGCGAAGACCTATGTATATGACTATGGAGTGAGGACATGACATTGTAAGCAGCTACAAACAGTTTTATATTTTCACTGAAATTCCCATTTTAATTTAAACGTCTGAACAGAATGCGTGCCCCACATAGCGTTCCCGCTGCTTCCACACAGATTCACAGGTTACAAGACCCTGCAGCAGTTGCCTTCATGCATATGTTAATGGAGCTCGCTGTTCAGCAGCTTCATGTTATAAAAAGGTACAATCACAGTATGCTTGACAAACGTGCATATAAAGTACTGCAAAGTGGAAATGTCCGTTCTTGTCAAATGTCTGTGAAGTGACCCTTTTATAGAATGTCATATGTCGTATTGATTGCATTCTGTAAAAGAACCCCCTGCCCCCAGTAAAATGATTTTCTCAGTGCTTTGATGCTAAAACTATAGTATCTACAGTATTATATACGTGTAAATCATAATAACAACAGCAGTCTATACAAATACAAAGCCCAAAGTCCTTATAGATGCCTAAGGATCTAGGCTAGAAGCTAGTCTATAGCAGTGCTGTCCAGCCAGTACATTCGGAGCCACTGGACTCTTGGGCTGCCCTTTGTTCCCTAAGTAGTTATTTTCAACTTTTTATTTATTTATTTATTTATTCACCAGGGATGCATTATGTAACAATAGTGCCTCATTCTACACAGTTCACACTCATCAGTGAGTTCCGAGAACGAGCTATGTGGAGCCATAGTTATAATCAGTGATGAGCAAAGTTCCGAAAAATTAGATTTGGCTGCTTCGCCGGATTTCACAAAGAAGTTCGATTTGTTAGGAATTACTTTGTCACGAACCGCATTCATTTGTAGGTAGCGGGTGCATGATGGGAAACAGTGATTGCGCCGCCCCTGTCATCGAACCCCTCATCGCTAATCATGGCATCTGATGTTAAAATGGGGGCCTTTCAGGGGTTAATCATGGTTAAAAAAAACATACTCACTTTGTCCATTTGCTCACGGAGAGGCCGTCGCAGCCATCCTGATTGAAGAAACCATGCGAAATCTCACGCAGCGATGTGATGACGTCATCACGCTGGCCAGGTGCGCTGACATCATCACTGATGACGTTACTTTGCCTGGCCAACACGGTGACGTGGTTTGTTCAATCAAGCTGGCCACTAAGGCCTCTTGGCTAGCAAATGAATGAGGTGGGTTTGTTGGTTTTTGGTTTTATTTGCCACCATTTCATGAAAAATAGATTCTTAGCACGAAGGGCAAGAAAATTCAGCTTTGTGGTGAACCAAATCTTTCCTGAAATTCGGTTTAAAGTCAATTTGTCTTCAATTCGCTCACTACTAGTCATAATGGCCACAGAGGTAACAGTCACATCTGCTTAATTAGACATCAGTATTGTATGCAAGAAATGTACTAAATGGAAACAGGAGAAGAATAATGCACACAGTGACATCACAGCATAAAAATAACAAAAAGAGGTCGCTATCCAGGAAGACAAAAAATGGCTCTCTAGTCCCATCTATTGTACACTGCGTGCAGAATTATTAGGCAAATGAGTATTTTGACCACATCATCCTCTTTATGCATGTTGTCTTACTCCAAGCTGTATAGGCTCGAAAGCCTACTACCAATTAAGCATATTAGGTGATGTGCATCTCTGTAATGAGAAGGGGTGTGGTCTAATGACATCAACACCCTATATTAGGTGTGCATAAATATTAGGCAACTTCCTTTCCTTTGGCAAAATGGGTCAAAAGAAGGACTTGACAGGCTCAGAAAAGTCAAAAATAGTAAGATATCTTGCAGAGGGATGCAGCACTCTTAAAATTGCAAAGCTTCTGAAGCGTGATCATTGAACAATCAAGCGTTTCATTCAAAATAGTCAACAGGGTCGCAAGAAGCGTGTGGAAAAACCAAGGCGCAAAATAACTGCCCATGAACTGAAAAAAGTCAAGCGTGCAGCTGCCAAGATGCCACTTGCCACCAGTTTGGCCATATTTCAGAGCTGCAACATCACTGGAGTGCCCAAAAGCACAAGGTGTGCAATACTCAGAGACATGGCCAAGGTAAGAAAGGCTGAAAGACGACCACCACTGAACAAGACACACAAGCTTAAACGTCAAGACTGGGCCAAGAAATATCTCAAGACTGATTTTTCTAAGGTTTTATGGACTGATGAAATGAGAGTGAGTCTTGATGGGCCAGATGGATGGGCCCGTGGCTGGATTGGTAAAGGGCAGAGAGCTCCAGTCCGACTCAGATGCCAGCAAGGTGGAGGTGGAGTACTGGTTTGGGCTGGTATCATCAAAGATGAGCTTGTGGGGCCTTTTCGGGTTGAGGATGGAGTCAAGCTCAACTCCCAGTCCTACTGCCAGTTTCTGGAAGACACCTTCTTCAAGCAGTGGTACAGGAAGAAGTCTGCATCCTTCAAGAAAAACATGATTTTCATGCAGGACAATGCTCCATCACACGCGTCCAAGTACTCCACAGCGTGGCTGGCAAGAAAGGGTATAAAAGAAGAAAATCGAATGACATGGCCTCCTTGTTCACCTGTTCTGAACCCCATTGAGAACCTGTGGTCCATCATCAAATGTGAGATTTACAAGGAGGGAAATCAGTACACCTCTCTGAACAGTGTCTGGGAGGCTGTGGTTGCTGCTGCACGCAATGTTGATGGTGAACAGATCAAAACACTGACAGAATTCATGGATGGCAGGCTTTTGAGTGTCCTTGCAAAGAAAGGTGGCTATATTGGTCACTGATTGTTTTTGTTTTGTTTTTGAATGTCAGAAATGTATATTTGTGAATGTTGAGATGTTATATTGGTTTCACTGGTAAAAATAAATAATTGAAATGGGTATATATTTGTTTTTTGTTAAGTTGCCTAATAATTATGCACAGTAATAGTCACCTGCACACACAGATATCCCCCTAAAATAGCTAAAACTAAAAACAAACTAAAAACTACTTCCAAAAATATTCAGCTTTGATATTAATGAGTTTTTTGGATTCATTGAGAACATGGTTGTTGTTCAATAATAAAATTAATCCTCAAAAATACAACTTGCCTAATAATTCTGCACTCCCTGTATTTCCAATCAATGGTGGGAATTTATCACGAGGGGAATATTTGAAGTCAGTTTCTCTTGAGTCTTCATTGGTGTATTTTATGCCACAGGTTGGATGTTGTTTTATAAATTTGTCTCATCCATAAAGGTGTTCTCCGAGAATTAAGAAAATGTAAATACTTAAATATTACTTTATTATGAATATATTTTCAAATACCTTTCATTATTTATAATGGCTCATTTTGTCTGGGGGGCAATCAGGGGAAACAAAATGGCACGCAAAACCTGTCCTCCTCTCTACTTGTCAGTGATTGTGATTGCCCATATAGCTTCCTTTGCTGGCTGGATTCATTTTTCCATCACATTATACCCTGCTTGTTTCCATGGTTACGACCACCCTGCAATCCAGCAGCGGTGGCCGTGTTTGCGCACTACAGGAAAAAATGCTGGCCTGTCTGGTGGCCAGGAAACATGGGAGCTCATATGGGCCAGTGCTTTTTCCTATAGTGCGCAAGCACGACCACCGCTGCTGGATTGCAGGGTGGTCGTAACCATGGAAAGGAAGCAAAGGAAGCAATATGGACAATCACAATACATTAGTAATTGGCTTGTATTTACTTTCTCTACATGATGAATTCCACTTGCTGAAGTGAGACGACCCCCTTTAAGTTCTTCCACACCCTGATTTAAGCGTATCTAGTGAACCTACATAAACCACAACCTTTGGAAAGGCTGGAGTGGCTTTCCTAGACAAAAGCGTTAGGCTTAAGGATGAGACTAATTTATCAAACAACATGCATTACTTCGTCACAAAGCACATTCCCCTTTGTATGTAGTGGGCGCAATGACGGAGAACAGCGATTGCGCAGCCCCTGTCATTGAACCCCTCAGATCCCACGTACATCGTTGATTGCGGCATCTGATGTTAAAATGGAGGCCTTTCAGGGGTAAATCGGGTTAAAAAAAAAAACTAGAAAACATACTCCCCTTATCCAGACAGGCTGTCGCAGCCATCTTGATTTAAGAAACCACGCAAAATCTCGCGCAGTGACCTGATGACGTCATCACATCATCATACTCGCCTTACGCTGGCATCACCCAGTGGAAGATTTTGCGTCGTATCTTCAATTAAGATGCACACAGTTGCCCCTGCACAGTAATGTGAACAGAGAGCTTGGGTGCAGGCAATCTGAGGCAGCGTCAAGTATCGCTGTACCAGAATATCCTCTTCCCAGTGCACTCCCAGTTGCCACAGTGCAGCGAGTCACGCTGACTGATTTGTCATTGCAATTTTCATTTCAAGAACCAATTGCTGAGGGGGCTGCCCAAACTGTCAGCTCTCATGTCTTATGTGGGCGAGCCCCTCCCGCCATTGCTTCATTAGAACAGGTGACACCCCGGCTCACTCTTAAGTGATTTCCCTGAGCTACAAACTGCTGTTTACATCAAGCTTTTATGGATCATAATGATTACGGCGGAGCATATGCTGACCATATGACCTTGCAGTAAAGACAGAGGCACAGTATGGCAGCCGGCTCTTATTTAACCCATTGATTCTGCCACAGAGCAATAACCTGAGGTCTGTCTGCTCACAATTATAGATGGAAAAGCTGGAGAACATGCCTAGCAATTTAAAGGGGTATTCCTATGAATTGATGGCCTATCCACAGGGTATCCAACTCCAGCACCAGGTGTTCTGTGATCCCCGCTCTGACTCTTAGTGGCCGAAGTATAAGAAGTATATGGTCACAGAAAGAACTGAGTAAGAAGAATCAGGTATTTTTTGCATGTCCTCAGTCTGCTCTGGACATTTCCTTTTTGTTATAGGGAACCTGTCCCACTGAATGTGCAGTTTCTTTTGCAGGCAGCATAGAGCAGGAGGAGCTGAGCCAGGGGTGTAGCTATAGGGGGTGCAGAGGTAGTAGGCGCTATGGGGGCCCCAGGAGCCTGAGGGACCTAAAGACCCTTGTGGATCATAAGAAGACACTGGTATTATAGAAAGTGCATGCTGGTCAAGTCTGGCTGCAGGGAAGTCGTTATGTCAAGAATTTGGCATGTGGGGGGGTGCCGTTTCAATTTTTGCGTCAGGTAGAACGAAGACTATGTGCTTCCCTGCCCCTGGCTACAAAGCACTGAGGGAAGGGGGGCTCAAGCGGAACTCTTGCACCAGGGCCAATGAACCTTTAGCTATGTGGGAAATGTATCATATAAATCAAATAAATCCCTGCTATCTCTATGCTTAGGAGTCCAGTGGGAAGGCCTACTTAGTGACATAGGGACATAGGGATCGCTATCAGTCACTGAATAGGACCACCCACTGGACTCCTAAGGGGTTTAAATGAATAAATAATGTTGTATTGAATCTTTTTACCAGGAACCTATACATTAACCTGCTCAGCTCCTCCTGCTCCATAACATACTGCCCACAGATCAGACTGCCTTTTCAATGTAAAGAGTTCACTTTGAAAGATGTGAAAATATGTTGATCCCACGGCATTCACTGTGATCTTGAGGGGAACCTGAAATCTGACTTCTGCCTCGTTTTTTGGATTTACCTTTGTGCTTCCTGATCCTGCTTATATTGACTCTCCTGTAGTGTTGATCGAGCACCAAAGTGCTCGGGTGTTCGGGTGCTCAGGTCGAACAGCTTGGGATGCTCGGGTGCTCTGCTGATCACCTGAGCACAATGGAAGTCAATGGGAGAACCCGAGCATTAAACCAGGCACCCCCTGTTCTGAAGAGGGTGTCTGGTTCACAGGAAAAGGTCAGAAATTGATGGAAACACCACTGAAATGGTTCGGGAACAGGATGGGGAGAATATCTGGATGCATTCTTGTCTCCCAGGTCGCTGCTGGGAACGATGTTGTCTGAGTAGTATGCCACTTTTACAGACTGACAATAATACGCACAAAAGCGAAGATAAAATCGATTTTAGAGGAAAAATTCTTTCCTATATATTTAGTTGTATATAAAGTGCAAGTGCTGCCAAAAATTACAAGGAAGAGGCACTCCGATACAACCTATATATCACATAATGGAGGGCCTCATTCACATTGTGGTACAATTGTTCAGGTAGTTGGACCCCTACACTCATAAAGCCTATTCACTAAGTGAAAGGGCTTCCAAAAATTACAAAGAACCGGCACACCAATACACCCTTTACTACACATAAAGGTGGGCATTATACACCCTTGAAAAATTATGATTGATGGCCTGCTGATGACCCTCAAAAACATTAGGAGGAAGGGCCTGCTGGGGACCCTCTAAAACATTACAGCGGAGGGCCTGCTGCTGAGCTGACCATCTAAAACATTAGGGGTGAGGGTCTGCTGCAGAGCTGACTCTCTAAAACATTAGGGGCGAGTGCCTGCTGCTGATCTGAGCATAGAAACTATTATGGGCGAGTGCCTGCTGCTGAGCTGACCATTGAAAAAAGTTATGGACGAAGGCCTGCTGGTGAGATGACCCTGTAAAACATTATATGCAAGGGCCTGCAGGTGAGCTGACCCTCTAAAAGATTGTAGGTAAGGGCCTGCTGGTGATCTGACCCTGTAAAACATTATGGTTGAGGGCCTGCTGGTGATCTGACCCTCTAAAACATTATATGCGAGGGCCGGCTGGTGAGCTGACCCTCTAAAACATTACATGCGAGGGCCTGCAGGTGAGCTGGCCTTCTAAAAGATTGTAGGTGAGGGCCTGCTGGTGAGCTGACCCTCTAAAACATTTTATGCGAGGGCCTGCAGGTGAGCTAACCCTCTACAACATTAGGAGCAAGGGCAGACTAATAAGTATGTTGATATTATTGAAAAGGAGGAGGACGAGAAAAGGAAGATTGAACCATATATCCTTTTTTTGTGGTGGAAAGGGTGCATGGGAATATAGTGTATTCAGTACATTATAAAAAAACACATTAAAAGTGCTCAGCCGCTTTCCTCTGGTGGGGTAGAGAAGTCAGGGGCAATCCAGGCCTGTCAGCCTGTCAACCTGACAGCATTTTCAGTTGACAATCGGATGCGCTTATCAGTTATTATGCCCCCAGCAGCACTAAATACCTGCTCTGACAAAACGCTGGTGGCAGGGCAGGCCAGCACCTCCAAGGCATAGAGGCCAGTTCGTGCCACGTATCCAGCTTGGACACCCAGTAGTTGTAAGTCACAGAGGGATCACGGTCTGACACGGTCTGCTACGTACTTCTTCACCATCTTCCAAAATTTTTTCCTCCTTGTGACACTAGGCTGCGCATCAGGGTGAGGGTGCTGACGGGGTGTCATGAAACTGTCCCAGGCTTTTGAGAGTGTTGCCTTGCCTCTGTTGGAACTGCTGTGTGTTCCCCTTGTCTCCCCTCCTCGGTTGCCCAAGGAACTATGTACTCTGCCGCCAGCGTTGTCAGCTGGAAATTTTTGGAGCAATTTTTCCACAAGGACCTTTTGGTATTGCACCATTTTGCTTGTCCTCTCCACCACAGGAATGAGAGATGAGAAGTTCTCTTTGTAGCGGGGGTCGAGAAGGGTGAACAACCAGTAATCAGTGTTGTCCAAAATGCGTAAAACGTGTGGGTCACGGGAAAGCAGCCTAACATAAAGTCAGCCATGTGTGCCAGAGTCCCAACAGGCAACACTTCGCTGTCGTCATCAGGTGGATGACTCTCAATCTCCTCATCCTCTTCCTCCTCTTCTGCCCATCCACGCTAAACAGATGGAATTAAACTTTCATAGATATTACCCTCTGTAGCTGAGGCAACCGTCTCCTGCTCCACCTCCTCCTCATCATCATCTAATTTGCGCTGAGAAGACGAATTGAGGGTGGTCTGGCTATCACCCTGTGTAATGTCTTCCCCATTTCCACTTCTTCCACATGCAAAGCGTCGGCCTTAATTGTGAGCAGCGAGCGTTTGAGTAGACACAGAAGTGGGATGGTGAAGCTGAAAATAGTGTTTTTCGCTGCTCACCATCTGTGTTGATTCCTCAAAGTTTCTTAAAACGTCACAGTGGTCAGACATCCATGCCCACTCCTCGCTTGTTAAGAGAGGAAGCTCACTGGAAAGGCGACGGCCATGTTGCAGCTGGTATTTCACTACTGCCCCCTGCTGCTCACAAAGCCTGGTCAACATGTGGAACGTTGAGTTCCAGAGCGTGCTCATGACGCACAACAGTCGGTGAGCTGGCAATTGTAATCGCTGCTGCAGCGTCGACAGACCGGCGTAAGATGTCGATGGCTTGCGGCGCACCTTCACCAGTAGCTCAGGCAAATTGGGTAGGTTTTGAGAAACGGCTGAACCACTAAGTTGAAGACATGGGATAGGCATGGGATGTGTGTGAGCTTCCCGAGCTCCAAAGCCGCCACCAAGTTACGGCCATTATCAGACACAACTATTCCTGGCTTTAGGTTGAATGGCAAGAGCCACAGCTCAGTCTGGTCTCTTATCCCCTGCCACAGCTCTAAGGCGGTGTGCTGTTTGTCACCTAAGCAGATCAGCTTAAGCACGGCCTGATGACGCTTCCCCACTGCAGTGCTACACTGCTTCCAGCTACTGACTGATGGCTGACTTGTGCTGCAAGAGAATAATTCTGAGGTGGAAGTGGAGGAGGAAGCGGAGGAGGAGAAGTGGGGGTTGGGGCCACTTACGTAGGTGGTGGCAGAAACCCTGATGGAATTAGGGCCCGCAATCTTTGGCGTCGGTAGCATCTGTTTCATCCCAGGGTACAACTCGCTCCCGGCCTCCACAACATTCACCCAGTGTGCCGTCAGGGAAATGTAGCATCCCTGGCCGAAAGCACTTGTCCATGTGTCTGTGGTTAAGTGGACCTTTCCAGTAACTGCGTTGGTCAGGGCACAGGTGATGTTACGGGACACATGCTGGTGTAAGGCGGGCACGGCACACCGTGAAAAATAGGGGCAGCTGGGGACTGTGTAACGAGGGACGGCTGCCAACATCAGGCTACATAGCACCCGATGACACGTTCCGGCCAGCCAATGACTGTAATGCCAGTAACCAACATGGCTACGGCATTACAGTGAAGGGCAGTACTTAACTGCACATTTATTGGCTGCGAGCGGGGGAGAAGACTCGAAGACTCGAGTGTTCGGCCGAGCATGCTCGATCAACCCTACTCTCCTGGTAACGAACCTTGGCTCTCCTCTGGATTAACCACTTGTTCTCTGCATTGACTCCACAGACATACCCTTGGTCCATCCTGCCTTGCAGTGGGCTGTGGTGAATACCTAGGGGTAACCTTAGTTTCATACTACCTGGAGTGGATTTGGAAGGCTGGCAGCAGTTTTGAGGTTCACTGGCCGTTGTCTAGTACATTTTAACTCTAGTACATCTTAACACTACGCAATTGAGGAAACAGGCTGTCATCAAAGAAAAGCCTGCAGTCTACTGACAAGTATGTAGAGAAACACAGATTGTCCTCCATCCTTCCAGGTACCAGAACTCTCCAATGCCTACATGTAGTGTTTCTGATAATATCAACATATTCAGGAGGTGCTACTTAGGTGGAAACTCAATTTTAGATTTAGAAGGCTAATGTAGTAATTACCATTATGATGGCAGGTTCTTAAAATTATAACTGCATTCAGTAAAGAGGTATTTCCTAGAGCAGAGGTCAGCAAACTTTGGCACTCCAGCTGCCGTGAAACTACAACTCCCAGCATTCACACTTGCTCAGTTTTTCTTGTAACTCCCACAGAAGTGAATGAAGCTTTCTGAGAAATGTAGTTTCAGAACAGCTGGAGTGCCGAAGGTTGCTGATCCCTGTCCTAGAGAAGGAGAGCCGTCTCACTAGTGCCACTAGTGGCTCCCTATGATTGCAGATTTTTTAATTCTATTTCCTGAACATGATCATGGGGGGCGGCCATCTTGCCTGAGCTGTTATTAACAGATTTTAGAGATATTCTTTACAGCAGCCCCATGGACCATAGACACAATGAACAGGAGCTGACTCATTGCCTTCTGTGGGAGAGTTTTCTAGCCATGCTCTGTGACCTCTGAAGAGGTCAGTGGGGAGTAGATAAGCTGTGATATGGATTTTGTGTTATCAATATGGGTGATATCTGTTATTCTAATCCTGCCTGTAATGATAAGCAGATAACTGCAGTAAAGTGATCTATACAGAACAAGAAGTGGTGCCTATTATTAGTAGTGTGAAAACTGCAGGATTTTAGGATCTTTTTAATGATAGCTATTGACATGAAAAATTAAAAATAACCACCAAAATTCTATAAAAATGTGTTTAACATAAAACAATAGGTCATTTTCTGATGACACAGTCCCTTTAACACCATTCCAATCATACCTATAAATTACCCGCAAATGAAATTGAATTCAAAGTGGCCAGCAGGGTGGGCTTTCCTTTTCAAAGTGCCCAAGTCCTCCTCTTTTCCCTGATGCCTTCTCCTCCCCTAACCTTGCAAGCCTTCCTCCCCTCTACTCTGACATCACTGCGATTCTGATGCGCTGATCATCAAGAGTGTAGGGCCCTAGCGCCTCCGCGGAATATATCACTGAAACAATAGCGCACAAAAAAGAATGTAGTGTGCAGGCGCCAGAAGAGCAGCGGAGAGTTGGTATCAACGCTCCGTGACGTCAGAGGAGAGGGAAAAAATATAATAAAAAAATAATAATAATGCAACTTCTAGTCCACCACTGTGACCGTAAACTATATATTTCTTATATGAAAATGACCAGAATGGAATGGGAATACAATTTAAAAATGTATTTTAGGCCTCAAGCACATGACCACATTTCTACTCATGTGCTCGCTGGATTTTTTGTGGACAGCACATGGGCCCATTCATTTCTATGGGTCTGCAAAAAAAAAAAAAAGTCAACACATGGATGTTATCCGTGTGCTGTTCGCATCCATATGTCCGTTCCGCAAATTATAGAAAATGTCTTATTTTTGTCCACATTGCCAATGACAATTGCCATTTCTAGTGATAGAAGTAAAAAAGATGCGGGATGCACACAGAAGGTGCTGTATCTGAATTTTGCTGATCCGTGGTTTGCGGGCCAAAATTGCACGAGGCCTTAGTTGCACTTTGTGCTATTACAAAAAAAAAGAATCAAAAAGTGTGAAACAATTTTTCCTTTTTTTTAATATATTTTCCAGGTATAAAAAATGAAAACTAAATATAAAATGAAAAGGCATAAAAATAAATGTCCTATGTATATCTGAAAAAAGACACCAAAAACATTTAAATAAACAAATATAAAAAAGTTACTGCTTTCAAAGCAGCATGTATTAAAAAGAAAAAAATCCAAGAATGCCCCCCCCTTCCCGAAGTGCATGTGGAACGTATTCTCCATTTACTGCTATCAGAGTTGCTTAGCGAGTGGGCACGGCTTTTTTCAGAAGTCCCATAGCGGAGAATGGAGAACACAAAGCGCATGCACAGCCACCTCTTCATTTACTACTATGGTACTGCTGGAAATTGGCGAGTCTGCGATCGGCTGTTCTTGAAACTCTAATAGAGGTGAATGGAGGGTGTCCACTCTTCTGGAGACAGTAGCGGGCCTGTTCTGGAGACAGTAGTGAGCCTGTTCTGGAGACAGTAGTGGGCCTGTTCTGGAGACAGTAGCGGGCATGTTCTGGAGACAGTAGCGGGCATGTTCTGGAGACAGTAGTGGGCCTGTTCTGGAGACAGTAGCGGGCATGTTCTGGAGACAGTAGTGAGCCTGTTCTGGAGACAGTAGCGGGCATGTTCTGGAGACAGTAGTGGGCCTGTTCTGGAGACAGTAGCGGGCATGTTCTGGAGACAGTAGTGAGCCTGTTCTGGAGACAGTAGCGGGCATGTTCTGGAGACAGTAGCGGGCCTGTTCTGGAGACAGTAGCGGGCCTGTTCTGGAGACAGTAGCGGGCCTGTTCTGGAGACAGTAGCGGGCCTGTTCTGGAGACAGTAGCGGGCATGTTCTGGAGACAGTAGCGGGCATGTTCTGGAGACAGTAGTGAGCCTGTTCTGGAGACAGTAGCGAGCCTGTTCTGGAGACAGTAGCGGGCATGTTCTGGAGACAGTAGCGGGCCTGTTCTGGAGACAGTAGCGGGCCTGTTCTGGAGACAGTAGCGGGCATGTTCTGGAGACAGTAGCGGGCATGTTCTGGAGACAGTAGTGAGCCTGTTCTGGAGACAGTAGCGAGCCTGTTCTGGAGACAGTAGCGGGCATGTTCTGGAGACAGTAGTGGGCCTGTTCTGGAGACAGTAGTGAGCCTGTTCTGGAGACAGTAGAGAGCCTGTTCTGGAGACAGTAGCGAGCCTGTTCTGGAGACAGTAGCGGGCATGTTCTGGAGACAGTAGCGGGCCTGTTCTGGAGACAGTAGCGGGCCTGTTCTGGAGACAGTAGTGGGCCTGTTCTGGAGACAGTAGCGGGCCCAGAGGTGGGACCTGCACCTATATGACATTGACGGCATATCCTAGGGATGTGCCATGAATGTCTGTGATGGGTATACCCCTTTAGGTAGTGTCAGTACCTTCACTAAACTACATTCAGCAAATATTAACTATAGCAATAAATGATGAAACACAATGGGGGACATTTACTGTTGCGCCAGAATTATGGTGTAAAATGCGCCAAAAAAAATGGAATTTTGACTTGCAACAAATATAACAACTGTTTTCTCCACAATTTTCACCATAAAGAAGGCATCACGCCAGAAATAAGTTATAAATATGAAAGTAGGCGGGGCTATCAAATTGGCGCATATTACGTCTCATTTATCATCCTCTTAACGGCAGAAATGGTTCACATTGTTGCAGACAATTAAGCAGCTTATCTGGTGGTGTTTCAAGTAAAAGGTTGCATTTATGAAAAGAAAAACCAACTCGTTGTGGGAACAAGTGACAGATAAGTATTAAAACAAGACGCGTTTATTTTTATCTAATAATTATCTAATATAAAACAGGGATTGTCAGTAAAACGACATTCAACAAAACAACAAAAACGTCCCGAGTCTGAGACAAAAATCGCAATTTACCACTGGAAATGTCGCAAATATGCTTGAAAAATCACATGTGTGTCTGGCAGGGTTGTCTGAAATGGCGCATTTCGGTTTAAAAAAGTCGCCTTTTAGTGCTATTGGCGTTAAAATGTCGCAAATCGTGAGAAATAGACAGATAAGTTTATATTTTAAAAAAGTCCAATTTTAAAAGTGGCGTGTGCCTTTTGATATATGAGGTGAAACAAATCACCACTTTTGATTCATTAGTATTGTTTTGGTGCAAATTACGGCATTATTGATAAATGTCTCCTATTGTCACCGCACATGAGGTAATCTACAATATGCAAATCCAGCCCCTAATTCTGTATGATAAATGGTCCGCGCTGTCGTCCGTGTGCAAGAGGAAGGGATTTCACAGGCTGCTGCATACTAGCAGTTTGTAAACATTTTGCCCGGGGCTTTACTTTGTTCCCTATTACAGTCCTTTCTCTAGATCACTGTAGCACGTAATTAGCCATAGGAAGTCAGTTGGGCATTTAAATGTAAGGCTGTGACATAGATAAAACAATAAAACTGGGATGTAGATAAACTGACTTACAGAACCTAGTGCAGACTTCCAACAGGCGTAAACCCCATTACTTTACAGTATATTGCATTACATCCTAGCGGCCTTCTCTGGTATATGCCGCCTCTCCAGAGAGATAGCAGCTTGCTTTTGGAGCAATACTTACTGCTGCTGTATTGTAATATTTGAGCAATGTGGGTCATACATGCAAAAAAAGAAAAAAGAAAAATGAATTCAAAATTAGATAGATAGACAGAGAGAGATAGATGATAGATAGATGCAGATGATAGATAGATCGGACTGGCCCACAGGGATACAAGGTGATCCCCCGGTGGGCCCCTAGTCTCCCACCCTCTGCACAAGTGGCACAGACACATTAGATTTACTGCACTACATACATATAGTCAATGCACAGCACCTCAACCAGACTATGTTCATAGAAAAAACTTGTTAGATTATTTATTATATTTGAATGTATCTGTATGGTGGGCCCCCAATAATAAATTTTACTGGTGGGCCCTAGGTACCCCAGTCCGACACTGGATTAATTTTGGGGGCCCACCTTACAGATACATTCAAATATAATAAATAATCTAACAAGTTTTTTCTATGAACATAGGCTGGTTGACGTGCTGTACATTGACTATATGTATGTGGTGCAGTAAGTCTACTGTGTTATGCGCCACTTGTGCAGCGGGTGGGAGACTAGAGGCCCACCTTGCTCAGGGGCCCACCGGGGGATTCACCTGTACCCCTGTGGGCCGGTCTGAGCCTGGGTAGATAGATAGCATTCAGCAATTGGATTGTGTATCATGCACAGGGAAAATATATCCATAGATTTGTTACTATTGTAATTATTTAAAAGGGTATTCTAAGGTTTTGTAACTGAAGAACGATCCTCAGGTTAGGTCATCAGTATCTGATTGGTGGGGATCCGACACCCGGGACCCCCGCCGATCAGCTGTTTGAGAAGGCTGCGGCCTTCTCCATGCTCACCAAGCACAGCGCCGTACATTGTATAGTGGCTGTGCTTGGCATCGCACTGAGCCCCATTCTATGGGGCTGAGCTGCTCCTAGGCCACGTTACTGATAAACGTGACACAAAAGGGGTTGGTCAGCACATCCCATCCAAATGCGCAGGTGCACGCTGCTATGACTGGAAACATAAAACAACACAACATATAATGCAACAGCTCTCTGCGAACCAAATAAAGTACATGCATGTTGGTACTTGCATCCCCTGTATTCAATGGAGGCCATTTTGGCGCCAAAAATGATAAAAATAAAAGGGGACCTAGCATGCATGTGGAACCTACACCCCCTGAATTTCATGGTCGCTGTCATGGCACTTAACAGGTAGAACTTAGTGTTAGGTTCCCGTCTTACTGAGATCGCCTTGACGTGCGGCAGACGGGCTCAAATAATTTTGTACAAAATGTACGGTATTTGCCAAGCATCTCTACTTTATTAGCATAGCATAAACATTATTATATGTTTTTGTACTTATAAACGTGACGTCACTGGCCTAGAGAAGTGACTGCCAGCACCAGTGCCTTCTCATACAGCTAATGTTCGAGGATCCCAGGTGTCGGACCTCCACCGATCAGATACAGATGACCTATCCTGAGGATAGGCCATCAGTTATAAAGTCTCGGAAAACCCCTTTAACGGGCATCTGTCAGCAGTTTCGTCCCTATGACACTGGCTGAGCTGTTACATGTGCTCTTGGCAGCTGAAGACATCTGTGTTGGTCCCATGTTCACATGTACCTGCATTGCTGAGCAAAAGGATGTTTTAATATATGCAAATGAGCCTCTAGGAGCAACGGGGGCGTTACCATTACACCTAGAGGATCTGCTCTCTCTGCACCTCCACGTCATCTGCACTTTGACCGAGAGGGCCAGGCAGTGTAGAAGCTTTCCCTGCCTGACCCTGTCGATCAAAGTGCAGAGGGCGCCGTAGTTGCAGAGAGAGCAGAGCCTCTAGTTGTAACAGTAAAGCCCCTGTTGCTCCTAGAGGCTCATTTGCATATATTAAAACATAATAGTTCTCAGCAATGCAGATACATATGAAATTACCTCACAGTATCCCCCCTTCTTAGTGTTCCCTGCAGAGTGCTGATCTGACCCCCCGCTGTGCCAGCCTCATTCCCCCCAGTTCTCTGCTCAGGATTTGGTCGTGCGCCGCAGTGGAGGGAAATAAAGTGAAGGGGAAACAGCACTAAACCAGTACCAGAGCCCATTCACTCTTAGGATTGGTGGGATTCCCAGGGGTGAGAACAGCACAATCGTGATGTGATTGCATAGCCTAGCGAGGAGATTTCATGCAGCAATTCAGGCAGGTGAACCAACAGTATATCAAAGCCTGAACCCAATGACAAAATCTGCATTCATATTTTCTACTTCTTTCTATATAAATATGAAAAGTGGAAATTAAATAGCCTTGAAACAGTGAAGTAGTCCATATTCTGGCTGATTGTACGTCATTCACATCACAATCATACATACTGGTATTTCACGAGAATTTCCAGGCAAATAGCCAGTGTCATTCCTTTATATGTCTGACAACCCCATTATAGGCTACACTCGTGTTATATACAGTTTGGTCCATATATATTTGGGTAGAGACAACATTTTTTGTTCTGTACATTACCACAATGGATTTTGAACAGAACAATTCAGATGCAGTTGAAGTTCAGACTTTCAGCTTTAATTCAGTGGGTTGAACAAAAAGATTGCATAAAAATGTGAGGAACTAAAGCATTTTTTAAACTCAATCCCTTCATTTCCGGGACTCAAAAGTAATTGGACAAATTAAATAATTGTAAATAAAATGTTAATTTCTAATACTTGGTTGAAAACCCTTTGTTGGCAATGACTGCCTGGAGTCTTGAGCTCATGGACATCACCAGACGCTGTGTTTCCTCCTGTTTAATTCTCGGCCAGGCCTTTACTGCCGCGGTTTTCAGTTGCGGTTTGTTTCTGGGCCTTTCTCTCTGAAGTTTAGTCTTTAACAAGTGAAATGCTCTATTGGGTTCTGATCCGGTGACTCGGCCATTCAAGAATATTCCACTTCTTTGCTTTAGTAAACTCCTGGGTTGCTTTGGCTTTATGTTTTGGGTCATTGTCCATCTGTATTATGAAACGCCGACCAATCAGTTTGGCTGCATTTGGCTGGATTTGAGCGCACAGTATGTCTCTGAAAACACCAGAATTCACCCGGCTGCTTCTGTCCTGTGTCACATCATCAATAAACACTAGGGCCCCGGGGCCACTGGCAGCCATTCATGGCCGAGCCATCACACTGCCTCCACCGTGTGTTACAGATGATGTGGTATGCTTTGGATCATGAGCTGTACCATGTCTTCGCCATATTTCTTTCTTTCCATCATTCTGGTAGAGGTTGATCTTGGTTTCATCTGTCCAAAGAATGTTCTTCCAGAAGTGTGCTGGTTTTTTAAAGATGTTTTTTTTCAGTAAAGTCCAATCTAGCCTTCTTATTCTTGAGGCTTATGAGAGGCTTGCACCGTGCAGTGAACCCCTGTACTTACTTTGATGCAGTCTTCTCTTTAAGGTAGATTTGGATATTGATACGCCTATATGCTGGAGAGTGCTGCTCACTTGGTTGGCTGTTGTGAAGGGGTTTCTCTTCACCATGGCAATTATTCTGCGATCATCCAGCTCTGTTGTCCTTCGTGGGCGTCCAGGTCTTCTTGCATTGTTTCTCAGGATGTACCAAACTGTAGATTCTGCCACTCCTAATAGTGTAGCAATTTCTTGGATAGATTTATTCTGTTTTCGGAGATGAAGGATGGCTTGTTTCACCTGCATGGAGAGCTCCTTCGACCGAATGTTTACTTCTCAGCAAAATCTTTAAAATGCAAGCACCACACCTCAAATCAACTCCAGGCCTTTTATGTTCTTAATTGAGAATAAAATAATGAAGGAATTGCCCGCACCTGCCCATGAAACAGCCTTTGAGTCAATTGTCTAATTACTTTTGGTCCCTTTAAAAACAGGGTGCCACATGCTAAAGAGCTGAAACTCCTAAACCCTTCATCCAATTTTAATGTGGATACCCTCAAATGAAAGCTAAAATTCTGGACTTTATGTCCATGTCATTATATAACTATAACTTGAATATGTTTTAGAAAACAGGTTAAAAAAAATTAAATTGTGTTAGTGTCCAAATATATATATATGGACCTAACTGTATTGGCACCAAAGTATTTTTATAAGCAAGAATGAAATAAAAAATTTGACACAAAACTGAAAATGATCAGCGTCTCCACAATAGACAGAAAACGTACATAGAGAAATTTATAGACTTTTTGGTTGATTGAATAACAGTTTGTGTGTGGCCTCAGCCAGATTTTTTACAGTACTTAAAGGGAACCTGTCCTATTTGAGTACGGCATATGATAGAAGGAAAGAAGTTGAGCGCTGTGATACATTCTGTACTCTTATAAAATAGTCACCAAGGGGCCTCATTTATCTGCTAAGTGAGGGGCATTTATACTTGCCATAATTATACCACATATGACATGCAGAAAATCCCAAACATTATTTATTTATTTTCTTACTAGGCAACTGGCCTTTTAAGAATACTCTCCTGGGTAAATGTTTTTTGCATGATTTAATGGTAAAGATGCAATTTTCTATGTAAATGACTGTCAGCAATGCTGTTAGATGTAGAGAGAAATGTTTAATAGAAAACCAGCTCTGGCAACATGCTTGAGTTAACTGACTAAATCCCCAAGCTATTCCGGCCAAAACACTTAAGACATAATGAAATAACCTCGGCACATCTCAGAGGATGTCCTACATGATGAAGGTCCAATATACATGCAAAATCAATGAGGGCCTATGAACATCTAGGGCACACTGCTACAAATTAGAGATTTCGCACCTGCAATTAGCATCATGAAAAGTATCTTACTGACAAACATATTTTGAGATACACATATGGACTAAAGATGAGAAAATTCCTTCAAATTCACTTAATCTCCGATACACCACATTTTTAAAAAACATCAGGTCTGAATCAAATATGCTCCAATTGCTCTGAAAACACTCTAAGGTCTCACATTTTTTCTCTCAAAAACAATAGAAAAATGTAAGTTCTAGAAGACCAGAGAGAGAGAGACCCATGCATAATACTTCTCCGAGCGAGACATGCAAGCCAATTCTCCTTCCAAAAGGACAAGAAGAGCATTGAGTGTTTCAAGAGAAAACTGCCATGTTCAGTGGAGTGGCCTTGGCGGTGCTCTTTTCCATTCTGGAGACCACTTAGTATGTATGAGAAGTATTGTATTGTAGAGTAATTCACGGCACTCAGGATTTGATGTGAATAAAGTAAATAATTTTATTTGAAATGCCACTGGTGATTGTCGGTTACATAGGCCAACGTTAACGCTTCGGTCCTCCCGGACCTTGTTCACAGTCCGGGAGGACCGAAACGTTAACGTTGGCCTATGTAACTGACAATCACCAGTGGCATTTCAAATAAAATTATTTACTTTATTCACATCAAATCCTGAGTGCTGTGAACTACTCTACAATATTACCTTGGAGATTATCTCCATCACTGAGCACCGAAGATAATACTATACTCAGCAGAATGCCAGCCATCAATTGTGTTCATTTGAGAAGTATTGTAGACCGGCCAACGCTGATCTGCATTTCTCGGAAACATATATGCAAATGAGCACATCTTATGTCTGCTGGCATCTGATAGGCTTAGTGTTCTTTCTTTTCGGAAGGAAAGCTAATTTGCATACCTTTGCGTTTCTGGGAAAGTTATTAAAAATATTCAAATTAGCGTTCTATAGAAAAAAGGAAAGGGAAACTAATCCCTACTGATGTCAGTAGATGTAAGATATGCTAATTGGCATAAATGCTTTCCAGAAATGCAGAGCAGCGTTGGCTGGACTACATACTCCTCATGCAAACTAGGTGGTCTCCCTAATGAAAAAGAGCACCCCCAAGGTCACTAAGTGAAGGGCAATTTTCAATTGAGTGAGACACTCAGTACACTTGTCCTTTTGGAAGGAGAGCTGTAATACTGGGTTAATTTTTTATGATTGCATTTTACTAATTTCAAGCTAAAATATTTTTTTTATTTGGTCTTTATAAGAAATATTCAGCCATTTTTGAGATACAAAGGTTAAATATCATTTTATTTGCAGACTGCCACTCCTGAGTTCTGTCAGCTGACAGCTCATGTGTAGCCTTATCTCTGACCTCATAAATACTCATTATCGCTAAACTCTTGTCAAACTAATAACAATAAAATGAATAAAATGAGTGTTTATGAGGTCAGGAGATGAACCGTCAGCTAACATGACAGATTAGTGATATTCAGCAAACAAACAATTTTTTTTACCCGTGTACCTCAAAAACGTCTGAACATTTTTAATAAAGGCCAATTCAGTAAATTATTTTTAGCCCAAAATAAATAAAATGCTAAAAATTTCCCCAAAGGTGTACATATTCTTTAAAGGGAATGTGTCATTTGAAAATAACCTGTTGTTTAAATCACTTTTTTATGTTTAACATATTTTTTGAGAATTTTTGACAATGTTTTTTTAAAATTTTTCCATGTATTCCACATATTTAAACAAAAAAGATAAAATCCTGCAGTTTGCACACTGTCCACTATGTCTAATAATTCGCGCCACATCTTGGTCTGAACAGATCCTTTCCTGCAGTTATCTGCTTATCTGTTATTCTAATCCTGCCTGTAATGATATCACCTCTGTGTATAGATAAAACAGGATCCACCATTCACAATAGGTGATTGTCAACGCTTATCTGTTCCTTTCCTTGAACGATGTCCTCTGCACAGGTCACAGAGCATGCTCAGAAAACTCTTCCATGGAAGTCATGACCATTGTGTCTATGGACCATGGAGCTGCCGTAAAGCAATTTTCCTAATGCTGTTAAGAACAGCTCAGGCAAGATGGCTGCCCCCATTAATCGGGTTCAGAAATTGGATAAACAAATCTACAATCAGAAAATAAAAACAGATCTGATTTAAACTGGCAGATAACATTTTTAGTGATACATTTCCTTTAAGACTTTGATGTAATTGTAGATTGGTGGTGAATAAACATGGCATCTTTTATTTTACCTAGTTAATGTCCTATACTATTAAAACTGTTGCCTGACAATGGACGTTTATCTGGATAGGTGAAAAATTATCTGATCACTCGGGGGACCTACTAGATTGGGGAGCTATTCTAGAGGCTCTTATCTCTGGTGACCAGCAGTTATTACCAGGGGAATATATGTCTGGACACTCATTTCTCCTGCTACCTCTGATGTAATTGAGTCATAGCACTACATGCTGCCATTCAAATGAATAGCCATCCATATTAGCCACAGTGGGAGCTGCTGTTAGAGGGAGGTCCCCCATGATGACTTCCTCATATGAACAGGGGTATTCGTCATGCGACAGACCCATTCAGGAAGGTAATAAATCACTACATCACAGTTTGTAATACTCTATAGAATGGTATGGAATTGCAAATCTATATATATAAAGAAGGACGTATATATGTGTGTATGTATGTGTGCGTGTTCCATGATCACTCAAAAACGCAACCATTGATTTCAACGAAACTTGGTATACATATCTCTTGCTACCTGGAAAGAAATCTTGTGGGACGTACCGTTCCTGAGATATTCCTAAAAAAAGCAAATATGGCACATCACATGACCTACATTAGCCAATAGAAGCCTGCAGGTCTTTCTCTTCATATCCCAACTGCCATACACACGGTCACATGTCCCTTATCAGCCAATAGAAGTTTCGAAGGGACACGCCCCCAATCTGGTTAGGCCATGCCCCTCCCACTCCGCAGCTGACAGGGATTGAAAAAATGAGGGTAAAAATCAACTTCTGTCAGCTGCAGGGGTAGGAGGTACGGTGACTTTCTCCCTGCAGCTGACGTTTAGACAGCACAGTGCTGCTGTCTGAGAGTGAGCTGTTCAAAAGGACATCCCTGCGTGAGATATTCCCCAAAAATGCATTAGCCAATAGAAGCCTGGTCACATGACCCTTATCAGCCAATAGACTGTTAAAGGGGTGGGCTTCTGTAGAGGTAACAGTTAAGGGCCGGTCCGCTATGGAGGTCACTGTTAAGGGGGTGGGGTGTTGTAGAGGTCACATTTTAAGGGAACAGAGCTCTGTAGAGGTCACTGTTAAGGGGGAGGGTTATTGTGGAAATCACTGTTAACGAGACAGGGTACTGTGGAGGTTATTAAGAAAGGGGAGGCTGCTGTGGATGTTACTGTTAAAGGGGCAGGACACTGTGGAGGTCACTGTTTTGGGGGCAGGGTACTGTAGATGTCACTGTTATAGTGGATACTGTCGATATCTTTTAACGATACACACAAACATTAAATAAAATAGATGAAATATACCCGAGCGAAGCCGGGTCCTTCTACTTGTAAATACATAAATAATCAGAAATACATAAGTAATAAATTAGTATCGAGTAACTTCATCTGAGCAATTTTTTTTTCACATTTTCTGACCAGGAAAGGTGAGAATGTCCTTCACACAATGTTTTCCAGTTCACAATGCTTCCGTCACAATCTGCTTCTACGAGCTTAACTAATTCCTAAATTGATCTTGCACTGCTGGCGTATTGTATATGCTAATTATACCAGTAGGATTTCCTCTTAATCCATGTTTCAATGGAATTATATGTAGGGGAGATTTGCAAATAATGTTTTGTAGGCTGCCTGCAATTATAGTAATCTTTAAGAGTTAAAAATATGCATTGCAGTAAAAAGAGGCAATGCACACACAAGAACACCCCAAAGGTTGCACATTTTGGGCCCAGGTAGCCATTGGCAGTACTATAAGGCTACATTCTGATTTTCAGTTTATAGGAAAATAAGAAAATGTACTAAGGTGTACAGGTGAAACTCCAAAAATTTGAATATTGTGCAAAAGTTCATTTATTTCAGTAATGCAAATTAAAAGGAATTGCATTAATGCAGCTTAAAATTTGAATTTTGTGAAAAGGTTCAATATTCTAGGTTCAAAGTGTCGCACTCTAGTCAGATAATTAATCCATACCCCCTGAGCAAAGGGGACCTGAGATTGTGACTTTGGTTATGGTTTTCATAAGCTATAAGCCATAATCATCCAAATTATAACAAATAAAGGCTTGACATATCTCGCTTTGCCTGTAATGAGTCTCATATGTTAGTTTCACCTTTTAAGTTGCATTACTGAAATAAATGAACTTTGCACGATATTCTAATTTTTCGAGTTTCACCTGTATATTTCTTATTATCGTCTCCATCCACACTCTCAGCTTTACAAGCTTAGGGGGGGTCATTTATTATCCTGAAATACACCTACATTAGGCGTATTTCAGTCGCAGATTGCGACATAATGGTTAGTTGCACCGCAATCTGCGACTTTTCCCTGCTCACGCCAGTTCAAGGCCCATCTCATTCATCGATTTCTACACCTGTTTTGCTGGATACGCCAAAGTTATGTAGAGGCCTGCGCCAGTCTTAATAAATGACCCCCTTAATTGTTACCATCTTACTATGAGCGCAATGGGAAGGGGGATAGATTTATCAAAATGAATGCAAGGTGTCTGTAAAGCAATTAAAAGGGTCTGCTCGCACGATATGCTATAAATGCGGGTTCCGCTTCTGGGATCCTCACTTATTAGGAGAACAGGGATCTTTGCAGCCGGTCACTTGCCATTCGGGCTTCTTTCTTCCAAGCTGATTGACAATAACCTATTAGTCCTTACTAGCAATACAGTCTGTGTGTGATGCAGGACGAGCTCTCAGAATTATTTCCTTTGGCTCCCTTGACTTGTCACTTTTAGTAAATACTTGACTATCCTAGGAAATTACAATTCAGAAGAATCCTTCTGCATAACTTGCTTTGTGGGGGCTCGTTTGTTATTCCTTTTAGAAAATAATAAATAAATGGATAACTAGATGTTACCGTTCCCCTTATCAATGGGATGCTTCCCTACACAATCTGATGCTGGCAGCACTGCTGGATGATGTCATACTTCAACTAATAACATGTGTCGATGTAATCATACTTTTCTAGTAGGAATAACAGAGAATTGACACAACAGAACATTATAGGAAAAGATGCTCTAGAAGGATTATATTATGAGGAATACAATTATTTACTAACAGACTTAAAGGGAACCTGTCACCGGGATTTTGTGTATAGAGCTGAGGACATGGGTTGCTAGATGGCCGCTAGCACATCCGCAATACCCAGTCCCCATAGCTCTGTGTGCTTTTATTGTGTATAAAAACCGATTTGATACATATGCAAATTACCCTGAGATGAGTCAGAGCTTGAAAATATGACTCTTCTCTGGTCACACAAGTAAGATATGACTCTTTTATGTTAATTTGCATATGTATCAAATCAGTTTTTTTTACACAATAAAAGCACACAGAGCTATGGGGACTGGGTATTGCGGATGTGCTAGTGGCCATCTAGCAACCCATGTCCTCAGCTCTATACACAAAATCCCGGTGACAGGTTCCCTTTAATAGGAGAGGAGGTCGGTCCTCTTTAAGAAATATTCTAACCACAAACATTTGATTGGGTGATATACTGTATGTTACATTTTTAGACGTCCGTGCTCCAGACGCCCCAGTTATCGCTAGAATGTTGGACCTTGACCCCCGTTCCTACTAGCCACACAATCATGGCAAGGAATATTTTTCTAAGGCGAGCGGCTGTTGTTAAAGGGGTTCTCTGGAATTTTGATATTGATGCCCTATCCTCAGGATTGGTTGGGGTCCCACTCCCAGCACCCCTGCCAATCAGCTGTATGGTGAGGCCACTACACTGTGTGAGAGCCTCGGCCTCTTCCTAGGTCATTTGACACCATGTTCATCGGCCACATGGCCTAGGTGCCGCTCAGTCCTATTCAGGGGCTGTGCTTGGTAAACTTTGACGATCAGTTCCTCAAACAACTGATCAGCTGGGGTGCTGGGAGATGGACCCAAGCTGATCTCATATTGATGACCTACCCTGAGTATAGGAACCCAATATGAAAATCTTAGAGAACCCCTTAAACCTAAGCACAATTTGTAACTAATCTATTCTTTAAAACTAATGGGAAACTATCAAAATTGTCATGAATCAGATCATGTTTTATTAGAAAGCTTTCGTTATCTCACACATCGACGCTGACGGAACAGACAAGTGTGAAATGGCTGCGAACGCTGAAGACCACATACAGTATCAGTAAATCTGCGCTGTGTGGAAGACATTCTCTAAAGAAATCAAGACACAATTACTCTTATGATTGCTTCCGTAATTAAATGCCTTGTAAATACACAATAACATAATCAGATTATAGAGCAGTTACAATATTATCTTTTTTTTCCTCTCTATCAGAAATTATGTCACAATGCGCCCTGGACAATATTGTGACCTCTTTTTTGCTGAATTATATAAATGTAAGATGTTAACATTACAGTTTAAGGTGTCAAAATTACAGTTTAATATTTCAAGGTAAAGGTACTCTAATATTTCCAAAGAAAAAAAAAGTTATTTGTTTCCTGTTATTTCCAGAACTCCAGCATTGTCTACAGTGCTGTGCAGGGATTATCATCAATCCCTATCCCTCATAATCTAAATCCCCTATGTCAAACACGCTCTAGGGCCAACTTCATAGAAAGCCAACTTCCTATCAATATGATTGATGATGAGTGTGAGAGGAAACCGGAGTACCCCGAGGAAACCCCCACACACAGGGGAGAACATACAAACTCTACGTAGATTTTGTCCTTAGTTGGATTTGAAGCCAGGACACAAGTGCTAAGTAACCACTGTGCCAATGTGCACATTTCTAATACATTTCTAATACGTCAATTCTCAAAAGCCTACTTGCTTCTCAAAATACAATAGTTTGAACTTGGCCATACAAGAAAGAGCAATCAGTTACATAGTCAACAGTAAAGCACTATATCATACAACAACAACAAAAAATTTACATTATGAAAATATTAACATTGTGCGTATTCGAAACTTTCCCCAGAGAACCACTGCTCTAAGAGGCATAGTGTGGGGGTGGGCATACGTCTATATTCTGGATGTGATTAGTTGATTAGTTTGCTTGCTCCCACATTAAGCATCATTGGGCAGACAGAAATTAATTCTCCATCCTTTCTGTAAGGCCTCAAGCACACGATCGTTGTTTTATTCCGTGTCCGTTTTTCATGATTTTCTGCGGATCCGATGACTTTCAGTGGGTCCATTGAAAACTCGGCTAATGCACCGTTTGTCATCCGCGTCCGTGATCCGTGGTTCCAGTCTTTTAAAAAAATAACGGTTCGCGGACCCATTCAAGTCAATGGGACCGCTAAAAAACACGGAGGCACACAAGATTGTCATCCGCGTCCGCGTCCGTTTTTTTCCTATCATTTGCATGGCAAACCTGTCTTAGATTTATTTTTACTTTCCTTCATGTCTGGTGATCCTCCAAAAATAAAGGAAGACACACGGAAACAAAAACAAAAACGGATCACGGAACAACGGAACCCCATTTTGCGGAATGGAACACAACAACGGTCACGTGCATGAGGCCTAAAAATGACAGTGTCCTCTAAGGTTCAAAAGAAAACCTGCTTTCCACCCAGCTCTGGTTAGGAAACACTTTTGGTAGAAGACACCAATTTTTATAGGCAGTCATACCCAGCTAGATGTCTCTCAGTACAGCATCAGCAGAACATCTGCCTACCTCTACTAATGGTGGCACAATAGAGGATGATCCTCACATTTCTGTCACGGCCATGCCCATGACCGTGACTCCTTTACCGCATGCGGTTGCCTGCGGTTTTGTATGGGCGTTCAACCACGGGTGAGGGCTGCTTGTCTGTGGCCTCACTTGTGGTTGCCGCGGGCAACCAGTGTTGTTGTTAGCAGCAGAGCAGCCTGAGCGTCGCTAGGCAGCTTGCTGCCCTGGCATGCGGTCTCACCTGACGTTCCTTTTGTTAGGTGTGTTTGTTGTGTGCACTGTGTTGTAAGTTATTGTGTGCACTTTCCCTTTATGTAAGTTGTGTTTTCCCTTCTGTGTTACTGGAAGGGTTAACTTCCTTCCCAGTGTGTGTGTGATGTCACTGGGTGTGTCCAATCCTTGGGTGTGGCCACTTGGGCCTATAAAGACCCTCTCTCTTGCAGAGCTCAGTAGGTTGCTTCAGCATGCTTGCTGATAGCAGCCTCCTGTGTTTGTCATCCGCCAGTGAGAGCCACCACTGTGGTCATAGTTTACAGTTTAAGTTTAAGTTTATGTTTATGCCTTCTTGTATGTCATGTTGTATGTGATGTTCTGTTGGGACCTTCCTTGTCACTTTGTGCAGTTTACAGTTCTGGATTCCTGTTGCTCAGGGATCCAGTCAGCAAGGCTGTGGCAGGTTGGTGGAACTTTTAGTTCGCCTGCCATACCCGTAAAACTGTTTGTGTTCCCCTTTTTCCCAACAGCTTGGCCAGTGAGACTCCTGCTCCTCCGCGTCTAGGAGGAGTAGGTCGTCTTACCCTGACTCCTAGCGCAGGGACCGGACGGAGGGTGAGTTAGGGATCCGAGGTTCCTGCGCATGGGTCCTCCTACCTTTAAGGTCGGCCCATGCAGTTAGGAGTTAGGGTCAGGGTAGGGACGCTGTTAGGAGGTGACCTGCTCCCTATCCTGTTCTCCTGGCCGAGTAGGCCAACAGCATCTGGCATTGCACGGCTGAGGATTTCCCCCATCCTCAGCCGTGACAATTTCATGACAAATACATACTAATGGGTCACTACAAGAAACTGTTTAAAAGTAATCTTAACACCCAAATGCCTAGGAATGTCAAGACCAGTTGAGATCATTGAAGGTGGAAGTTCCTAGTTTTTGTACTTCCAGACACCTCCTATAAACTTTGCCATTGATTACAATGCGATGATTTTTGAGCTTTCCAGCATACATATCAGATGACAGAAGAAAATCCACTTAGATGAGTTTGCTGGTAATCAAAATTCTTGATATGTTTGTATATGGCCACAAAGGTTTGTGTGTATGTATATATATATATATCTTTGTTGACTGGAGCACTCCTGATGAAGGAACATCTCAAAATCATACAAAAGGTAAAGATTACAAAGTAAAGTGTAGTTATAACACATGTCCAGGTAAAACGTTGCCTTAAACACTCTTTCTATGGAAGGAGCTTTATGTACAAAGAACAGACATACAAGGCAATGAATCACTCAAGCATAATATAAGAGTACTGTGTATTGATCTGGAGTCCACAAAGGGAGCCTGCCCACACAAGCAAAGACTTTTTTTTTTTGTATGTATCTCATCCGCTGCTTCTTTTTAAGCATCTTCACCCACTCAATAAAAGATAGTAATGTAACCCTTCAACAGACCCTCAACTTGTTACATAATATCTTCTAACCTACATGTCAAACTGCTGATTTCTTCTGGGTAATTGTTTTTCTGCCCTGTGCAAGCAACAAACTAAAGGCAGAGAAATATAGTGCAGGATCCCCATAATAAAGATCACAGTGAAGTTTCCTTAAAAAAATGTTAGCAGGAGACTGCAGTAGTGGTTGCAGCAGTAGCAGTTGTAGTAGTAGCAATAATGATAGTAGTAGTCGTAGCAGTAGCAATGGTAGTAGTAGTAATGGAATAAGGCCGATGTGGATCCACTGTGCCGCCTGAACAGTGGCTACTACTAAGAGTATTGTCTAAGTAGTCGTCCCATGGTCTTGACTCTATGGGGGAGATTTATAAAAACTGGTGTAAAGGAAAACTGGCTTAGTTTCCCATAGTAACCAGATTGATACTTTAATTTTCCAAAGGACCTCTGAAAGGTGGAATCTGATTGGTCGCTATGGGCAACTAAGCCAATTTTCCTTCACACCATATTTAATAATTCTCTCCCTATAACTCCTGTACAAGGATCTGAACTTCACTGCAGAGGGACAACCAGGCTGCTACCTCTTGGAGTAGTCTCTGCTCAAATAACTGCTGACCCATAGGGGTCAAGAGAGACTAGTGTGGTGCACCAAGGGATCACGCAAAACCACAGTCAGGGTCAGGCCATGGTCAGGGCAGGCAGAGACTGTGCATTCCGATAAACAGTCTGAGGTCAATGCAAGCAGTTTAGGGTCATTGTGGAGGTCAATGTAGAAGAAGAGGCAGCTTAAGCCAAGAAAAGGCAGTCCAAGCAACCCAGAAGTTCTGCACTCGGATTAAAAGCACCTTTATTCAAATTTCTGGAAGCTTCTTCATCTTCTACATTGATCATAAGAATAAGCTTTTGGATACGGTTCTGGAGGCGCGCTTCTAGGTTGTCAGGACTTTATCTTCTTGGTGGGTGCTGTATTTACTTTATTTTACACATTATGGAGATCAGGCACAGGACATGTCAGGCAGTGATGAGTAAGTCCAAATTCAGGCAGAAATTAGTACACAGAACAGGCAAACAAGCTAATGGCATGCCCTTGGCAGGAAACTAGCAAACTAGAACCAGTTCGCACCATCTTACAAGGGAATTTGCCTTAAATACCTCAGGGTGGCCAGCCATAATCTGGGGAAGAAAAAGGGCAGTGAGAAGGTTTAATGGCAGGAAGCATGTCTCGGGCTGGGTGAAGAAGGGAACATAGCTGGGCAGTGGAAGATGGGTAGCAGCAGGTCCGGGCCACTAGAGAGCTAGAACTTTGGTGTGGGTGAGCAAAGTGACGGCCATGCCAGAGAAGGGGATGGACTGTCTCCATGACAAGTAGAAGTAGCTGTAATGGTAGCAATGGTGGTAGTAATAGTGGGAGTAAAAGTAGTAGTGGTAATGGCAGTAGTAGTGGTAATGGCAGTAGTAGTGGCAGTTGTAGTAATAGTAGTTGAAGTAGTAGTAGTAGTAGTAGCAGATTAAGTTGTACAAGTATCTGTTCCCTTAGGCAAATATCATGCAAAATTACTACAAACAAAGTCACCTCGACAGATACAGATAGATGGTGATTATAATAAGCTATATTGCACACCCCTGTCATAATGCAATGACCAATTACGTACAGATAATAGAACTGTGTACTGCATGTAGCCAAAGGGTAGCAGTCATGTAATAGGTGGTTCACAGGATGGACATTCATCTGCACAGTTCATTATTATTCTGAGCATACCAGAAAAGGAAGTGACAACTGTTCCCTCTATTGGTCCAGCATACACAATATCATTTGTGGAACACCACAGCGCAAATGTATCATGTTCAAATTAATAGTATGTAGCACATTACAAATGTAAATGTAGTAAACACTCAGCACAGACCAGCAGATGATCACAAATGCCATAAATCCTCAAATCTTTTATCATTATCCTTAAAAAGCAACAAACCCCCACATTACACTCTAGGGGTTCCAGAAAGCTGAGATCTGAGGAGCTGTTTGGCTAAATGCTTATCCTGGGAAACTGGAGACAACCAGAGATTTTTTTAACCTGATTAACAAAGAAGTGTGTAGGAGTTTAAAGTACATGTTGAAAAATTACGGAGCTTGGATTTTCTTAGTCAGGAATAGTCTACGGATGACCACCAGTTTAATATGAGAAACCTGCCTCACAGCTACATTGTGTAATATGGTATGGAAGAGTGGAATACTTGGGTTAACTACACTGAACAAAAATATAAACGCAACACTTTCGGTTTTGCTCCCATTTTGCATGAGCTGAAATCAAAGATCTGAAACATTTTCTATATACACAAAAGACCCATTACTCTCAAATATTGTTCACAAATCTGTCTAAATCTGTGTTAGTGAGCACTTCTCCTTTGCAGAGATAATCCATCCCACCTCACAGGTGTGGCAAATCAAGGTGCTGATTAGACAGCATGAATATTGCACAGGTGTGCCTTAGACTGCCCACAATAAAAGGCCACTCTGAAATGTACACAGTTTTGCCTTACTGGGGGAGTCAGTATCTGGTGTGGCCACTATTTGCCTCACGCAGTGCAACACATCTCCGTCGCATAGAGTTGATCAGGTTGTTGATTGTGGCCTGTGGAATGTTGGTCCACTCCTCTTCTATAGCTGTGCGAAGTTGCTGAATATTGGCAGGAATTGGAACACGCTGTCGTATAAGCCGATCCAGAGCATCCCAAACATGCTCAATGGGTGACATGTCCGGGGAGTATGCTGGCCATGCAAGAACTGGGATGTTTACAGCTTCCAGGAATCTGGATCTCGTCGCAGTATCTCTGTGCATTCAAAATGCCATCAATAAAATGCACCTGTGTTCGTTGTCCATAACATATGCCTGCCCATACCATAACCCCACCGCCACCATGGGCCACTTGATCCACAACGTTGACGTCAGCAAACCGCTCACCCACACGACACCACTCACGCTGTCTGCCATCTGCCCTGAACAGTGAAAACGGGACTCATCCGTGAACAGAACGCCTCTCCAATGTGCCAGACGCCATCGAATGTGAGCATTTACCCACTCAAGTCAGTTACGACGATGAATTGCATTCAGGTCCAGACCCCAGTGAGGATGACGAGCATGCAGATGAGCTTCCCTGAAACGGTTTCTGACAGTGTGTGCAGAAATTCTTTGGTTATGCAAACTGATTGTTGCTGCAGCTGTCCGGGTGGCTGGTCTCAGATGATCATGGAGGTGAACATGCTGGATGTGGAGGTCCTGGGCTGGTGTGGTTACACGTGGTCTGTGGTTGTGAGGCCGGTTGGATGTACTGCCAAATTCTCTGAAACGCCTTTGGAGACGGCTTATGGTAGAGAAATGAACATTCATTGCATGGGCAACAGCTCTGGTAGACATTCCTGCAGTCGGCATGCCAATTGCACACTCCCTCCCTTTGCGGCATTGTGCTGTGTGATCAAACTGCACATTTCAGAGTGGTCTTTTATTGTGGGCAGCCTAAGGCACACCTGTGCAATATTCACACTGTCTAATCAGCACCTTGATATGCCACACCTGTGAGGTGGGATGGATTATCTCGGCAAAGGAGAAGTGCTCACTAACACCGATTTAGACAGATTTGTGAACAATAGTAATGTGTATTTTGTGTATGTAGAAAATGTTTTTTAGATCTTTGAGTTCAGCTCATGCAAATTGGGAGCAAAACCGAAAGTATCCATTCAGAATACAATACCAAGTACTTACAATAGGAAATACATTCTCCGTAGTAGATTGCCAGCTTTTGGGGCTGTCTCTGTTGAGGAAATCCCTTTTAATTGGGGGTGTCCCTTGTTTGAGGTCTCCATCAGTTATAAATAGCTCTCTATGACTTCGAAGTGCATCTCCCTCTCTGAAGGACAGTCATGCATTACATGGTGCTGACCTTTCTAAAAAAAAAGATTGTCCAAAGTGGAATATCCCCTTAACTCATTCTGAATGTAGCAGTGATCCTTCCATTTCTGCAGACCCTGTAACAGAAGCCTCACTATGGCTCTGCCAGGACCTTTCACACAGTAATGTCACAGTTCAGCAGTCCGATGACTCTGTTGTGTCTGCAACTAGCAAAGAGATGACATGGGAGATGATTATACAGTTGCTGCACACGTGGAATCAGAAACACTGCATTAAAGAGGATCTGTCTCCTCTCCTGTTATCAGTTGGGGCTGACCCTGTCCAATCAGTGCTGACAATAACAAACTGTGTAGGGACACAACCCTTTCACAAGTGGGGTTGGTAACGACCAGTTGTCAATTTATTCATACATTTCTAGGAGGAATAACAGGTGAATAGCTCCAGAACTACCACTATATTTTTAGTCTTTTTTTTTTTTTTTTACCTAAAAGAAAAAAGGTGATTGATTCTCTTTAATAAGTAATCTTTCTTTTCTGACATGTCATATACACAATACAGAAGAGAGCACTGATGGAAGTCCATGAACTGAGACATAGCGCCCCCTTTAGCTTCAGATACTGCCAAGGGCATAATGGAACTATAATGTTTAGCTAATGTTTAGCCATAAATAGATACAATTTATCATCTATCCACAGGATACTGTAGGTAGTAAATGCATGATCATTTGGGAGTCCAACTGCTTAGACCCCCAGTGATCATGAGAATGGGAGTCGCTGAGTCTGCTTTGTAAGTGGAATGGTGATGTACATGCATGACCACTACTTGTCACGGCGGACGGGATCTCAGATACACAGATAAACCAACAAACCAGTTTCTAGGCGAGAAGCAGGGGAGGGGTCACCTCCTAGCAAATCCCTGACTTCTCTCCCTACACTGCTAAGCCCACATTCAGACCTTGATGGTAGGAATAATGTGTCCTCGTGCCTGGGCTAAAATACCCTAGAATCCCTGAGATGGTGAAAAGGGGAATAGGAGCAGCCTGCTCCCTCAGAACCTGGAGGGAACAGATGACACACAAACAACCTAGACAGCAAACAACAAAAACAGAAACCACACTTATCTTATCTGAGCTGGAACAGACAATCCTTCCTTCCTTGCTTCCAAGGCCAGACTGATTTCTATAACCCGCACAGAACACTGGGATAGAGTGAGATTTAAACCAATGACCCCACCCAGTACACCTGTAGGGAGGCGGATCCAGCACGACTCCAAAACAAAACAAAAAACTAAACACGTGCTGCTATTCTGGTCGACCTCCGCACATAGTCAGAGCAGGGCATGACACTACTCCATTCACTATGGGAATGCCAACTACAGTGCTTGGCAGTGGATGGAGAAGTGGTCACAGATGGACACCACCTAATAATTCGCACAGGGGACTCAAGGACCCCCATTCTCGTGATCATGAGGGTACCTGCAGTTAGATTTTAGTGAAATAGCCAAGAATGCAGTGGCCTTACTATGATAAATATATGGCAATGATAAGCTGCTGAAGGCACTACTCATGAACCGGGAACATATCCCGTGCATACAATTCATGCAAATAATATCACACTGCTTACAAATGCTTACCATGCAGAAGAAATATATGCAGAGGCTGACGGTTTTACAAGGCAAATGTGCATTTTGTCACCAAAGGCCTGGGTCTCAGTGTCAGGTCATTTGTTTAAAATGATAGGTTTACACCGTGCTAATAAAGGTATCCTATAGTGTGGCCTATAACAAATAGCATGAGCATGCACACTACTGCAATGTCCTAATGATAAATCAATCATGGCCGCCTGTGCAGTCCTCATATCTTAAGGGGTCTTACTATAAACTATAGAAGAGGTCATGCATTTTTTCTCAAAAGGGGAAGAGGGGAGTAAACAGCTGCCAGACAGCATGTTGGATTGGACATATTGAAATCCAACAGCCCAATCTTTCACACCCCCAAATCTGGGGGGAGTCAAGAGACCCTTATATGCATTAGATAGCTGGCTAGTCCTGCAACATCATTTGCCAAACCTAAATATAATTTAGGTAAAAAATAATTGCCTCCAGCTTTTTTGGGGATAATCCGATGGCATGCCCATTACAGAACCAAGGCTAGACTGGATCCCATAATAAACGTCTCACGATATCTGCAGCGAGCCCATGAGGAGCCAGAGCTGAGGATGGGAGTGGTAGTGGCTCTGGATGTCACAGTCAATCATGGTTTCTCTCTAGGGCCATGTAGTGAAAGGAGGGGGCACCTTTTTATTCCGCTCGGGGCACACCCCAATTCTGGGGCTCCTCTCTGATGGTAGATGGAGTGCCATATATGTTAGGTGTTTGGACGGATGCAAAGCAGGGCATATAGCCGGCATGTGGTATATGAGTCAAGAAACCAGGTCAGAGATAGAAGAATAAACGTCTCTCAAAATGGGAGTAATAGTACTTCCAACTATAGCAGTCACACTTCCAATTTTACACAGTGAAATTCTCTTACACAGCAATGTATGGATTTAGGCAAGGATGAGAGTTATGGCCCTGTTTGTACACTATCTTGCTAAAGTCTCTCTCAGTAGAATCTATGGTAGGCGATAGTACTCTGGCAATGGTGGGTGTAGTGTTCCCTGTGGGGTGCAGGGTTATGAAGGCATGTCTGGCCAGGAAGTGTCCAAGTGTGAAGAATATCTGAACAGTGTCCCTCACAGCAGTAAGGTCTGAATGGCTGTAGTTGCAGATTACCTTACTGATTCCTATGCTTAAGAAGAAGGAGAATAAGACACAGCTTCATTCCTCTTTGAACTCTAGTCTGGATTGACTCAGTAACTAAGCAGGGGGTAAATCCTGGATCCCCACCAGACCTCCTGCAAAAGACTGAACCGGGAGTATTAACCCTGGTTGTGCCATTCATCCACTGATATACTGGCTGTAATACATGGCATAACAATACTATACATAACATTACACTACATAATATTAAAGAGCAAACCATTTGCAGTTACCCCCCTGCAAAGGGTTACTGCATATGCAGTATGTGATTTAGCCTCATTGATCACAAAGTCTTTTTCCTAAAGAGCAATTTTTAGAGTATGGGCGTAGGAACATCAGAGAGATTGTGAATACTAAAGCTATGCATGGTTCTTTCCTCCATCAGGAACTTGGCCGGGGCCGTCACACTGACTAAGAGAAAATGATTGTTCCCATATCAATAAATCAACAGGAGGACAGATGGCTTGTGGCTTGAAAAAGATTCCAAAGCTAAAACATGTCTTCATACTCAAGGAATACCACCGTTCAATATTAATAAAAAAAACGGTAATAAAAAATATCTCCTCAGATTCCTATTGTTACATTTTGGGGCAGGGGTAGAAATATTTTAGCAGTTTTTGGTTCATGGGCATTGTCCTAAATCTATGACCTTTGTTTTTCTGTAACACATCACCCCGTGCATCATGTCGCATGACCATTACGTCTATTGAATGGCACTTATAAAAACCTATGGGCCTATATTGTACCTCCATGTGCCTTTGATTTTATTTGTAAGGCTGGGGTCATATCATCGTATATCGTTTCCATTCTTCTGATCCAACACAAAAATAAAAAAACAAACAAAACGGATCGTGTATGCTAAGCATCTATTATGTTTATTTATGCATGTTTTACAAAGGTTTTAGCCATTTCCGTCTGAGATTCACTATTTTAATTTGAAGCGGAAATGTCTAAAATGGATACAAACAGAAACTTTTGAACACCCTTGAAATGAATGGCCTTTCTACAGGATCTGTTAAGTTCGGTTAATTACAAATAAATGTCGGAAATGCATGACGAAACAAATGACAGTGATGTGAACGGACACTAAGAATGTCTGACATTCAAATTTAATCAGAGAGCGGAATTACAAAAATCGCCAATGGTAGACTGATTTCAGGTTGTCCTGTGATAGATACCTACGATGATCAGCCATAATCCGCAGAGACACCTGGCTGCTAGTGTTCAATTTCCCTGCAGTGCCACCCCAGGACAAATAAAGTATTACATGGTGTCAGGGTTGCCAACCTCATTTTTTATTTTTGCTAGACAATTTATCCAAAAATCACAGACAGACACTATTTTTTTATACGGACAAATTGGAAAACTATAATGAACTATAAAGAATATAAGTAATACATGTCTATAGGTCAGATACTAATACTGAACATATTATCAGCATTTACTGTGAGCTCTAAAATGTTGACAATTACAATCAAATTGACCTGCTTCAGTACCATCAGTCCGAAAAAAAAAAAAAATAATCACGGACACATCAAATTTTTTTCACGGACACTGGAAAAAAAAAGACCCCAATTTTTACTGAATGTCCAAGAATTTCGAGATGGCTGGCAACCCTGCATTGTGTCTATTGGGCTGCCTGTGCAATGTACGGACATGCAGACTCCACCACAGAGAGAGAGATGGTCTTTATAGCCACTCCCTGCTGAAGGTAATTGATGGATGTCCTAAATGAGGGGCTCTCTTCTACTAACTCCGAATGTGCTAATAGCTCATACCAAAAGACGCTTTCTAAACTAAACGATAAAGTCGCCTCACGAAGACAAACCCTTTTTTACATGGAAGTCATCTGGATGATTTCACCATGGAATTCCAGAGATAGAGAGAACTGGAGGATATGGAAACATAGGGGGACATTCATTAAGGACCAATGTTTTACACGCCCGGTCTTAATCTATCCCCTGCTGGTGTCAGACGCGCCACAATTATTAAGAGACGATGAAGGGATTAGGTCTAGATTTCAGGCATAATCTACACCAGTAGATTATAGAAATGTGCTATGTCCGGCCCTACATTGCTTACTTGCAAGACAATATGACATGGGTAGAAATTTCGGACTTTGAATGGAGCATCTGTGGGACCACCTCAATTGAACGTTGCTTTATGGATCCTCCCTCACGCCTCTTTCCAGCAGGAGTGAGATGCGTTGCAGTCCTCCAGATACCTGTGACAACCTACCAGGACCTTATTGAGTCACCCCCAGCCCGTCTAGCTGCATACGGCGGTTACTCTGGATTTTAACTGGTGGTCATGAAAATGTGACTCGACTGTGTAGAAGAGTAATGGATGTGGAGCAACACAAGACGGCGTTGACATTACTCTGTAGGTCCCTTTGGGAGCAAACGTATGCCACTGAGCTGCCCAATAAACCCCACAGCTCTCAAACAGTTCCAAAGGAAGATAAGAATTCTCAAAGGCGAGACCCTGTAGAGGTAATTACATGATGTTCATGCTACACAGGATTAAATAGCTGTTATTAACAATGATTTCCATTTCACAATAACACAAACCATGTTTAAATCATGTTTTAGGAGACAGTGGCGCTTAAAATATGCCTTATACTAATTATAGAAAGGGACGAAATAAACTCCTGTTACAACAAGGGATTCGGATTAGCATGTGCTAGATGTTTACCTCCCTGATCTCGGCAATGCTAATGTATAGCTGCTACAGCAGAGTCTGAATTAAAAAATGATATAGCCTAAGGATCTTTAAGGCTGCATTCATGCATAGTTTTAGTTATTTATTTATGCTGCCTTTTCTGTGTTTTTTTTTTTACCATTTTTTACATGTTTCATTTCTTGCAGCAAAAACACCAACTATAGATTCAGTTGAGGTGCATTTTTTTGTGTTTAAAAGTGGTGCTTTTTTCCAAGCATTTTTCAATAAACTTCTCTATATGAAAAAAAAAAAAAAAAAACACACACAAGAGAAAAACCGGCCATCAAGGCCCGTCTCATACATCATTTTATACGCTACCTTCCCGAAAAATCAGCTTTAACCTCGGCCCATGTAAACCCACCTTTACTCACTCTAGCCTGAGCCCTTTTTTATACGACTAAAACAGGCGTATAAAATGATGTATGAGACGGGCCCTGATGGCGGGTCCCTTTTCCCCGCCCACACCACACCCACTTTTGCAGAACGGAGAAAAGTTGCAGATTGCGGCACAAAGAACCTTTGTGCCGCAATCTGCGCCAGAAATATGCTTAATACAGACGTATTTCTGTTAGTAAGTAACCCCCAATGTTTCTTCCTTTTTTTTCTTATAAATGTGAAGTTACTTTCACTATCAGTTTTGCAGTGGACATTTGCGTATGCACCAGGAAAAATCCCGTCACATACGTAAACCATATCCATAGACCCCATTCACCCAACAAAGAGTGTCCTATTGGCCTTTGTATATGTTGTTATACCATTTTTTCTGCATATGCACTTGTGAAATCCTCCCACAGTATAACTCTAAGGGTACTGTCGCATGGAGCGGCCATGATCCAGTTGGGTTGCGGCCGTACTGTGGTCATGAACCATACGGCCAATTTGCCCGCAGCTTCCTTTCATTTAACTAATGAAGACCGCACTGTATAGTCGGTCTTCAATGTTAATGGCCGCCCAAGCACCTTCAATACCGCGCGGCCATTCACAATGAAGACCAACTATACAGTGCCGTCTTCATTAGTTAAATGAAAGGAAGCTGCGGGCAAGTTGGCCGTATGGTTCATGACCGCAACCCGACCGCTCCGTGTGGCCGTACCCTAATGGGTACTGCAAAACGCAGCATGAAAACTGCCTTAAAAGGGCATTCCAGGATTTTGTTATTTATAGCCTATCCTCAGGATAGACCATCAATATCAGATCAGTGGGGTCCACCACCCTGCACCCCCGCTGATCAGCTGTTTCAGAAGAATAGTTTCGTTGGCATTCACTGCAATAGGTGCAGTACTGCTTTCCCAGTTGCGTCTGCTACTCTGAATGGGGATGTGGGGTGTCAGAGGTCCCGCCAATTACCTATTATTGGCCTAACCTGAGGACAGGTCATCAGTAACAAAATTCTGGAGTACCCCTTTAAGTAACATTTACTACTTTATTATAATGGAGGAAAGCTATCTCTGTTATCCACAATACAGAATTCCAAACAGATCCACATAAACAAACAAAAGAAACGTAGATGGTGTAGCGGAACACAGATATACAGTATGTCCATCAAGTCCAACTAGATAGATAACAAAAGATAAATAAATTAGCACAATATAATCAACCCCAAAACAGAGAATCCCACATCACCTATTGGTGATCTCACTGGATCAATGTTCAACTACTTTATATACAGTATTTAAATTATTTTTAAGAGCATTTCCTTGTAGTAATGCAATGTTTCTAAAGTTTAACACAGTTCACTACTGTTACAGACAAGAACCCTTTCACCGTTTGCTTCTTAGGGGGAGACTTGCCAAAATTGTTGAAATGGAAAAGTGGAGAAGTTACCCAAAGGATAAAATGATCACTGAACCTTCAATTTCTTGGGAATCTCTGCAAAATGAGAGGTGGAGTTTGATTGGTTGTTATTGGCAACTTCTCTACTTTTCCAGTACTCTACTTTTAATCAATCTTTCCCGCAGTCTAGGTGATTTGTGGCTTTCTGTCTATTCAGGGAGGGGATCAGACTGAACATGAGTTGGTAGTATTTACGTATGGGCTGTTGATCTATTCGCTCATATCGATGATGTCCTCCCCCTTTAAATATAAAATTACGGAAATGAATCATGCTGTAGCTTCTGGGTAAGCAGTGGGATATGATTTCTTATCTCCATGGGTTCCTGGAGACTTGAACATTCGCTTACAGTAGATCCTCTCATTTATTACTGCTATGGGTAGATGGTTCACATTTCCAGTATATTCCACAAGGTTGCATTTCTAGTATGGATTTCCTTGAGAGCTTTCAGTGAACCTCATCAGATCTAGAACGCCATTGATTGATCTTTCGTGTAATGAGAACAGAAAAGCGGATTAATAACTCTCTTCTGACATATCTAGGAACCATAACATAATCAAATGCACAAATGTTATTCCAATGGTGCATTACTGCAAGTATAAAAAACATTGTAATGTGATTATAAATCTGTACCGGAGGATGATGCAAATAGGTTATTACTGTGTGATCTGATTCTCCACCTTAAATCATGCCTCAGAAGAAGGTAACGATAATAAGGGTACGACCAGACGGTCAGGTTTCTGGATGCAGTTTTGGAAACCAAAATCAGGAGTGGATCACAAAAGGAGAGAAAGGATAAAGGGCAGATACGTCATCTCCTCTTTTTTTAATTCACTTCTGATTTTGGCTTCCAAAACTCCATCAGAAACCTGACTGTGTGATCGTACCCTAAAGGTGGTTACTCCCACTTAGGGTAAATTCATACGTCCGCAATTTCATTCCGCATTTTGCGGAATGGAATTGTGGACCCATTCATTTCTATGGGGCAGCACGATGTGTTGCCCGGATCCGGAATTGCGGATCCGCACTTCCGGGTCCGCAATTCCGTTCCCGAAAAAAATAGAACATGTCCTATTCTTGTCCGCAATTGCAGACAAGAATAGGCATTTTCTATTAAGTGCCGGCGATGTGCGGTCCGCTGTGTGAATGGACCCTTACTATAGGTGCTTCGTATGGATTTTATCTCTATAATGCCTTATGTTGTACATGTATGGGACAACACAAGACATTCATCCTATGCATCCAGTCCACCTGGCGGGAAATGTAATACCCCAGAGTGGTATTACCATTCCTACACCCTGCTGTCTCTAACTGGCTAACATTAATTTCAACTATTTATTTATTCCAGGTTCTTTACACTGTGCATTCCTAACCATTGCTATGGAACTGTTCTTTGTTGTATTACATTTAATGTGCTTGGTTCACCAGCAGGTGACAGCGTATACGGTATACCTTTAGATAAAGATTCTATCTTAAGATAGAATGGAACTTCCCTTTCCATTCTTCCCCTTTTAGGCTGAAGTGGGCCAGTCTGGTTTCCTACCAAGGGAGGGGCTGCAGGAAGTTTTCAGTCCATCTTAGTCATTCTAGTGTGGGAAGCATACCTGTTAAGATGTAGCAACGAGGGAAAGGTACCCCCTCCTGTAACAGGAGTCTCTCTGGAGGGAAGCGGCTCATAGAGCACCATGACTCCTTGCAGATTTTCCTACAGCTTGTCAACAGCCAGGGGGACCCCACTCCAAAGGTACCAGAACAGCCCTGAAGTCCAGCAACCAGACTAAAGCTGAGTTTAGCATAGCAGAGAGATAAAGCAGAATATTTAAGTTTTCCTGCCAGTTTATGCCAAAACCTGCTGGAACCAAGAGAAACACCACTTCTTGTACGGATGCAAGTTTATTCAAGTAAAGCTGTTGAACTTTATAAAAGTCTGGACTCAACTATTTCTCCACCTCCACCATTCCTCTCCCCTTTATTGCTCTGGAGTCTAACCCTGGGGATCAACTGTGACACTCACAGAAAACTATTGGGCCCGCACCACACCACTCCACTCGGCATTCTGATAAACCGGAGACACGATTGGCCCTGGGGGGCGGTATGTTGCAGAAGCACATCATGCTGTGCTCTTGTTACCCAATGTAATGATATTAGAGGAGCAAGTTCCAGTCCTGACTGCCAACTACACAGGAGCTGTGACTGTTTGTGAAGATTGTTGCCATTTTATTGTGTTTTCTGATACTTTATACAATGTTGCCAGGGGCGTAACTACCACAGCGGCAGACCATGTGACTGCTATAGGGCGCAGGGCAAGAGGGGGCCCAGTCTTAGTTGGGATTATCTCCTCTTCTACTGGAGGTGGAAACTTAATCAGGACTTTAACCTCTAAAGCAGGGATGGCCAACCTGAGGCTCTCCAGCTGCTGCAAAACTATAACTCCCAGCATGCCCATACTACCTACAGCTATCACCCTACAGCAGGGCATGGTGGGAGTTGTAGTTTTACAACAGCTGGAGAGACGCAGGTTGGCCATCCCTGCTCTAAAGGAACAACTTTTAGCAACTGAGGCAGTGGAAAAAATGGCCCATGGATCATTGAAAGGAGTTTAGGCAGAAACCCTTCTGTCCTGTGTGGGGGGCCTGGTTTGATCCTTGCTATGGGGCCCATACTTCTCTATGTATGCCACTGAATGTTGCTATTGTGTAGATCTAGATTTTCTAGGACCCACTTATCTGCACGTGTGTGTGCTGTTTCATGAAGATCTGTAAGGGTACGGCCGCACAGAGTGGCCCTGATACGGTCGGGTTGCAGCAGTGCTGCGGTCAAGAACCGTGCAGCCAATTAGCTGCAGCTGCCTTTCATTTAACTAATGAAGACCACACTGTATAGTCGGTCTTCATTGTACATGGCGGCGTGGCACCTTCACTACTTCGTGGCCATAACAATAAAGACTGGCTATATAATGCGGTCTTCATTAGTTAAGTGAAAGGCAGCTGCAGCTAATTGGCCACGCGGTTCTTGACCGCAGCACAGTCTCAACCCAACCATATAACGGACTCTCCTTGTGGCAGTACCCTAATTTGTACCTCAGATTTGTCCCTATGACACCTGCTGACCTGCTACATGTGCGCTTGGTAGCTGAAGACATCTGTGTTGGTCCCATGTTCATATGTGCCCGCATTGCTGAGAAAAATGATGTTTTATTGTATGCAAATAAGCCTCTAGGAGCAACGGGGGCGTTACCATTACACCTAGAGGCTCTGCTCTCTCTGCAACTGCTGCACACAACCCCTTTAAAGCCCAAACAATGTCTACTGACCATATATGAGGTATAAAATTTGTGAAGTGAGCACCATAAAAATCTACAGAATAATCAATGCGTTTAACACTGGTTTGAGGGGCAAAATTGTGAAACAGGCAGGGAGTGAACTTGCTATGAAAAGAAAGCTGAAAAAATGCACAAATCAAATGAAAGTCTTTATCTCCAGCATGTGTAATGACTTTAATGTGTCAGGGCCTCGACGTAATACAAAGGTCGTCCTCAAACATAGCCCGCGGTTACATTAAATATTCAGTAGGGAAATGCATTACTAACAAATAGCTGGAATCAAATCTTTTTTCCTTCAATTCTTTCTGGCTTTGTAGGTTTAGATAAGGCATTGTCAGCAGCCGGAGAATCATTTACTAGCTGTAGTTAAAGACAAGGCTCAAGGAGTTGAAAATTAGGAGAAAAAAAAACTCTGTGAAAAATAAATCAAGATGAATTATATAAAAATATATTTTCATCTGCAACATGTCTCACTACAAAATGAGCAATACTGTTGTTATGTATGTTTAAGAGGACCTCTCGCCAATCCTGACAGGTCTGGTTTAGTAACTACTTGCATTCCCCCTGTAATAAGTATTCTGGAGCATCTATTCTTATGACTCTATGTTGAATCATTACTTTATTATTCCTGCTAGAAGTTATGAATGAATTGCTAGCAGTTTGCTATGACAGTTCGGATGGGTGTTGTGTCCCTGCACAGTCTGACATTATCCAATCAGTCCCTGCCAGTGTACGACTGTGCAGGGACAGACCATTTTGTAGCCGCTTATTTGGCTATTTTCGGAATTCCCTAAAAAGTGAACTGAGTGACCTCTCCAGTCACAGCAGGAGTCCAGAGGTAGGAATCGCATTTATTGAACATTTACTGCAAATCCTGTGCAAATACCATAAATGTCTCTTTAACTGTAATATTGGGACACCAGACTAATTTTTTTATAAGCATGATGGTATTTGAGTCTACCTTTTGTCATGGCGGGGAGTGGGGGAAACCCCCCACCATGCGGTATCAAAGGGTAAAGGGGATCAGCCTGGCCAAAAGGAGTAATAAGGGAACAGGTCACCTCCTACAGCATCCCTAATCCTCTCCCTGACTCCTCACCGTATGAGCGGACCCCGATGGTAGGACGACTCATACTCAGGATTCCAAGAGACCCTAAGTCACCCTGATAATCCCTCACCAAGGAGCAGGGAAGAGACGACCTGTTCATCCCAGTCATGGAGGAACAGGAGTCTCTATCTGAGGCCAGGCTGCAAGGAGAGGGGTCCCCATACAGCATATGGAGATGGCAGGTATGCGAAACCCATAACACACTTACCTGCCACAGACACACTGACTGGAACCCGTGCACAAGTGCTGGTGTCCACACCAACATTAAAGGACACAGCACACACCACAAACCACACAGGGACCCAGGACACCCATAGCTGCCATAACATGAGACAGGGGAATGTCTAGCAAAACATGCTGGACACCAAACACCACCAGACATGTAACATCAAATTAGACAAACAAACACCCTGAACATAATCCACTCCATACAAATAGAGACAGGAAGGGAAGGAGATACCGGGATAACATAGAACATCTTTGACCACAAGGGTGGCCCTCACTGGAAAGATGGAAAAGCCAGGAGCAGTGAACCACCAGCACACACCAAGCCTGGAGGAACACATAAGCTACAGGCTTCCAGCAGAGACTAAATAGCCCAAGCAGCTACACCCACAAACACATAAACCCAGTGTTCACAAGACATTAGGAAGGGAGTTTACCCTTCCAACACCAGACTGAGGAAGGAAGCCACTTAAAGGGGAAGTGCACACACAAGCAAACTAAGCCACACGTTACCACCGGCAACAGCATGCGTGGCAACCATGTCACGGTAATCACCCAGAAGGCCGAGACACTGCCACCGCATGCTCTAACAGGAACACGTTGCCGCGGGCAACCGCAAGTGTGGCAACAGTGTCACAGCGTTCACCAATGGCAGTGATACCTTTTTACCTTGGAAGCCCTCCTGATATCAGATCCAGTACACCATGCCATGAAGCTTCACCACCATGCTTGCTGGGTATACCATGCCATGAAGCTTCACCACCATGCTTGCTGGTACCCAAAATGGACTGTGCTCTGTATTTACCATCAGGATACCTCTACTGGGGATGTTGGGGGTGATGAATGTTAGAGCACATTCCACTTGAACTACTGTATATAATCTGTGCATAATCCTGCCCCTGTAGGAAGGGGGGGGGGGGGGGAGAGAGCAACCCCCCCCCCCCCCCCACACACACTCCTGGACCTGTAAAAGGAAAATGACCTGCTTCCCAGCGCTTCCTCTCCTCCAGGCCTGCAAAGCTCCGCCGGGTTCCCTCACTGTAAACATTCAGTTTTACATCACTGCCACCAATCACTGCCTGTGGCGGATACTGGATCCCCTTGTGTCATGTGACTATTTGTCATGATGTAGGGGTTCTGGTTACCGCCGCAGCCAGTGACCGCGGCGATGTCAAACCGGATGTTGACAGCAGAGCATCCCAGGCCTGAAGGAGAAGTATCATGGAGCCAGCACTGGGAAGCAGGTAAGTAATTTTCCTTTTACAAACCACACCCCCATTCTTGCACCATTGAATGCTGATATAGGATAATAACACTTCTAATACAGCCCAGCCTTATGTCTCCACTCCTCACTAAGCATGCAGTTTTGGTTTGGTTGAACACTAAGGTTAATCGAGCACTAAAGTGCTTGGGTGCTCGAGTAGAACACTTTGTGATGCTCGGGTGCTCTACAGAGCACAAGAGAACAATGGACGTCAATGGGAGAAACTGAGCATTAAACCAGGCACCCCCTGCTCTGAAGAGGGGAGGGTGCTGGGTCCCACTGATGTCTATGCAGAAGATCGCTGTACAATGAGGGACTCTCCTAGTGTGAGTCCACGGCCTAGGAGTCCCTGCTCTGATTACATATATAGCTATGTCCATACATGGATTCAGTGCTTGGGGACACCCAGTGTATTTAAATCTAATTTAGCCTCTATTTCTGAAAAGTTTCTGTCAGGATTTGAACTCGCAACCTTCTACATCAGGGGCAAGGATTTTACCACTCAGCTATAAAGCTGAATGATGAACTATGTCAGAAAAACCTCATAGTAGTTTGTCATGTAGTGAGTATTCCTTAACAGCAGAAGTATAATTTCATATTTCAGTGCAGGTTAACATGTAGCTGTATAGCAGAGTGGTTAAAGTTCTTGGCTCTAATGTAGATGGTTGTGAGTTCAAATCCTGGCAGAAATGTTTCAGTAATAGAGATTAAATTTATATATTTTATATACTTTTTTAGTAATTGTAAAAAATTTAAGGCACAAAATAAATGTGTATTTACAAAAAAATAATAATATATATATAATTATATATATATAATCATACTTCTGATATGTATATGAATGCATAATATGTGGGAAACTACTACTGATGTTTTTAGCTATAATATATTATAATATATTATATATTCTAAATATATAATAATATATGTAAATATAAAATGGCTAAAAACATCAGCTGAGTGGTTTGAGTCCTTGCCTCTAATGTGGAAGGTTGTGAGTTCAAATCCCACCAGAAACTTTTCAGAAATAGAGGCTAAGTTGGATTTAAATACACTGACTCGAGCACACAAGGTATTCGGCTGAGTATGCTCGCTCAACACTATTGAACACATATATTAAAATAATTGTCTGGCTTAGAAAACTCATTTTTTGGGCTTCATTTGGGACCTTTATCAACTAGAAAAAAGAGTGACTAGAAAGAGGAGTTAAACATTACCCCCGATTGATAACATTTATAATAAAGTGACTCTTTTTGTTTTATTTTGCCAAAAGCCACCAGAGTATTACAATCCAGCGTACAATATTGTGTTAATACAAGCAATTTACTGATTTACAAATGGCTGCTGCACACTAGGATATGATTTATTTTCTTGACAAGTGTATATGAAACAAAAAGAATTAGGGCAAGAGCATTGTCAGGGCCGGATCTAACTAGGACACGGCTCCTAGGGAACTGTTAACCAGCTCAGAGCTGGAAGAGATATAACACACTGCCTTGCGTTATGCTAGACCCTGCCATTATGATAGGAGTAACGATGTGAACTATAAATCACATCAACCACTGAAGAAAACATTGGTCCACGTAGGAGAACCCATTGCAACCGATTCCCTGAATATTCAGAATATATCATCATATCGCCTTTTGCCATAGTAGTGCAAAATGCCACCTGCTGGTTATATGCAGGGATTGTTGTAATATAGGAGCTCCAAAATTCCACTTCTTTGGGATTACTGATTGAGCAATTCTCTAGTTTAATCTCAATTGGAGTTTTCAGAACACATTTTGCATCAAAGTATTCCAAGAGGTGCTAAGGGCGGGTTCAGTGGCGTTGCCAGGGGGGGGCCAGAGGGGGCCACGGCCCCCCCTACATCATGCTGTGCCCCCCCAACTAAAATGCCCGTGCCCCCCCAAGTTAGCTGCCACAGTCGGGCACAGCCAGGGAGATGAGCGCTTCCATTGCGCTCATCTCCATATTCATCTGCCGGCCTGTGTGCTGAGGCAGGGGAGGGAGAGGCGTGTCCCTTCCCCTTTCTCTGATAGGCTGCAGGCACTAGACCGGCAGCCGATCAGAGGCCGCCGGCCGGCTCAGGCGGCGCGATGACGTCATCGCGCCGCCTCAGCCATACAGCGCGGGACACAGGCCGGAAGAAGAGGCCTTCATCGCATCGCTGACATGGAGGTAAGTATGATTTTTTTTTAGTTTTTTTTTACAACAGTGTTACTGGCACATTGGGGGGGCAGCTTATTACTGGCACATTGGGGGGGGCAGCTTATTACTGGCACATTAGGCGGGGCAGTTTATTACTGGCACATTGGGGGGGCAGCTTATTACTGGCACATTGGGGGGCAGCTTATTACTGGCACATTGGGGGGCAGCTTATTACTGGCACATTGGGGGGGGGGGGCAGCTTATTACTGGCACATTGGGGGGGGGGCAGATTATTACTGGCACATTGGGGGGGCAGCTTATTACTGGCACATTGGGGGGGCAGCTTATTACTGGCACATTGGGGGGGCAGCTTATTACTGGCACATTGGGGGGGGCAGCTTATTACTGGCACATTGGGGGGGCAGCTTATTACTGGCACATTGGGGGGGGCAACTTATTACTGGCACATTGGGGGGGCAGCTTATTACTGGCACATTGGGGGGGGCAGCTTATTACTGGCATGTGATGGGGGGCTTATTACTGGCACCTGATGGGGGGCTCTTGTTACTGGCACGTGATGGGGGGGCTCTTGTTACTGGCACGTGATGGGGGGGGGCTCTTGTTACTGGCACGTGATGGGGGGCTCTTGTTACTGGCACGTGATGGGGGCTCTTGTTACTGGCACGTGATGGGGGCTCTTGTTACTGGCACGTGATGGGGGGCTCTTGTTACTGGCACGTGATGGGGGCACTTGTTACTGACACGTTATTGGTGGGCACTATAGGGGCATCTACTGAGGCCACAAAGAAGGGGTATTTTATATGGGGGGCTCTGTACAGTAGCATTTTATACTGGGACACATTATGGTGGGTACTATGGGGAAGGGGGGAGAGGAGTACTATGGAGTCATCTACGGGGGGCACTAAGAAGGGGTATTTTATACTTGCAAATTATGGGGGACACTGAGGGCATCTACTGGGGCACTATATATGGGGCATTTTATACTGGTACATTATGGGGGGCACTAGGAGGGAAGGGGGAGAGGAGCACTATGGGGGCATTTACTGGGGGCACTATATAGGGGTATTTTACACTGGCACATTATGGGGGACATTAGCTCAACTTGGGGCATTACAAGGGGGTATTTTTTGCACCGTCACATTATAAGGAGAATTATTTCTACTGGGGGGGCATTATGGTGGACTTTATTACTCCCCCATGGTATGACCCCCTAGTAGCAGCACCAGTCTCTTCCTGCTCTGCTATCCCTCTGCCCCTTCTCCAAATCCTTATTATGAAATCTTTCTCATTAGGATGAAACAGAACATCTGCTCTGCCGAGCCCCCGGCCAATGTGGTGAAGTGGCGTCCGAGATCCCCAAGGGCCAAGCCAAGTAATTGTAAGTTTTCATGTGAAATATGTTTGTTATACACATATAGCCTACACTGTGCCACACAATGTACAGTATACCGCTACACTGTGCCACACAATGTACAGTATACCGCTACACTGTGCCACACAATGTACAGTATACCTCTACACTGTGCCACTCAATATACAGTATACCTCTACACTGTGCCACACAATATACAGTATACCTCTACACTGTGCCACACAATATACAGTATACCTCTACACTGTGCCACACAATATACAACATACCTCTACACTGTGTAGTCTGTTCTATAAGCACCCTTGTTCTGTGGCGGTGGACAGAAAATAATCTGGAAGTGCTGCTCCCGAGACCAGGCTCTGGATCCGCCACTGGACTGCTCACAGGAGTGTACATTTCTTCTAAACTGTAATCCGTATCCTCTGACCTACAGAAATCAGCACTCGCTCGGTAACAACTAACAGGCAGTACCTGAAGGCTGTAGCCTGGCCCTGTTACCGAAGCTAGCCGAGTGGTGTAAGGTTAAGGTACTAGTAGAGATGAGCGGCCCTTGAATCCGGATTTAAAGTTAGTTACTGCAGGATATGGATTACAGTTTAGAAATGTCAAATGTACACTCCTGTGAGCGGCGGGGAGGGAGATCTGTGGATGACACTGTTATAGAGAGAGGGATCTGTGGATGACACTGTTATAGAGGGGGAAATGGGGATGACACTGTCATGGGGTGGATCTGTGGATGACACCTATAGCATAAGATGCTATATACGGTATGTGTCATCCACAGATCCCCCCCCCCATAGCAGTGTCATCCACAGATCCCCCTCCCTATAAAAGTGTCATCCACAGGCAGCTAGGACATGTTGAAATCTGAGTGATTTTTTATTTATTTATTTTTTAAACCACAGACAGCAGGACTTTTCTTCTCTGTTGCGGTTTTAGGTATTGGGTAAAGTATCGCAGCATTTCTAAGCATACTTGTGTAAATATATCGTTGTTATAGCTGCCCCCCTACTTTTGTCCTGGCCCCCAGTGTGCCCCCCCAAAATTTGAAAGCTAGAGACGCCACTGGGCGGGTTCACATCGGCGTTAGGGAATTCTGTTATAGGTTCCGTTATAACAGAGTTATAACAGAATATAACAGAGTTTTAGGATGGAAAGCAAAACGGTAGCCTTTAAGAGCCATTCTGTTTTTCTCTGTCCTCGTACATGTCTATGTTTTTTTTTTATGGGGCCAAATAATGGCTCAGTTCAGTTTGGTTATGTTATACATGACGGAAAAAAAGTCCTGTTGACAGAACGGTTATTTGGCCCCATAGACATGTATACGGATGTAGCAAAATGGAATGCCTCTGAAAGGCTACCGTTTTGCTTTCTATCCTAAAATTATGTTATATTCTGTTATAACTCTGTTATAATGGAATCTATAACGGAGTTCCCTAATGCTACTTCGAACCTGCCCTAAGAAGTGTTTTTTATTTTTTTATTGGTGGGGCAATTAGAAGTTTTTATTGGACTCTTACATAGGATTCATTAACTACCAATTTTGCCATTGTATTTCTGAATTTTTGCATTTTACACCATAAACCATGCAGCATATTATTATTGTTATTATTATTATTATTTATTTGAAGGCGGCTCCATTAATTCCATGGCTCTGTACATCAAGAGGGGGTTACGTAAGCATAATATATAAATACAATAAACAAGAAACCATTAACAGACTGGCACGGGGGAAGGGGGGAGGTTACAATCTACAAGAGGCTTACAATCTTACAATAACATAACATGTTGATTTCCTTTTATGTGATTACGGTGATACCAAATGGATACAGTTCTTTGTTACAGTATGTTTTAGTATCAATGAAGAATAAGAACATGTTTTTCTAAAAAAAGAAAATCATTCTTGAGAACTTTTACTTTTTAAGTTTCCATAGAGTTCCATTTTATTTATTTAATTTATTGTTTGATTTTTAAAAAAAAATTTTTGTTTTTTTTTACTGGGGGAATAGACAAAATCATCAATTCTGCCATCGTACTTTGCTTTATATTTTTAATGCCATTTAGGATGTGGTTTAAAAAAATGTATAAGACTTTTCTATGTGTGAAAGTGATTGTGGCAGCATCATATATTATTTTTTTAAAATTATTTTTAGAAAATAAAATATTTATTTTTTTGGGTGAGGGAAGCTTTTTTTTTCATTTTATTACATTTTGGGTAATTTAATTTGAATGTTTCAACCTTCTAGGGAACTAAAAGCTGCAATGCTTTGATCACCTACATAATGTATTCCTAAGCATTATTCCCTGTCAATGTAAAAATCACAGGTAAACTATTAGAAATTTTTAATCTTGACTGCAAGAACAGTGACATTCTGGAACTATCTGCCAGAGGAGGTTATGATGTTCGTTTCATGGAACAACTTTAATAAGGGGGGTATGGATACCTTTCTGAAATGTAAAAATACTGCAGGTTATAGGTGCTAGATTTCTGGCGATGTGGTGCTGATCTAGGGATTGAAGGCTCTATTACACCTGAAGATAATTATTCAGATTATCACTAACCAGCGTTCATGCTCGTTCATCGGGTAATTGGCGGCAGTATTACACTGCCACATAATCGCTAACCAGCGTTCATATGAATTGGAATTTTTTAGCAGGTTTAAAAATCCTTCTTTGTTGGCGGCAGATTGTGCCACGTAATCACGATCTGCTGCCGGCAAACAGTAATTTAGTATGGGGACGAGCGATTGCATAACGATTGCTCTTCCCTATACTGAGGAGGAGATCGCTGCATGTAATAGCAGCGGTCTCCTCCGCTAGCAAGCAGGCAATTGGCGGGACGGAACACTTCCTTCCCGACAGTCGCCTGCAGACCCTGCAGGTGTAATAAAATCTTTACTCCGATTTAGAGTCGGATGGCATAACTTTCCCCATGATAGGGGGTAACTGGCAATCACCAGGGGTTTTTGCCTTTTACACAGAAGGATTGACCTCGATGGACCTGTGTCTTTTTTTAACCTTATCAACTGTATAATGAAAGTAAGCAGAATATTGCTTTTAGTACTTTATTGCCCTAGGGAAAAGCGTATGTGTCCTTTTAGATTACTGCTGGGTTATGACTTGTGACAAGTGTCTTTCTGAGCTTCTGTTTGATTTGCACAACAGGAATATTTCATTACCAGATAATGATTCTAAGAAAACCAAGGACTTCTATATGGGGGGAATTGGAGTTGTGCAACTGGAGTTGTATTATACGACCAAGTGACTATATAAGGAGTAAATACAAAAACCAGGAGAAGTATAGAACTACTGAAGTGACCATACAACCTCAATGATTATTTGTCAGGTGAAATTTAACAAGGAACGATCATTTTAGCCGACCGATAGCAGAAAATCATCATCTGAAAAAAAGTCGGCCATGCTTGAAATTTCAGTGCAATAGTTAGAAAAATATCTGTAATTCAAAGAAAGATGTTTCATGGATGGAGGATCTCTTTTGAAAAAACTTCCCAAGAAAGATCTGTTGTCCATCTCATTGATAGTGATGAGCGGCATAGGCAATATTCGTTTTCGCGATATTTCGTGAAATTTCTGCATAAACAATAAATTTGCAAACTCTAGAATTCATGATCTCCAGTCATTATTTTCGCGATTGCGCAAATCGGCACTAATGATGCGCATATTTTTTGTGCAATACATGCAACTTCACATTTTATCAGGTCTGAGTAGATATTACTGATTGGTGCAGCAAGTATTGTTGTGACATCACAGCACTATGTCTGTAGCATGTATGTATGGACAGCAGAGAAACAGTAATTCCTATCACACTACCTAACACCCTGCACTGGAACCTATCAGCTACACTATATCAGGATATAACCTACACTGACTATCTCCCACTAACTATCTGTATTATATATATGAGCTAACTATCTAATGTAATTGGATAAGGAATAGGATCTGGATGAAAGTACAGAGCACAGCAATGTCACTGCTTTTTCTCTCAGAACTGCAAAAAACAGCAGGGTAAGGGGTAGGCAACTTTCCTATTGGTTGCTAGGGATGTTGCTAAGCTCTGACAAAGGTTTTGCAGCCTTCTCATTGGCCCACAACCAAGAAGGAAGGTTACTGCTGAAAAAAAAAACTAGAATATTCTCGATTACGATTATATAGCACTATATTCTAGATTTTCGAGAATTCTCGAAGTGCCGATATCCGCGATAAAAATTTGCGATTAGAATATTCGCGATCAAAACTACTCATTGAACATGTATGGCCAATATGAACAACTGTATCGGCCAGTATGGACTAAAATGTGTAAGCCCGTATCATTGCGATGATGTTCAACTGCTCTTGAACCATCAACCAGCTTCTATATAATGTGTAAGGCCACTTTTAGGGTCCTAATACACCTTTCAGAGGAAGCAGATGATTGTTGGGAAGGAAGCGTTCCTTCCCGACAATCGCTAGCGGAGGAGACTGCTGCTATTACATGCATCGATCTTCTCCTCAGTATGGGGACAAGTGATCACTAATGTCATCACTCGACCCCTTACAAAATCACTGTTTGCCGGCTGCAGATCGTGATACACTGCAAGATCTGCTGCCGACAAATTTTTAAACCTGCTAAAAGATTCAGATTACCCGATGAACAAGTGTTTGCTCGTTCATTGGGTAATTGGCGGCACAGCCAGATCATCGCTAACGAGCGTTCATACAAACGCTTGTTAGTGATCAACTGAACGATTACCCGACTACCTTTAGGCTTTATGCATATAGCATCAGTACAGTACCTCATGATAGTAGACACAAGGGGACATCGATCAAATCTGCTACACCTGTTTTATGGAGTAACAATGCCACAAGTGACGTCACAAAATTTAGCAACGTTTGTTGAGCTGCTGTCACGGCCACGGTTTTGGCCGTGACTCCTTGGGAGCCGCATACTGTTTTGGGTTGTTGTGTCAACCGCAGCTTGAGGCATAAGGTTGTTAGCCTCAAGTGCGGTTGCCGCGGACAACAGCTATGTGTGCGGTTCCCTCGGAGTTGTGTGCGTGTTTGTAAGCACTTTTGTATGTCTGTGTGCACTTTGTTTATGTTTGGTATGCACTGACATTTTCCCTGCACTGTGGCTGTCCGTGGCAACGTTTGGTGGTATGATGTACATGTGGTGGCAGTGTCCCGGCCTTCGGGCTGACTCCCAGGACACGCTTGCCACCCATGTCGTTGCCTGCGGCAACAGCCACAGTGTGTTTGTTGTTTGGACACTTCCCCTTTAAGTTATGTTTTCCGTTCTGTGGTTTTGGAAGGGTTAACTCCCTTTCAGTGTGTGTGAGTCACGGGGTGTGTCTGATTGTTGGGTGTGGCCTCTTGGCCCTATATAGCCTCAGTTGTAGGCAGTAGCCAGAGAGGGTGTTTCAGCCATGCTGGCTGCAGACATCCTCCTGGTTACTTACCAACTGCCAGTGGGGGCCAACCTTCTGGTCATAAGCTAAATATATGTCCTTGGTGTCTGGAAGATGTCTTTGGTTTTATGTTTCTTTATTGCACCTGTGGTCCTGGGTTCCCGTGTGTTTGTGTGCTGAGTCCTGCTGTCTGTGGGCATTACACCCACATGGGTTCCAGGCTTGGTTGTCTGTGGTAGGTCTCTGCTATGTTTGTGACAAGTACCTGCCATTGCCATAGGTTGCATTTGTTTCCCCTTGCTTGCAGCTTGGCCAGTGAGACTCCTATTCCTCCGGATCCAGAAGGAACAGGATGTCTTACTCTGACTCCTAGCCTAGGGACCGGCGGAGGGCGAGTAGGGATCCGAGGTTCCTGCGCATGGGTCCTCCTACCTTCAAGGTCGGCCCATGCAGGTAGGAGTTAGGGTCAGGTTAGGGACGCTGTAGGAGGTGACCTGCTCCCTTATCCTGTTTGTCCTGGTCAAGCAGCGACCATCATCCTTCGGCACACGGCTGAGGGTTTCCCCCATCCTCAGCCGTGACAGCTGCTGTGACTTTTCACGATCTGCACTCTCCCACATGAAACACTTTCAGAAGTGGCGTGAGAAGTTGGTCAGGTTTTGCTAGCAGATCACTTTTAAGCCACATTTAAGTGTGATTTTTTTTAATTGTTGCCCAAAAAAAAAAGAAGGTTGTAGTCAGTCAAAACTCCGTGCCAGGTGAAATAAGTGCAACAATACTTGCACCAAATATATAAAAACCATGGCCCACGTTCATAAATCTGGTACAGGTCAGTATTAGCAACTCCAATCTTAAAAAACAACTTTAAATACAACTACGATGATAAATTCCTCCCCTGGGTGTCTACAGGTTCAACAGACCTGCATGCACTCAGAGGTACAGGGACTGTAAATGTGTTTGTACATAAAGGTGGCCATACACATGCCACGGCTGTCGGCCAAACGATTGTTCAGCTCACAGCTATCTCTTCTGACTACCCCATACACATACACCTTCGGTACACATACACCAGTCTGACAGACACTTCTAGTGATGGCTTATCTTCCAGGAGAACAAAAGGATCTGGTGAAAATATTCACTTCGCTCCAAACTTCTTTTCCCCGGCCATCTCCTGTTGGGGAGAGTTGGGAGCTCCCCACGCACATTAGGCTGTTGGCCGAGCCACTGCTCTCGGTGGATTCTGGCGACAATACCTTTTTGGTTTTACTTTGACTCTTTTTAGGATTCCCTCTGTGCTGTCTGGTCTGTAATTGGTTCTAAAGTGGTGCTTGCTGTGGACTTTTAATGCTTTTTTTTAAGGAAATGTTAGAACAAAAAGTAGAGTTAATTCCTCCCTTGACCTTGATTGCTCCTCTGAGATACAAGACAGTAATAAAAGAGGACGGATCTATCTTGGCAGTCATCCGAAAGAACTGACTCAGTGATATGGAATTTCTAGGGTTTGGGGACAGTCTTTTTTTTTTTTTTTTGCTTTATGACATTCTACTTTCTTACTGACATCAGTATCATCTTCAGAGCCTTGTGCTTTATAAACATTGGTGAATTATTGCAGGACCCTGTAGTATAGAACATAACAGGTCTTTACCAGTAATGAGCGGCGGGGCAATATTTGAATTTGCGATATTGCTAGAATATTATGGAGAATCCGTGAATATAATATGGAGAATCCGTGATCTCCAGTCATTACTTTTTTGATTGCGAAAATCGTCAATAGGAAAATTCACGATACGAAAATTTGCGATCAACACTACTCCTATAGGCAACTTTCCTATTGGTCCCTAGGGATGTTGCTAAGTGCCAATATTTGCGATAAATTCACAATAAATTCGCGATTAGAATATTCGTGAATACAAATATATAGCACTATATTCTAAATATTCTCGAATACTCGAAGTGGCGATATTCGCGATTAAAACTCAACACTAGTCTTTAGTACTTTTCTCATTGTGAAAGTCACTGTGGAGTGTAAAATACATATTTGCCATTGCCATTTACCTGCCATTGCAATTTCTAACCAATTCCCTGGAAGACCCTTTTTCTGGGAAATCAAGAGATTGACTCTTGGCTTGTTTTTGGACACTTCAGTGGCCATTTGAAAGTGTATACTGAATACATGCCTGACCTAAAGGAAACCTGTCCTGGTGACATTATCTGTCCGGGAACGATGCTTCTTTGGCATGCATTTGACAGATTTATGTCTTCTGTAGGCTTTTTTTTTTTTTTTAGGGCACTGACAAACATAAGTTTCTTAGCACAATTTCTGTAAGAAAAAAAAAATCAGGGCAGAATAAGTGTGTATATGGCTAAACTACAGATCCATAATTTATCACCCCTAACCTGCTATGGGCATGTGGGCCTCTGATTTTACACAGAGGCACGTGAGGAATTCTTCCCTTTCAAACATTGTAGTTTAAATATGGAAGGACCTTTTATTAACACATGGACTCCCTATGGGTCCATGTAACAAACCATTGATACCCCTTTTGCATCATCCATACAGGGTCCATGCATACATTGGCAGACTTTACCACCATGCAAACTAATCAAATGTTCAGGGCCACAGAGATCAGGGATGGGGGCCCCTGTTGGCACAAGCAGTTGACTAAGCTCTTAAAGTGGCAGGTGTACCACCGTCCCAGCCTATGTAGCAGTTGTGCGCAACATCCAAATTACACTGTTCATCTATATTTGTCAAGCCAAGCATCAGAGACTGGTCCTCCTCATCCTCAGGAGGGTGGTGGAGGCTTGTAGATGGTGGGGACGCTGCAGCATTTGCCCCTTTTGCTCACTGTATGAACCGCCCCAGTTCAGCTCTGCCAATGGGGACCCGCCAAATACCGTAGTTAACATAAAATGATAATAATTATATTTATACTGTGAAAAAGATCATTTTAATGAAAATGCAAACGTTCTTAATACCGACACTGATTTTCAGGAAAGTTAATGAATATAACGTGGTGTGCTGGCATGGGCACAGTCACAGTGTGTAGGACCAGCATTAGAATGAATTTCATTTAAAATTATGCAAAAATGAGAGAGCAATGTCAGGGTTATATTTCACATCATCCATATTGTTTACTTAGGATAAATGTGTTTGTTATTTGCAATTTCTTTAAGCCGGTCGTGTTGTTCAAATATTTCCATTCTGTGAGTCACAAGCCTATTTGTGAATCTCTATGGAGCAGGAGTGCATGTCCCACCTTTCTCCAGATGCCAAAAGCCAAAGTCCTAATATTATTTATTGCAGCAAATGAACTAAACTGTTTAAATATTCTATCTATCTATCTATCTATCTATCTATCTATCTATCTCTCTATCTATCTATCTCATATACCGTATCTATCTATCTATTAGATATCTCTCATATCTATCTATCTATCTATCTCATATACTGTATCTATCTATCTATTAGATATCTCTCATATCTATCTATCTATCTATCTATCTATCTATCTATCTATCTATCTCATATACCGTATCTATCTATCTATCTATCTATCTATCTATCTATCTATCTATCTATCTCATCTATCTATCTATCTCTATCTCTCTATCTATCTATCTCATATACCGTATCTATCTATCTATCTATCTATCTATCTATCTATCTATCTATCTATCTCATCTATCTATCTATCTATCTATCTATCTATCTATCTCATATACCGTATCTATCTATCTATCTATCTATCTATCTATCTATCTATCTATCTATCTCTCTCTCTCTCTCTCTCTCTATCTATCTATCTCATATACCGTATCTATCTATCTCTCTCTCTATCTATCTATCTCATATACCGTATCTATCTATCTATCTATCTATCTATCTCTCATATACCGTATCTATCTATCTATTAGATATCTCTCATATCTATCTATCTATCTATCTATCTATTATCTATTTATCTATCTATCTATCTATCTATCTATCTCTATCTCTCTATCTATCTATCTCATATACCGTATCTATCTATCTATCTATCTATCTATCTATCTATCTATCTATCTATCTATCTATCTCATATACCGTATCTATCTATCTATTATCTATCTCTCATATCTATCTATCTATCTATTGTGGGGTTTCTCTCTGGTAGATAGGATAAGCAGGCGCAGTACAGAGGCAAAATACAAGTTCTTAACTCAAAACATCAGTGTTTATTCACACTTGAGGCAATTGCACAAAACAGCACGTAACTTTGCAGTCTTGGTGTTAATTCACACGCAATGGAAAGTTCATATAACGCAAGTCACCTTGCTGGCAGTTCTACCTTCAGTAGTCCACAGCAGGCTTTAGGGGGCCTGTTTCCCCAGTGTACAGCTCTCAGCCCTCCAGCACGGCACAAAGCCTCAGATCCCAAAAACAGAGACATCTCTGCTGAGCCCAGCTGCGTATTTAAGGACAGCCAGGTGCTGCCAAAACACAGACCGGCACTTAAACTCCGGTCCGGTATTTGACCTCACCTGGCTGGAAACCAGCCCAGCCGCACACGCTGGGAGGAAAATACCTGCCTTGCCAGACACAACCCCTCACTGTGTCACACTATCTATCTATCTATCTATCTATCTATCTATCTATCTATCTATCTATCTATCTATCATATCTATCATATCTATTATATCTATCTATCTATCTATCTATCTATCTATCTATCTATCTATCTATCTATCTATCTATCTCTCATATCTATCTATCTACCTATGGAGACAATGCATCCTAGAATATTTAAGAAAATTAAGAGGCTAATCTAAGGCTTTCATGATTCCTTCATTACTAGGATTTGTTCTGTATTAATCTAATGACCTCCTTCTGTAGATTTTTCTTTAAAAAAAAATCACCTGTCTGATGATCCACACCCATTATATATATATAGCAATATGGGCATCATTACCAATCTACCTTTGTCTACCTTCCCCAGACTCCTAACTGTAAATCCTGTAGAGCTATATTATATAGTTTTATATATGATATATATATATATATATATATATATATATATACATACACATATATATATATACACACACAGATTTTTTCAGTAAAGGACAACTTGCCAGTTGATATTATTGTATTTGTTGTTTTTAGGAGGGAAGGTGGCACCCTTACTAAGTATGACATAAAACACTCAACGAGTTACAGCTAATATGCTAATAAGTAATATATCTCTTTCAATCATCACAATCGTCAGACGACAGACAGGTGAATCCTGTATACTGTTCTCCCCCTTCCCAGTACATGGTACATTCAGGAATTGCCATAAGAGAATTAGCAGTCTCTGCACACACAATGACGCTGTGGCGAGGGAGCTGACAAACAAGCGAGAACACCGCAAGTTGCTATAGCAACACGTATATGTCAGGCAAATCCACAGAACCCAGCCTTATAAGACCGAGCTGGAAATAATAGGAATCTGATACTGTATTGCTTAGCTAGGGATATGGCTCGGTTTGCATTAAGGTCATTCACATACAAGCAGCTAAATAGGTCTAAGAAATTAGATACACAGATTTTTTTTAGATACACTATAAAATAGATAGCAAAGCAATTTCTGACTAGAAAATAGTAACATATAGCACAAGTATTTAATTCGCTGGTAAGTGTTCTGCCATAAAAAGGATAAAAGCCTCACCCGCAGACATGGGTGTGGAGGACTGTGGACCTGGATTGGTCATGCAAGACTTGTACCTTTACGGGGTTAAACTGGCCCACCATAGAACCAGATCCTCCATTGGGCCCAGGCTTTGATACCATAATGGACCCAAATATCCAGGAGAGAGAAAACATTTAGTTGCCTTTGGAGCTAATCACTTCTCGCTAAGGTTTATTCATGTGATTCTAGGACCTATTAAACTTTATTGGTGATACGGTGGTTGTGCCCCCAGAATAATTTCCTCTGGTGGGCGCCAGGAACTTCAATCCGACACTGAGGTGAGAAACGTGCCCCAGCCTAGACCTCCTGGGGGGTAAACACCAGGGTATATGTTTCGTACAAAGTCTCCCAAAAGTTAGAACATTTCATTATGTGATAACAAACATCAACTAATGTTCGAATGGCTATTTTCTAATATGTATATTTTCTGTATATGCATATATTTTGATATGTCCCCTGGTTGGAGAGGTTGTTGATGCCCCTCTAAGACACTAGTCGATGTAAACAGTGCTTATGTTGGACACCGGGGTGGAATGGGAACCTAGAGGCCCTGAAAAAAAAAAAAAAAAAGTGGCCACCATGTTGAAGGTGGGTCCAAACTGACAGAAAACGGGGCAACATAAGTAGGTGGGACCAGCAATACCATAGTACAAAATACCGTCACAGCAAAACCAAATATCACAGTGAAGCGCAATATATTGCCCCAAAAGCTGTCCCTCTGTGGAGGCCATCAATAGCTGCCATTTTCTGTCCTGCTTCTCCAGTTGTCTCTGATTAAAATAGGGAGCAGGGGGCTTAGGGGGTGAGATGTGGGCCACAGCAGTTGAATTAAGGAGGGTATGAGCGGCCACAAGGTTAATTACCGGTGAGAGCTCATAAGGTACCCTGCCAGCGGCAGAGAGTAGGGCATGCGCGGGTCCCTGGCCATGGGCCCACCAGGAAATATATGGTACCACATTACCTTATTTGTAGTTAAGCAGCCAAGGAAGGTATTTGAAGTATCTTAGATGTTAGCTGTGCTGCTCTTAAATGAGACACTAATGTATAGTTTACTGATGTGTACAATTATTGCCATGTCATATGTGTTGGGACCTGTACTGCAGTAGGAACTTTGGTACACATAGTCCTTCTGTGCAGGTCCTCAAGACAGTAAGAGTGTTGTGCTTTGATGTTCAGACCATTTGATGTTCACTGTGGGGGTTCTCTGGTGCATAGTATTTGCCAGTTTCCAACCCGGGGAAGTCTGATCCCAGAGGCCATGAATGGTAGTAAGCTACACAGTGATTGGCCCACAATAGTGCGAGAATGCATGGGTGCAATTATTCAGCATTTCTCATGCAGACCTTGCGGCAGACTCTATAAGTGGGCGGCCTATCTTGTGAAAGGGTAGCAACGTTGAGTGTGATGAGCCCGACTGCCTGGTAAAGGTCTCTGCACCACAGCGTAAGCTGGTGCTTGGATGGCATGAGTAAATTCCGGGTCTTGTGCCTCTTAACCAAAAGCAGGTCTTACAACTAAAGCCACTGTATCAGGGAAGGTATTGTTGTAGAGAGGCACTCTTCATTTGGAACTATACAAAGACATCAGATTTATGCCATCCATATATTTATTTATTATAACTAGTATAAAAATATAGCTAAAATGTGAGAATATAAAAATATACAAATCAAATAAAAATGAACACACACTTAAAATACCAGTTGCCCCTCTATTAGCTGTATATGGGGTAGATCTGATTGATCTCTCCTCATCGCCACATAGGCAACCAATAAGGGACTGTATATATAGTCCTAATCTACTGCGTATTTAACTGATACTATGGTTCAAATTATATAGTTCAAACGTATATTCCAATTATGGCAATAATGTCTTTCCTTCTTTTCAGAACAATGCACACTTGTCGGCAATATGTAGACAAATCACCTGTTCCATCAGATATCTAGTGGTATTGTACTCATATATCGTTCATCTATATTCTCAATGCGTTAGCTTTCCAGTTCACCTTTATATTATTAATAATGTCTTTTTAGCGATATAAATCCAGCAGTAATCAGGAGTGTATACTCACTGTTTGCAAATATTTAGATGCTATCCGCCGTGGCGTCCCACGTGGTAGCAACAACGCTCACCTCAGCGTCTCTGTCTCCAATACGGACAGTAGTACCTGTATCACGATTGCAGTTGCTGGATCCCGGCGTCCCACGTGGTGCAGCGCGCTATGTCTTAGCTGCCCATATCTTCACGGGGTAACTCACGTGGTGTCTGTGGAGCGCTCCACACTTCATCTGTATTTATTAATAAGAACTGTGCTCCTCCGTAAGATATTTCTTTGTACCCCTATCTTGGCCGCATGGCTGCTCCTCAGTAAGCCATCCTGTTGGCCTCCAATATTCCTTCGACCAGTCTGTTTTACATTTTAGCAGTGTAGTTGATTGTTGCATTGAACTATCGGTCCACATGCCATTCTTCCGCACCTTTAGGCCACTTGAACACAAGCTTTTTTTTCCCCCGTTTTTGGCGTTACGTATACGGAACCATTCATTTTAATAGATCCACAAAAAAAACGGAAGGTACTCCGTATGCCTTCGGTTTCCGTATTTCTGTTTTTCCATTCCGTTCAAAGATAGAACATGTCCTATTATTGTCCAGCATAACAGACAAGGGTAGTACTGTTCTATCAGGGGCCAGCTGTTCCAAAAAATGGAATGCACACGGACGTCATCCGTATTTTTTTGCGGATCCGTTGTTTTGCGGACCGCAAAATACTGAAAAAGCAATACGGTTGTGTGCAAGAGGCCTTAAAGTCCCTGCAGGGCGTTGTCCTTGGCTTACCCCACCACATGATTGACAAACCTTGGAAATCATTTAGGCTACTTTCACATCTGCGTTTTTGCTGGATCCGGCAGGGGATCAGCAAAAACGCTTCCGTTATGATATTATGATATATTCAGAACGGATCCGCTTGTATTATGTCTAAAATGACCAAGGCGGATCCGGCACTAAAACCATTGTAAGTCAACGGGCACCGGATCATTTTTTTAATTTTGTGTCCAAAAAAACGGATCCAGCAGCATTAACTTAAATTTGTTTTCATTCCGGATCTGTCTTGATCAATTTCTCATGACACACACAAAAACTCTGCTTGCAACGGTTTTGTGTCCGGCATAGGAACACAACCAAACGGAACGGAATGCATTCTGGTGCACTCTGTTCCGTTTAGTTCGGTGTTGTCACCATTAGCAATGAATAGGGACAATATTGAAGATTTTTCTTCTGGTTTTGAGAGGAAAGGAAAGCGCTGATGTGAAACTGGCCTTAGATCATTACAACTTTCATACTGTATATAGAAAAGGAGACAAGCAACTGCCAGACATCTCCAACAATAACTTATCTCCTGGCAGGACAAAGGATCAATCCTCATTTCCAGTGACATGTGCCTCTGGGGCACTGTCAGGACGCCTACTTAGTCATATGCATTAGATTATCAGCCGTATCCGTTGTCATTTATCTGAACTAGTTCAATTATACTTTTACCAGGCAGCACTGCAAAGTACAACCATGCACAGGCATAAAAATAGTAGATGAACATGGTGGATGAACTAGGAGGAAAAATAAAGAAAGAAAAAATAAATTTTATAAAGGACTGAACAAAAGTAATGTGGCCATGATTAAAATGTATGTGTGGGGGCTCAAAATGCCAATCAGCAGAGAAGTAACTAGACGTTCCTGGGCCAGATGTGAAATCTCAGGGCTCCAAAACCATCATGTTCCTTTTATAGTACTGATGTTTTAGTACTGGTGTCCTGTACCTGGGGTAGAGATGTCAAGATCACTGATGGTCAGTTTGCAGTGTTCGAACACATGTGGGCTGCCATCTTTAGTAAGGTAGACTCACCCGTCTGGCCATGCACAGGTAAGCCCTTACCTGTGCCTGTGTCGGGAGCCGGTCTGAAATCAAATGCAGTCACCAGGAGCAGGCAGTTCCGAGAACAGCCCGATGAAGGCCTCCGGCAGCTGTTCTTGGAACTGCCTGCTCCCGGTGACTGCATTTGATTTCCGAACATCTCCCGACACAGGCACAGGTAAGGGCTTACCCGTGCATCGTCGGACGGGTGAGTCTACCTTACTAAAGATGGCAGCCCGCATGTGTTCGCTGGCGAACACTGCGAACTGACCATAACTGGTCAAGATTCCAATAGGCACCATAAGGCACCAGGGCCTGAGGACTACTGCAACCTCAACAACGTATAGAGACTCCTCTCATTTTCACCTTATAATCATGCTCCATGCATTATTTTTTCACATGCTGCATTTTATGTAGAACCAAACTTTACACTTGAATGAAAATCCCAAGAGTAGCATCCAAACTTATTCCCACTGAATAGTCCCTATCATAAGTAAGGGTCTGTAGCTATATGGTTTGAGACTTTAAAGACAGCTCTAGACTATGGAGGAGATACATATCAAGACTGGGTTTCCTAGGCCAGGCTTGATACCCGTGCACTGGAGTGAGAGGCCCTCTGTGCACCAGAAACTTAAATCTAGGTCACCTAGGAACTGGAGTAGACATGAGCTGCATTACAGTAAGTCAGTGGGAGGCCTGCCCATCTTTTGCTAATTCCCACCCCTTTTCTCACCAGTTTAAAAAAGCGATGTGCTAAATGTTGCAAATTATGGTGCAAATATGGCATGCTCCATAATTTTCTACTTTTTAACTCCCCTTTTGCATTGTAATATGATTGCTAAATCTCCCCCTAGGTGTTCTACCTTAAAGGGGTTCTCCGGGAATTAAGAAAATTAAAATACTTAAATATTACTTTATTATAAATATATTCTCGAATACCTTTCATTGTTTATAATGGCTCTTTGTGTCTGGGGAGAAATCATCAGGGGAAACAAAATGGCTGCTGTCCCATTAGTTCACACAAAACCTGTCTTGATCACACATGAGGACAAGTTACTTTACAACACTGAGGTAAAGAGCTGCCTCATCCTACTCTCTACTTGTCAGGGATTATGATCCTGAATACAAATGATAAGAACTTTAGCTGAATCTCAGGAGAATTTAGTTTATAAGGAGACATGAAGTACAGAGAGGACGGACAGGACAGGCTGTGGTAATGTGGGGCTGTGGTAATGGAGACTGTAAACAAGTGCTGCTGCTCATTAGCCACACCTCACCCTCCTCTCATGTCTCTCATGTCTCTTCATTATCTCCATTGCCACAGAGATTCACCTGTATTCAGGATCATAACCCCTGACAAGCAGAGCAGTGAGGATGAGGCAGCTCTACAGCTCACTGTTCTAAAGTAACTTGTCCTACTGTGTGATTAGGACAGGTTTTGTTTGTACTAATAGGACAACGGCCATTTTATTTCTCCTAACGATTGCTCCCCAGACAAAACAAGCCATTCTAAGTAATGAAAGGTATTTGTGAATAGATTTTTTATAAAATAATATTCAAGTATTTATTTTAATTTTTTATTCCTGGAGAACCCCTTTAAAGGGAACCTCTATCAGAATTTAGCCCCACCACATACTGACAAAAAACTGTAATCTATTATAGTGAAAGCTTTATTATTAGGATCTTCTGCCTGGTTCAGCCAGACATTTACAAGAAATCACAGTGGTGGAGCCCCTCTGCTGACCAGCATCCCTCCTAGAATGATTAAGGTCCCAGAGGTAAGTCATCACAAGCCTCCTCCAGCTGCATGTGGTGCATGCACATTAAAGCGAGGTACATTGGCCTGGGTTCATCTGCACACTGTGCATGTGCTGGATGTGGCTGGAGGAGGACTATGATGATGCACCTGGCCCGTGGGATGGAAATCATGCAAGGAGGGGGAACGGTCAGTGTGACTGCTTGGGGAAAGCTGCTCCACCTCTGTGACTCCTTAGTGGCATCTCAGTACACCAATTCAAGTCTTTTTTTTTGCATTAAGCAGAATTGTCCAGAAGACCAAAAAAAAAATCAGCATTATATCACCATAGTGCATAACAGGCTGGTGGCGGTTTTAGGGGAAAAGGGGGTAAAGCTAAATCCTGATTACAAGTTCCATTTCATAACCTTTCTTAGTTGCCCTCTTCAGTGCCAGGACAGAGGAGGATCGTTTATATCAAGTGATGCTGCATGCTTAAATGACACTCTGATTTTGCTAGACAGTCCTGTTGTCCCTGGACGAGGTGCATCTGTCCTGGCAGAGGATCTCCATCACATTTTGTTCCATCTGGTAGAACATTCTCTTGATCATCATAGATCAACACATGGACAGGAAGTTAAAAGTCTAATGGAGAAAACTTGTGACTTCCTTCTTGCTCCTAAAGCAGGAGAGTAGGGAATGTGAAGATTGGGGGCTCTGTGGTTGGTATTGGGACACTGACTAACATTAAGGGCACTTTGGCTGATTCTGGGATGCACGAGTTTCCCAATGGGTAGTGCTATAGGGGGTACTGTAGGACAGAGGATTCCGGCAGACAGTTCCGGACGCAAACGCAAAATTCCGGCAGACAGTTCCGGACGCAAACTGATGGCATTTGTCAGACGGATCCGGATGCGGATCCATCTGACAAATGAATTGAAATACCGGATCCGTCTATCCGGTGTCATCTGGAAAAACGGATCCAGTATTCATTTTCTTTTCAGATATAAAGGTCTCAGTTTTGCCGGAACACTTAATGTAAATTAATGCCGGATCTGGCATTCCGGCAAGTGATCAGTATTTTTGGCCGGAGAGAAAACTGCAGCATGCTGCGTTATTTTCTCCATCCAAAAAACATAAGAGGGACTGAACCAGTTGGGGTGTGACAATATGACATTATTCAGCTAGTGCTGCCAGTGTCAGGGACATGATGCCCCAGAATTGTTATTATATGGAGAATAGAAGTAATTACTAAAACAGACATGGGAGAAGTGACAGATCCCCCTTTTAAAGTCAGCACATTCGGGATCGCAACTGTTTTTAGGGGATGCAAAATGTTTTAAGGGCCACAAGGATGTCTCGAGTCCTCCTCAATGGAAGCCACTCATGCAGAACAGCTCTGTATTCTGGCTCAGAGAGTGGGGGTCCCAAGTGGAGAACACCTCTTTATGATGTCCCTCATCGTACATAGGAACATAAGACAACCCCTTTAATATGTTTTTGCTTTCACCGATTGTATATCCAGTATGCTAGGTTGTAGAAACGACAATCACTACACTTTCCTTCAAATGTCACCATGCCAGAAAATAAAGGAAAGAAAGGCGAAGAAATTATTATGATTTTGTCCCAATGCAACATAAACGCCCATAAGCTAGCAAGATGGACATTTTATACATGTGCCCCACTAGAAGGCTCAATGTGAAAGAGCCTAAAAGAGAATATGAAAGCCTCTGCTAAGCAAAGATTCACATGATGAGCCCGTGTATCATTTGTACCATTTATTAAGCTGAAATACGCCTATATTAGGCGTATTTTAGGCACAGATTGCGGCGCAATCTGCGACTTCTCCCCGATGACACCAGATCTAAAAAAGTGGCCGTGGCGTGGGCTCAGAAGCTGTCTTACATTTAGAACTGGCGGAGGATCTGCCGAAGTTATGAAGAGGACAGCGCCTCTTCATAAGTGTTGCAGATCCAATGCCAGCTTAGGGCTTTATTAAGACCGGCATCTAAAACGCTGGTCTTAATAAATGTTCCCCTTTGTGTCTAATCAGTGATTTATAACATCATATAGTTTGCATTTATTGTAGAAATAATTATTAATAGTAGATATTAATAATACGTTTCCATATTAATCCTTTTTCACAACTGAATTCAACTATATCCAAATCCTAAGGAGGCAGATGCAGTTGAAATAAGTGCCACTGCTAGGGGCACCCAGCTGCCAGTGGGCAGCAGGGAACCACACACAGTTGCGTGTTTTGCCTATTGGCCAAATCTGCCATTGTATTGGTGCAGAGTCACTGCTGGCCTGTGGTGTCTGGGAGGAGGAGGAGGAGGAGGCTTGTCTTCCACATAAAAAGATGTAAGTGTCAAAAATGAGACATGGTAGGTGGTGGCTCTGCTATGGATTTTACATTGAGGCCAAGGATCTCTGCATTGCATTCCTGGTCCTCCTACTGTTTCTTACTTATTTCAATATACAGTCCTGATCAAAAGTTTAAGACCACTTGAAAAATGGCAAAAAATCATACTTAGCATGGCTGGATCTTAACAAGGTTTCAAGTAGAGCTTCGACATGCAACAAGAAGAAATGGGAGTGAGACAAAACCTTTTTTGAGCATTCAATTTAATGAAAACAACGAATAAACTGAAACAGGCTGTTTTTCAGCTGATCAAAAGTTTAGGACCACACCTCCAACTTCCAAACATGAACTCAGTAATGAGTAGCTCCGCCGTTATTGTTTCGGCATGCTTGATGCAAGCGTTTCCATGAGGTGAGTGGGAACATTTCTTCAAGTGGTGAAGACGGCCGCACGAAGGCCATCTACTGTCTGGAACTGTTGTCTATTTTTGTAAACTTCCCTTGCCAGCCATCCCCAAAGGTTCTCAATTGGATTTAGATCAGGGGAACACGCAGGATGGGCCAAAATAGTGATGTTATTCTCCTGGAAGAAGTCCCTTGTCCTGCGGACATTGTGTACTGTAGCGTTGTCCTGTTGAAAAACCCAGTCGTTACCACACAGACGAGGGCCCTCAGTCATGAGGAATGCTCTCTGCAACATCTGGACATAGCCAGCGGCCGTTTGACGCCCCTGCACCTCCTGAAGCTCCATTGTTCCACTGAAGAAAAAGCACCCCAGACCATTATGGCGCCCCCTCCACTGTGGCGCGTAGAAAACATCTCAGGTGGGATCTGCTTGTCATGCCAGTAACGTTGGAAACCCTCAGGACCATCAAGGTAAAAAAAATTCTCATCAGAAAATAAAACTTTCTTCCACCTTTGAATGTCCCATGTTTGGTGTTCTCTTGCAAAGTCCAAATGAGCAGTTCTGTGGCGTTCAAGGAGACGAGATCTTTGAAGAAGTTTTTTGTTTTTGAAGCTCTTCAGTCTCAGATGCCGTCTGATGGTTATGGGGCTGCAGTCAGCACCAGTAAGGGCCTTAATTTGGGTGGAGGATCGTCCAGTGTCTTGACGGACAGCCAATTGGATCCTCCGGCTCAGTGCTGATGACATTTTTTTGGGTCTTCCACTTGACTTTTTTGTTCCATAACCCTCAGGATCATTTAAGAAATTCCAAATGACTGTCTTACTGCGTCCCACCTCAGCAGCGATGGCGCACTGTGAGAGACCCTGCTTATGCAGTTCAACAACCCGACCACGTTCAATAAGGGAGAGTTTTTTTGCCTTTGCCATCACAACGTGTGACTACCTGACAGAGAATGACAATGAATCCACATCTTTGCACAGATTTGGCCTTTTAAGGGCATGTGGTCCTAAAATTTGGATCAGCTGAAAAACAGCCTGTTTCAGTTTAATCGTTATTTTCAATTAATTGAATGCTCAAAAAATGTTTTGTCTCACTCTCATTTCTTCTTGTTGCATGTTGAAGCTCTACTTGGAACCTTCATAAGATCAAACAATGTAAAATATGATTTTTTGCCATTTTTCAAGTGGTCTTAAACTTTTGATCAGGACTGTATCTGTTATTTTTGTATATTGCTTTCACTGATTTAAAACACTGCTGAATATGTTGGTGCTATATAAAGAGTGTTTGCAACTTGTGAACTTCTGCACTTTCGGATTAACGTTGTTGTATCATCACTCGCCGCTTGTCATATTGATGTGAAATGCGTCATTTGACTCAAATCACTTCATTGTAAAGACATCCAGTATATCATTTGACAGGGATATTATGAGTCACGTTGCATATCCATGGAAGGTCTTTTACAGTGTGTTAAATGATATGGAATGAAAGCGCCGGCACAAATATAGATAAAGCACATCACTGCCTGAATAAAATTAACCATGAAAGTCAGTGGTGTACATAGAGAAGTAAGGGCCCCATAGCAAGGATTAAACCAGGCTTCCCACACAGGACAGAAGGGTTTCTGCCTAAACCCGTTTCAATGACCCATGGGCCTTTATTCCACTGCTTAATTTCCTAAAAGTTGTTCCTTTAGAGGGTAGAGTCCTGATTAAGTTTTCACCTCCAGTAGAAGAGGAGAGGATCCCAACTAAGACTGGGCCCCCTCTTGCCCTGGGCCCCATAGCAGTCGCATGGTCTGTCGCTATGGTAGTTACGCCCCTGATGAAAGTATAGGAGAATACTTAAAACTCTAGAAGAAACCTAGTAAAAACTGCACAAGGGGTAAAGAAAACACAAAGCCATATACTCTCCTACATCCCCCGTCATGTCTGCTCTGATGGTTCTGTGGGGCCCTGAAGGCCTTTGCCTCCTTTTTGCTGCATCAATGCTGTGTTGCACTCAGTGTGTGACTGCGGCAGACAATCTAGCAACAAGGTTGATGTGCCGTCCATACTGGTATTTCCGCTTTGACCAGTAGTTGTCTGCTATGGTCAAATGTCAAATATGCCACGTTACCGATGTGGCCAAGTAAACAATGACCAGCAGGGGAGCACAGGAATTTGGGAATTTAATAGGTATTTGTTTTTTTTGTTTTTTGCACATATGCAACTTACACTGTGGATTTACTGAAGGTAGCCATCTGAGCAGGCATGTATTTTTGATGGGGAGAAAGGAAGAAGCCATTACCAGACACTTTTGCAAAGGATTGGGCACGTTGACATCAAAATTCCAGATCTTTCATTCCCCAACATCTTCCATAGTTAGGAGGCCCCCCATACACATTACATGGGAGTCAGAAATATTGGTGCAAAACACTGAGGGCTCAGGCAAAGCTCATGGTCAGTAGAAGGCCAAGGTCAGGGCAGGCAAAGTTCAATTGAATCTGAGAATCAGTCCAAGAGTCAGGGCAGGCAGCACAGGGTCAGAACGGAAAACAGGCACAGGTCAGGTCAGGCAGCAGAGAATCAGAGTCCAGAAATCAGGCAGCAGTCAGTACAAGGGCAGACAAACAGGTCATAGTTCTTACAGTATCTATAGAGACCTTTTGCGCAGACAAAGAGAGTTGATTAGCTCATTAGCCAAGCAGCTGAGCATGGGATCATATAAGGGAATAATCCTTCTCAATGCTACATGAAAAAGTCTCTCCAATACACACACAGGAAGAGGCTCTGCAGCCGGGCAGAAGCTAAGTGAGTGATGCAGACTGCGGGATAGCAGCAGGCCCAGAGCGCCGTCATGATAGTACCTATGTAATAGGTGGAATTATTCTAAGGAAAGGATTCTACATTTAGTTTGTTTTCTCATTACTTTGCTTCGCACAGGAAGGTATACATGAAAATATTGTTTACTGTAATATCCTGTCTTTGAATAAGCAAAAATCTACTGGAGACAGGGAGTTTGTTTGCACACAATAGGCACCAATACATAATTGCCATGAAATCTATTTATTTCCTCCCATATCCCAATACTAGCACAATGGTGAAGACATAGAGGTAGAAGTTAGGAGGTCTGAAACTTAGGAAATAAGGTAAAAACAGAAAATGACTTTCCTTTTTCATTCTTTGTCAGATTGTTTTTAATGAATATTTTTGTGGACTGTTTTGCTAAGAATAAGGCCTCATGCACACGACAGTATTTTTTCACGGTCCGCAAAACGGGGTTCCGTTGTTCCGTGATCCGTTTCCGTTTTTGTTTCCGTGTGTCTTCCTTGATTTTTGGAGGATCACCAGACATGAAGGAAAGTGAAAAAAAATCAAAATCAAGTTTGCCATGCAAATGATAGGAAAAAAACGGACGCGGACGCGGATGACAATCTTGTGTGCCTCGACTTAAATGGGTCCGCGAACCGTTGTCCGTGAAAAAAATAGGACAGGTCCTATTTTTTTGACGGACTGGAAACACGGATCACGGACGCGGATGACAAACGGTGCATCATCCGAGTTTTCAACGGACCCATTGAAAGTCAATGGGTCCGCAGAAAATCACGGAAAACGGAACAACGGACACGGAACACAACAACGGTCGTGTGCATGAGACCTAACCCAGATAAATATGTGTGGGTGTGGGCCATGGCTTGGAAATAGACATGTAAGGAAGTAGGTAACACAGCCTAATTTTAAAGCCACCTGGTGTCCTTTCACTTCGAAGAATGGTGGAGGATAGCATACAGTCCTAAAATCTGGAACATTCTAACTTTAAAGGCAAATGCAGTGTGGGTTCTTTGTTTCTCTGCTGAAGTATATCTCTTATCAGACTGGTTCCCTTCAGTCATATCAGTCATAAGACCACAACTGCATTTGTTTTGGAAACACCCTGTCCCCACTGACTAGAGAGCTTCTGCTCCCACCACCAAGTTCAGCTATGGTCCAGGTACTTGAACCTCTGGAACTTCACCATGGTGTATGTCAGGGATCAGCAATCTCCGCTGTTCTGAAGCTAAAATTTCCAGAATGCATTTTTCACTTCTATGGGAATTACAAGAACAGCTGAGCAAGTGTGCATGCTGGGAGTTGTAGTTTCACAGCAGCTGGACTGCTGAAGGTTGCTGACCCCTTGCGTATATCATAGTGACTTTCTTAATTTTCAGTTCCTTGCTACAGCCTGCCTGTGTACAATATTGACATAAGATATTGGTTATTGCCATAGAAAAAATCAGGGGGTCTGAAGGTCAGCAGTATCAGCAGTGGGCGCAAGAAATCCGAGCTCACTACATAGCTTCCTGACCTATAGTTCAGGAGGATGCCAGCTAAATTTGTGAGCTTGGCAGTGTAATGTAAGGTGAATGTCAGTCTGAGTACCATACCTACTTTGTGCCAGTCAGTAATGCCAAAAGGGCTGGCCGCAATGATGATTGATCCAGTGGATAAACTACTTGGAGGCTTTGCAGTAGCCGTTCTTACTGCCCAATTTTTCGACCCTTTAACCTCTTCTATCAGATTTCTGTCTGTTATGATTTCGCTTCCATGGGACTGATTTATCGTTTTGCTTGTTCTGCTTTTGCATTTTATGCTTCATATTATTTGACCCATGAGGAAAGATAAAATTATAAAAGTATACTGTCTTCAACAAATTGTCCTAATAAGGTGGTCTACTGAACCTGAAGCCTGGAAATGTCACTGTAAAAGAGCACTGGGTTTATAAAGTTTGGGCATGAGGCCAGAAGGACAGCGGAGAGTTTTCTAAAAGATGATTTTATTAATATGAGACTAAGTGAATAGAAGGAATGAAACCAGTCCTCCAAGAACATATATGTAGAAGGTGATGGAAACACAACCTGTAAGTGGCCAGTGCTGATACACGTGTAAGGTTTTGCAACCCTCAGGAAACTCTGATAGAGAGGCATTAGATATAAAATGTAATTGATATTACCTTAATATTAGTTTTATTCCAGTATTATGTAGCACTGTTATTAGATTTTTATGCATAGGTGTTGTGATCTGATGATTCTTTATCATCTTATTTGAGCACTGTAAATTGGAATTAGGCCATACTTTCCAAGTTTTCCGAAATGTCTGAGAGGCATATGGAAAAGGGTAGACCTACAGGACTCTTAAAAGAGTTGGCAAATCTCCTGTGTGCTGCCGAAGCCAGCCAGAACTTCCCAGAAAACAGCCGTGGACACGTGTGCTGCCAAAATAGCCAGGGGAAAAAAATTGTGTTCACACACCGCACTGCAGATCACTCAGAAGACAATTTGATAAAGTTGGTATGTAAGCGTGATTTAGGCATTGGTGTATCTTCCAGGCACAATACACAGTACTCCTTTTCAGTGTAAGATGGTGGCAGTACTGCATGGTGAAGTTTTATACACATTTGGAACTGTTATTTGGGCACCATATTGAATAGGCTCTGTATGGTTAAAGGGGTAATCCCATCCGGGACATTGATGGCATATTGCTAGGATATACCATCAATGCCAGACAGGTGAGGGTTTCATGTGGGGAGCCCACTCCTATCTCTAGGATAGGAGCGGGTCCCAGACTTCAAACCCTCACCTGTCTGACATTAATGGTATATCCTAGCAATATGTCATCAATGTCGTAGATGGACCTACCTCTTTAATTGTGTACTCTAGGGGCACCATCCAACGGAATTCAGGACATGGCCTAGCTACTGAAAACTAGTGTTTGTGCTGAGGAGAACATGGACCACAGGTTCACATTGATCGTAGAGAGTGGAGATGAAGTTGGGCCCCTCCTCAATGGGCAGCATAACACCCATCAGAGCTAACCCTTTGTTATCTGCTTATGACTGATGGATATAGAAAGGTTACCTCAGATATATAATTCATCTCAGTCTTGCACAACATCTGATACACTTGAATGTCAAGTAGTAGTTTTACCTGCTCTTAAAGGTTCCTTGTACCCATATGATATTAGCCATATAACATTTTTACATGGCATGTGTCAGTTTTGGTTACTTGCCTTACACATTATTATTTAATGCTCTGTTAACCTTACTTCTGGCACATCATGTTTCGTAGGAAAAAACCTGCCCGGATAATACTGGGTATTTCCAAGACACACGCAAAGACATAACCTAGTACTAGATCTAGATTTTCATGCCTTTAGATAGTGGTTGCCAGCTTTTTTTTGAATGCCATTTTAATCTAAGGCTTCGTTCACATCACCGTTCAGCCTTTCCGCTCTCCTGCAGGAGAGGAGCAGGAGAACGGAGAGGACGGATTCGGCACATAACTGAGCTGAACAGATCCTAAGGACCCCATAGACTATATTGGCGTCCGTTAGGTTTTCGTTCAGAGAAAGATTTTTGAAGCAGAGACAAAAGTCCTGCATGCAGGACCAAGATCATCTTCTGAGTTATGTGCCGAACCCGTCCTTTCCGTTCTCCTGCTCCGTTTAGGAGAAGGAGAGCGGAAAAGGCTGAACGGTGATGTGAACGAAGCCTAATACTGCCCATACATAGAAAGTAACATAACTGACCTATGTGGTCTGAAATGGACCCCTGTGGTTGATAATTATATTGCTGAAATCAATAAGATCACCATTGGGCATGTTAACCAGTTCAAGCCTGGATTATTTACACCCTTCCCAACCAGGCACATTTTTAGTTTTTCTTTTTTTCATGACATGCTTCTTTGAAAGCCATATTGTTTTTCCATTCGGTTATGTAAATAATTTTTGCCAAATATAAAAAAAAAATTTTTTGCTTATTTTTTGGCGATACATGGGACTTTATTTCATTTTCATTTTAGTATCTTTTTGTTTTTATTTTTTATAACCCGGAAAATGTAAATAAAATGGGAATTTTTTTTGTTTGTTATTAGCACATTTTTCTTTTTAATTATGATCCCTATGGCTGCTCATTGAACGCCGTGTATAGAGCAATGGGGAATCCATACATTAGCATGTAGCTTGGGTCTCCGCATGGATATTTTAAAACATCCGTGCAGAGATATGTGCCAACAGCCCAGACGTATATAGTCAGCAGGCAGTTAATAAATGTCGGAAAAAGCTGCAAATGGTTCATAATGGCCAAGTGTAGTTGTTGATCCTTTGAAAATAGTAAAAATCTCTGGTAATGGTAAAAGTTACTACTTTCACATCTGCGTTTTTGCTGGATCCGGCAGGCTTCTGCAAAAACGCTTCTGTCATGATAATACAACCGTCTGCATCCGTTATGAACGGATCTGGTTGTATTATCTCTAAAATAGCCGTATCCGTCACTAAAACCACTGTAAGTCAATGGGTTACAGATCCGTTTTCTTTTGTGTCCGAGAATACGCATCCAGCACCACTGACTAACATTGGGTGCCATGTCAGATCCGTCTTGCTCCGCATCCCATGCTGGACAGAAAACCACTGCTTGCAGCAGTTTTCTGTCCGTCATGGGAACGCAACCAAACGGAACGGAATGCATTCTGGTGCCCTCCGTTCCGTTCAGTCTCCACTGACAATGAATGGTGACAAAACGGAAGCGTTTTCCTCCCGTATTGAGATCCTATGACGGATCTCAATACCGGAAAGGAGAAACGCAGATGCGAAAGTAGCCTAAACTGGACTAAATTATATCTTAGGCCTCATGCACACGACCGTTGTTTTATTCCGTGTCCTTTGTTCCATTTTTCGTGATTTTCTGCGGACCCATTGACTTTCAATGGGTCCGTTGAAAACTTGGCTAATGCACCGTTTGCCATCCGCGTCCGTGATCCGTGGTTCCCGTCCGTCAAAAAAATATAACTTGTCCTATTTTTTTCACGGAAAACGGTTCGCGGACCCATTCAAGTCAATGGGACCGTGAAAAAACACTGAGGCACACAAGATTGTCATCCGCGTCCGTTTTTTTCCTATCATTTGCATGGCAAACTTGACTTAGATTTTGCTTTACTTTCCTTTATGTCTGGTGGTCCTCCAAAAATAAAGGAAGACACACAGAAACAAAAACGGAAACGGATCACAGAACAACGGAACCCCATTTTGCGGAACGAAACACAACAACGGTCGTACGCATGAGGCCTAAAGGAAGCCATAAACCTTCAAAAGATGTCGGCTGAATGCAGGTATTTCTCCTGTACATCCAGTGTGGCCGATGGTGCATGGTTCTCACCACCAAACAACATGGGGACAAGACTAACTTGAACAGGGGCCCTATAGCAGCCGCATAGTCTGCCTGCATGGTACAAAGACCATTATTGAGAATTATTCTGGATTCATTGGAGAGATCACATCAATATAATGTAAAGAAAGCCACCACATATTCACTTACTGTTACATTACACCTGTGATTGCTAATTTTCCTCCTACAGCGTTATGGACAATATTCAATTATTATCATATCAGTGCTGTTCTGGATTTTTCAGTCATCAGATCTAGATGACCGACATAAGATGTTGTAGATCATGGATCAGAAACCTCTGACACTCCAGCTGTTCTGAAACTCCAACTTCCAGAATGCTCCATTCACTTCTATGGAAGTTGCAAGAACAGCAAAGAATGTGCATGATGGGAGTTGTAGTTTCTCAGCAACTGGAGTGCTGAAGGTTGCTGACCCATCTTTAACATAGACCCACAAATCATGAAGAATGAGACACTGGCTAGCTTCAACAGTGCGGCCCTCCTAGATAAAGTTACAGTAGCACAGATGGCTGATAACCATATGCATCATATTGAGCTTCGGGCAGTAAGCTTTCGCAAGCTCATGATGACAATGGTGGTCACTAAGGGTCAACGCACATTGTAATTTACTGCAAATTGAAGCCTATCTCAACCCCCACTCCTAAGGCCTCTTGCACATGAACGTATTTTATTTCCCTTTCTGTTCCGTTTTTGCGGTTTCCGTTTGCGGTCCGTATGTGGAACTATTCATTTAAATGGTTCTGCAAAAAAAAAAAAACAGACTCCGTGTGCATTCTGTTTACGTATTTCCATTCCGTGCAAAAATAGAACATGTCCTATTATTGTCTGCATTACAGACAAGGGTAGTACTGTTCTATTAGGGGCCGTTCCTCAAAAAATGGAATGCACACGGATGTCATCTGTATTTTTTGCGGATCCGTTTTTTGCGGACCACAAAATACATACGGTCATGTGCAAGAGGCCTAAGAAAAAAGAAACAGTGAAAACCCAACTAGAAAAAAAGTCACAACACAGTATTCGATTCTGCTCATCAGTCAAGTTTTGTGATGGATCCAAAGCCAAGGGATCGTAAGAACTCAGCTTTCCAATCTTTTGGGCATAGCAATAAATTTATACAATATACAGTCCTGATCAAAAGTTTAAGACCACTTGAAAAAGGGCAAAAAATCATATTCTACATTGTTGGATCTTAACAAGGTTCCAAGTTTAACAAGGTTACCAAGGTTACAAGGAATATGTCATATTCAAAGTAGCCACCTTTTGCTTTAATTACTGCTTTGCACACTCTTGGCATTCTCTTGATGAGCTTCAAGAGGTAGTCCCCTGAAATGGTTTTCACTTCACAGGTGTGCCCTGTCAGGTTTAATAAGTGGGATTTTTTGCCTTATAAATGGGGTTGGGACCATCAGTTGCATTGAGGAGAAGTCAGGTGGATACACAGCTGATAGTCCTACTGAATAGACTGTTAGAATTTGTATTATGGCAAGAAAAAAGCAGCTAAGTAAAGAAAAACGAGTGGCCATCATTACTTTAAGAAATGAAGGTCAGTCAGTCAGCCGAAAAATTGGGAAAACTTTGAAAGTAAGGGCTATTTGACCATGAAGGAGAGTGATGGGGTGCTGCGCCAGATGACCTGGCCTCCACAGTCACCGTACCTGAACCCAATCGAGATGGTTTGGGGTGAGCTGGACCGCAGAGTGAAGGCAAAAGTGCCAACAAGTGCTAAGCATCTCTGGGAACTCCTTCAAGACTGTTGGAAGACCATTTCAGGGGACTACCTCTTGAAGCTCATCAAGAGAATGCCAAGAGTGTGCAAAGCAGTAATCAAAGCAAAAGGTGGCTACTTTGAAGAACCTAGAATATGACATATTTTCAGTTGTTTCACACTTGTTTGTTATGTATATAATTCCACATGTGTTAATTCATAGTTTTAAAGCCTTCATAGTCATGAAAATAAAGAAAACTCTTTGAATGAGAAGGTGTGTCCAAACTTTTGATCTGTACTGTATACTCTATAGCAGGGGTACTCAACTGGCGGACCGCGGTCCAAATACGGACCGCGGCCGCCAGTTGTCCGGACCCCGGCCATCCTTCAGAGCGCTGCTCCTCTCCTGCACACTGTGCCGTGCAGGAGGAGGAGCTTACCGGCGCACTTCCACCTGTCCCACAGCGCAGTGAGACAGGGCTTCCTCCACATGTAAGCACTCCTCCTCCTGCACACTCTGGCAGCTCTGCTCAATACAGCGGCGGGGCACAGGAGATGATAGTTCTCAGCAGCGCAGGAGGAGTCTCTCCCTCCCCCCTGTGCTGCTGCCCCCGCCGCTGCCAATAAGAAGAGGCAGGAGGAGGAGGGGAGGGGCTGTGGCCACTGCGCCACCAATGAAGAAAACTGACCTGTAATACAAATACAGGAGGCGGGTGCTGGAATCAAATAGCCGGCACCCGACCTCTGTGACAGGGAGCTGCGATCAGCTGCAGTTGAGTTAACCCTTCAGGTGCGGTACCTGAGGGGTTAATTGTAGCTGATCGCAGCCCCCTGTCACAAAGGTCGGGTGCCGGCTATTTGATTCCGGCACCCGCCGGCGCCTCCTGTATTTGTATAAGAAACGTTGGTGGCACAGTGCGCCCCCCCCCCCCCCTAGTATAAGAAACATTGGTGGCGCAGTGCGCCCCCCCCCTTCCCCATTATAATAAACATTGGTGGCTCAGTGGGAAGTGCCAATGAGGGTTAAAAATAATAAAAGAAAATTAACTCACCTCCTCCAGTTGATCGCGTAACTGCCGGTCTCCAGTTCTTACTTCTTTCTTCAGGACCTGTGGTGACGTCACTGAGCTCATCACATGGCCCATTACCATGGTGATGGATCATGTGATGAGCTCAGTGATGTCACCACAGGTCCTGAAGAAAGAAGTAAGAACTGGAGACCGGCAGTTACGGATCAACTGGAGGAGGTGAGTAAATTATTTTTTAACCCTCATTGGCACTGCCCACTGCGCCACCAATGTTTATTATATTGGGGGGGCGCACTTCGCCACCAATGTTTATTATACTGGGGTGATGGGGGGCGCACTGCGCCACCAATGTTTATTATACTGGAGTGATGGGGGGGCGCACTGCGCCACCAATGTTTATTATTTTGAGGGGGGGCGCACTGCGCCACCAATGTTTATTATATTGGGGGGCGCACTGCGCCACCAATGTTTATTATATTGGGGGCACACTGCGCCACCAATGTTTATTATATTGGGGGGCACACTGCGCCACCAATGTTTATTATATTGGGGGGCACACTGCGCCACCAATGTTTATTATATTGAGGGGGGGCGCACTGCGCCACCAATGTTTATTGTGATGGGGGGGCACACTGCGCCACCAATGTTTATTATACTGGGGTGATGGGGGGGCGCACTGCGCCACCAATGTTTATTATTTTGAGGGGGGGCACACTGCGCCACGAATGTTTATTATATTGAGGGGGGGCGCACTGCGCCACCAATGTTTATTATATCGGGGTGATGGGGGGGGCGCACTGCGCCACCAATGTTTATTATTTTGAGGGGGCCGCCAGACGAAAAAGTCGGACATGTAGTACTTTTAGTCTGGCGGCCTCTCACCGTGCTGCGCCGTAACTCTGCCCCCATCCCCATTATAGTCGATGGGCACAGAGCAGCAGCACGGCGAAGTAGTGGCAAGATGGATCTGACAGGGTGAGCAGCCTGTCGGATCCATCCTGCTGCAAGTGTGAAAGTACCCTTACTAATGAGCGCTTCCATCATGGAACGCCCATTAGTACAGCCTTTACCTCCACCGCTACTTGTGCTAGTAAAAAAAAATATATATTACGGTACCTCCACCTCCATTTGCTCACGCTGTGGAGAACACTCCCTGCTGACTAGAAGCTCAGGACAGGACCTACAAGACGCCATCACGTTGGAGCACCGGTCCTGAGCTTGCAGTCAGCAGCGAATGTTCACCGCAGCCAGGTGAATGCTAATTATTTTTATTTTTTTTGCAAAAGCAGAGAAGGGGGGCACTAATGGGGGCAATACTCTTACTGGGGGCACTAATGGGGACATTATTCTTACTGGGGCACTAATGTGGCCATTACTAATTCTGGGACCCTGGTATGTGGACCTTTAATAAAACTAGTTGAGTACCCCTGCTCTATAGTTTTAGTTGTGGCTGTGCTCAAGGGCGTACACAGGTAATAGAGTCCCACAGCAAAATTGAGCATTGCCCTCCCTCCCTAAGACATTTCTGCCAAATGTATGACTTTTGGTGAGCAGAGAATTTGCGCTTCGCCTCTCCCCACTTTACCCAACTTATATGATAAATATGGCCTCATTCTGATCATTATATTTCACAATGCAGTAAATACATTGATAAATCTCCCCAATGCAGCTCTAAATCTACACTTCCCTATATAATAAAACTACCCGCCTGCCGCTAGCACTAGAGGGAGCTCACTGCATAGGAATTTGTAAAGTTACCATTGAACTCCACGCAAGCTGTATAATATCTTTGCAACAAGCTCCCACTAGTGACCGCTGCAGGAAAATGCAAGTGGTTTTAAACCAGAAACTGAAAGAGCTCAGAGACAGATTTCCTCTCACCACGGGGACCCTTAGCAGCCATGTGGGTCTGCCTCCATGTTGCGTACACCACCGGATTTGCTTGATATTACACATCAACTGATTACCACAGGTCCGGCTTCACTAACCCCCGTCAATAAGCTGTAATCATGGGAGAAATTTCATGTGGCCGCAGGAAAACAGCGATTGATCGCCAGTGGTCAGTGATCCATTCATTTCTATAAGAGTTCTGGGAAGAACATTGCAAGTATGCATGCTGGGAGTTGTAGTTTCACGACAGCTGGAGTGCCGGAGGTTGCCTACCCCTGGTTTAAATCAATGAAATGTTATTTATGAAGGAAAAAAAATAATAATTGCATTACTCCGGGCATACGTACATTATATTAAAAAGATGCCATATGGTAACGCAGTACTAAATGTGACACGTGCCAGGCTTTGTCTACTGCCCTATAGAAGCTATACAGTCATTAAACATTAGACAAGGCAATGAAGCAGAACTGACCAACGCATAGACTGAATTCAGGGAACATCCCCCGACACAGGCACAATTACAGCCACATTAAAGCTGATGGCACGAACGATGATCAGTAGCCCCGAGGCAGAAGAAAAGAGAGAGAATGGGCTGCAAACCGCAAACCTACATCACATTTCCTCCCAATCAATATGAAATATGAGAAATAACCTACTTTGGGAGTCTATTATGAAATGAAGGAATCAGTTACTGAATAATTCATTTGTGTCGATTTAGTATGAAAAGTAATAGAGGGCGTTGTACGGTAATCATTTGTAAAACCAGAGAGTGCCATCACTTTAATGAGATGTTAATGATGCCATGTTAGCGGTGGACACACACGAGCACTGATTTGGTTCTCATTGAACAATGCTTTGTAAATCCCATATTTAAAGGGGAAGGTCTGGTTTACAAAACTTACTTTCGACCCCTAGCCAGAGAGGAAAGCATCTGCAAAGAGTACCTCTCCCTTTGGAGGACCAGACATATCCATGTACTACATGGACAATTTATTGACTTGAATGGGCATACAGGTGAAACTCGAAAAATTTGAATATCGTGCAAAAGTCCATTTATTTCAGTAATGCAAATTAAAAGGAATTGCATTAATGCAGCTTAAAATTAGAATTTTGTGAAAAGGTTCAATATTCTAGGCTCAAAGTGTCGCACTCTAGTCAGCTAATTAATCCATACCCCCTGAGCAAAGGGGACCTCAAAATTGTGACTTTGGGGTTTCATAAGCTGTAAACCATAATCATCCAAATTATAACAAATAAAGGCTTGAAATATCTCGCTTTGCATGTAATGAGTCTCATATGTTAGTTTCACCTTTTAAGTTGCATTACTGAAATAAATGAACTTTGCACGATATTCTAATTTTTCGAGTTTCACCTGTAGTGTAATGCTTCATTTCCCCTTTTGTGGCGCTGCAGAAAGATTAAACATTTACTGCTGAGTTCCATGCAGATTACAGCTGGTCACCGGGGACCCCATCAGTAGGAAAACCAGGGGATGCTTTTATCAGAAAGAGATTGTAAAAAAGTGAACATTACCACTTTTCCAGTAAAACAAAAAAAAATGAAAACCAACAGTAAGTAAAAGTCATTCAAGATGTTACAATTCATGGCTTCCAATTTTTGTAAGTATCCAACAGAAGAAGAAAACCTCTAGGACTTTTTCTGGGACAAACCCTAGGAACCAATTTACACAAAGTTCACCCAAAAGTGGACATTCTCAGGCGTATAGCCCTGGGGGCGGGGCTTAAATGTCATATCATTTGTGCAATTCAAATGTTGGAAAATAATATAAATTAGATGAGCAAAGGACGACAGTCTGCAGCGGAATAATATCTTTATATATGGCTCACAGGGGGTTAAAAATAAAAAGGTAGCCATACTCACCCTCACTGGCTACTCTGATGCTGCTTCAGTCTCTGTTACTCTTCACTTCCTGGTCTCAGTTGGACATGCAGGAAGTACCAGGAGAGGCCTGCTCAGACAGTCACTGGCCATAGCAAGGACCAGAGCCTGAATGGAAGCCGAGGGCCGGTGAGGGGAAACATGGCTTCTTGTTTTTGTTTTTTTTTATTTTTAGGCCACTGTGAGCCATATATAAAAACAATGAATATCAATGGACAACCCCTTTAAGAGTGAACTTGACATAATAATCCTTTTATGATAAATCTAAATTTAGATTTAGATTTGAAACTGTTCAGGCTACTTTCTCACTGGCGTTTCTGGGTCCGCTTGTGAGATCCGTTTTTAGGGCTCTCACAAGCGGCCCAAAACGGATCAGTTCAGCCCCAATGCATTCTGAATAGATAAGGATCCGTTCAGAATGCATCAATTTGGCTGCGTTTGGTCTCCGTTGCGTTTTTTTAGACGGTCACTAAAACGCAGCTTGCAGCGTTTTGGTGACCGTCTGACGATGCGGAGCCCAACGGATCCGTCCTGACTTACAATGTAAGTCAATGGGGACGGATCCGTTTTTCACTGACACAATATAGTGCAATTGAAAACGGATCCGTCCCCCATTGACTTTCAGAGTAAGTCAAGACGGATCAGTTTTTTACTTTTTTTTGAATGAATAATGAAAACGGATCCGTTATGAATGGATACAAGCGTTTGCATTATCGGTGCGGATCCGTCTGTGCAGATACAAGACGGATCCGCACTAAACACCAGTGTGAAAGTAGCCTAAGCCTGTTAATAAAAAATAAATATATACAAAAATAAACATTTCTTAACAAAACCATAACCATCAAAATTTCAGATGAGCCTTTAACCTGGGACTCACAAAATATTGTCTATACACTTTTAAGGCCATATTAAATAATAAAAATAGTTGTTGTTTTTTATTGAGAATTTCTAAACATTTTCAAAACAACAATAAAGTAAACATATAAAAATGTAAAAAATAGATATAAAAACAAGATGGAATCCCTGGTGCTGATTTAGTTAATGATGCGAGGCAGTAAGTCCTAGCAGGAGAATTTGTTTAAAGGATGTGTACAGTCCCTTCCAATTTTTTTCTACAGCTGATGTTGACATTCACATGAGAGGATTTTTAAAAAAAATGTCTGTAGACTCCTCTTTGATGTATAGGACTAATGCATTGGGCCCTTCCTGTTTATCTAGGCCTTTCTGGTAAGTAAATACACAAACCAGTTTGTGTCTAGATGAGCTGCGAAGTGGAGAAAAATGAAAATACAATAAAAAAAAATAAAACAAAACAACAAAAAATCCTCATACACATTTACCCCACCTATATCCTCCTATAACGTAGAATCAAAAATTGTCACACCCCAGCCGGCAGAAGGATATGTTATTGGATATGTTATTGGCCTGGGAAGGGTTACATTTCACCCCCGGCTCCACAGCTTCATGTGACACTTGTCCTAGGGATTTTCTGACACGCTCCTATGATGTCATTGAATCTTTTTTAAGTAACACTGTTTCCAACAATACAAGATTCGAGGTCAGACTTTGTCTTAACAGTTTCCTATAGGTGAAGGAGAAGGCAATAGGAGTCTGTACAGAGGTAACTCCCTAATAAATACCTGACACCATTTTTTATAAATAAGGCCAATGGTTCCGGTACAGAAAAATTGGCCTTCAAGGGTATTTAACATTTTTTTTTCTATTATCCATTGGATTAACAACGTCATGTCGCCCCCGTCCACCAAAAATGAGGGCTTATTATAGACGGCGGTCCATTGACAGCTAGACAAACATAATAATGCTTCCAATGTATTACTGATATGTTATGCTACAGATGGCTTCCCATAATAATGCAATACCGATTCCTGCTCCAAAATAATAGACCGTCGCTAGGTCTAGACCAATGATTATTTACAGATCACTAACCCCCAAGGCATCAAGGTCTTACACCCCCAAATACCAACACCCCTATGGATGACCTTCAAAACCATCCCTGTGATTGTTGTCTATCCAGCTGAAGGATGAGGGTGCTCAAAAGCCTAAGAGGAAATCAATCATTCTGCAGGGTTTTTCTAGACCAGTGGTTTCTAGAAACGGTCTCTGTCCCCCATTCTATGTACAGCACATTCCCTCAAGGAAGGAAGGAAGAGGGGGAGGGAGGAGTGACCCTACCAACCATGCCATAAATGTAAATCTGATGGCAAATGCAGGGGACCCTCCTGTATGTCGGAGAGGCCTGCCATGCATTTCGAAACAGCGAGCTTGGAAAGGGTTAATTCATTAAGGCAACATAATTACTAAATCCCTGTAAAGGCAATTGTCCCCTTCTCCTCCTCCCCGGTACCCAATCCCTCCCCACCCCCCCACACTGTCCAGATGGATGTACAGGAGTCTATATATGCTGTATATACGTGTGAGTGTGAATGTGTATACAAATATAGATACATATTTATATATTCAAATAATAAAGGATACATATTTATAAACATTAGTATCTATCCTGCATCTTCACCTATTTCTGCCCATTTGTGAAGGATGAATGGCAGAGGACAGAGGATTTGCAAGGATGAGAAGAAAAGATGGAACAGGTACCATAATGATTCCCTGCCATGGATCAATGCAATACTCACCAAAGCAAAGGAACAATGCTCTCTCCTCCTTTGCTTCTGTCGAGATCAACCTCCCACAGGATCAGGGATCACCTCTATTTCTCTCCCATCAGGACACCAGATGCCATTTAATTCCAGAGCTGGACTGTGTATGTCTCTCCTTTTTTGTTTTTCTATGAGGGTCTTCTTCCTTCTATAGGGCTGAGATGCTTCTGTGTCCCCCCTTGTACCAGGCGTGTCTCCTCTTTGGATCCTGGATGTGCAAAAAAAAAAAGGGAGGAGGAGGAGGAGGCAGGAAGGATGCTGTGCACAGAGCAGGTGCAGCACAAACAGCTCAGGGAGATGGGAGACACCTTCCCAGGGGCTGGAGGGACGATGAATGGAAACAATGGCTGGGCTCTGAGAGAGCAAGAGGCGAGAAGGAAAGATGCCTCCCTGATAGTGTCTAGCAGCACGGGTGTGTGTCTGTGTGCAAAAAGCAGATGTGTGCAGCATCAAAGGCGAGCACCTCGCTGCAGAGCGCCCCCTGCTGGCAGCTACGTGGTGCTCCATGCTGAGTGACTGCAAGGATTGGCTGGCAGCGTTAGAGATAGGGAGATGTGGCCACACAGAAGGTGGAATGAGTGTACTCTATATATATATATATATATATATATATATAGTCTGTCTGTGCCATAGATAGATCACAAATTCAAGAATTTCACTGACACGTTCTGTATTATGCAGTTAAAAAATAATGATAATATATATATATATAACTGCATAACACAGAATATATATAGCGACTATTATATACAGAGGTAAGAATCAAAGTGCATAATTACAGATAAACAATAATGATTCCAAAATAAACTTAAATCGTCACATTGGCATAAACATGATCAAAAAAATTTAAATCTAGTCATGACATGATTATTATAGTTATTATTATTTATTATTAAAGCGCCATTCATTCCATAGCGCTGTACATATGAGAAGAGGTATACATACATAATGCATATATAGTTCTTATATATCAATATTCCAACGTAAGTGCATTAAAACCAGTGCAAAATGCATAGTCACGATTAAAATGAATGATATGTGAGTGACCAATAAAGTGTCTAGTGCAACCAAATAAATATATATATATATATATATATACTGTATATATCCGTTATAAAAAGGATGAGGGCATTGTATATGAATGAAAATTCTTTCACCTGGGACTTTGACTGCATTTTGCTAGGCTATACCATAAAAGTCAGATAGGTGTTGGTCCCACCTCTGAGACCCGCACCTATCTCTAAAACGGGCACCCAAAAGTGAAGGAGAGTGCAGTGTGCATGCTTACCATTCATTTTAATGGGAGCACTGAAAAAAGATCGCTCAGCTATTTTCAGAAGTCCCATAGAAATAAACAGGAGAGCGCAGCCACCGCTACATTCACCCTGAATGAGACTGCAAGCTCTTGGTTATTTTTGGCAGTCCTGTAAATATGAATGGAGGGTCGTTCTAGAGATAGGTGCTGGTCCTAGAGGAGGTACCTGCACCTATTGTATCTCACATTGATGAGATATCCTAGCAATTTGCCACTAATATCTCAGAGGAGACAACCCCTTTAATCTTCAAAAAGATGTCAGGTCCCCAGTGGCCAGCACTGAGAAATACTTTCCATGGCACTCCTTGTTTAAGACATTAGCGCTGATATATCTATCTATCTATCTATCTATCTATCTATCTATCTATCTATCTATCTACCTACCTGCCTATCTATCCATCTATCCTATGTGTAAAGAGAAGCTTTCATTTGAATTCCCCTATAAATCAATATTGCAGGTGAATATATGAAAATTTGTAATATAGCTTATCAGAGATACATGCTTCTTTCTCCTCTTCCAAGGCTCTCCTCCTGCTAACTTCTCCTTCAGTCTTAATTCACTGCTCAAATCCGTCTTCAGTGAAGACAAGTTAGTAGCTCACTGTTCTTAGATTCTGGTAACCAGATTGTCCAGAGAAAAGTCTGACTGGTAGAGCTGTTGCCGAACATTCGAGACATCTATTATGTGAATCCATAGATGATTTCAAATCCCCTACAGCATTTTAAAGAGATTCAGATATGAGTGTAACATCTCAGAGTTATGTTACTAAACTCTTTCTCCCCGCTACATCATGTTAGGTGTATGTATATTGTCATCTTGTGTAATCTAACATTGCATTCTTCATTATGTGCATTTGCCAGGCCTGTTTTATATTTTATGCTGTAATTTCCATGTACACCAGCAGGTGGCAGCAGAATGTAGCAGGACCTTTGCCAGTTTAGTATATCTGGACTGGAATAGTTCATTCCAGTCTAGCTCCCCCCTCTTTGAGGAGGTGTGGAATGTTCCCACATCCTGCCTCATGGGGAGGAAGGGAAGTTAGTTTAGTGTACCAGCCGCCCCTGCTAGGGGAAGGCTGTGTTAGTAGGAGCCCCAGTTACAGGGATCCCAACCCTGGAGCCAGCCTCGGCTGAGGCCAAAGATCTCCATCCCCAGACTGAGCCATCAGCCTCAGTGCTGGTTGAAAGCAAGCAGCACCTCCAGTCCTCCAGGAAGAGCATTCCCTGTGAGCATAGCTGTGAGTACAGATCCAGAGACCAGGAGAAGCCAAATTCTTCCTCAGCTAGTCAAGCCCATATCGAGCAGAAGATAGACAGAGCAGAAGATAGATACCTGCCAGATTCTCCAGGCATATGATAAGAGGCAGAAGAGATATTGATCCCTGCCACATATTGCCAATACCTGCTGGGACCCAAGGCTAATGCTGCAACCAGATGCCATTTAATTCCAGAGCTGGACTGTGGATTTATGCTGCAACCAGTAAAGACAAGTTGGATTATATTACCAGTCTGGATCTCATTCCTTATTACCAAAGTTCCTCAATTACTCCTACTAACAACACTCAATTTATTGCAAGTGAGCCAGGATCCAGGAGTCCAGCCGTAGCAAGGTAGGAGATACCGTTGACATTATGCAGAGACATTATCCCCACTCTGGCATTCTTCACCTGGTACGTGAGTTATAACATCTTAAAGGTCCTTGCTACAGTACCTTGCGCAAGCTGCAATTGGCATCACGAACAAACCATAGACTTTTATACACATATCCTGACCTACTGCATAATTGGCCACCGTACCACGGTCCTGCTCATTGCATGAGCTCTGACTTGGTCATTAAAGAGCTCTTCACACAGTATTCATGGCCAAACTTCAATCTTGCCCTTGTGTTCTTTCTGGAAACCAAATGACTCCCCCTGGAACATCTCTTGTAGATCTGCAGTCTCTTTCTAATGGTAGACTTATGAACTTTGATGTTTGATGATGCCGCAAAATGGGGTTCCGTTGTTCCGTGATCCGTTTCCGTTTTTGTTTCTGTGTGTCTTCCTTGATTTTTGGAGGATCACCAGACATGAAGGAAAGTAAAAAAAAGTCTAAGTCAAGTTTGCCATGCAAATGATAGGAAAAAAACGGACGCGGACGCGGATGACAATCTTGTGTGCCTCCGCGTTTTTTCACGGTTCCATTGACTTGAATGGGTCCGCGAACCGTTTTCCGTGAAAAAAATAGGACTGGAACCAGAGATCACGGACGCGGATGACAAACGGTGCATTAGCCGAGTTTTCAACGGACCCATTGAAAGTCAATGGGTCCGCAGAAAATCACGAAAAACGGAACAACGGACACAGAATAAAACAACGGTCGTGTGCATGAGGCCTAATGGTGAGAACTTTAAGTTCTTTGATTCTCAGAGACTTTTTTCAGCATCTTGTGTTCTGTTTTTGGGCTGATGGCTTTGTCCAGCTGATGCTTGTTTGAAATGTTCTCTGCTTGTAGATGTTCTTCTGGACAGTGGAATGATATTAGTCCAATTTCTTTTGACAATTATTTTAAAGCCCTTTGTTAGATTTATCAGCACCTATGACCTTCTTCCTGAAGACCTCAGAGAGCTCTCTGGACCTAGATATAATGACACTCAACAATGCATTGAAGGATCACCAGCCAGCTTTGGTCAGATGACATATATACATGAGTTTTTGTCTTTCTGGCAAAAACTCGGACACAATAGGGGTGATATAGGGTAATCCCTAAATATCCATAAATCATAGTCCATTGGCAGGATTAAAAATCGAATGTGTTCTGTTGCTTTTGCTCCCAGGGAAAGAATAAAGGAAGCATTTCACCTCTCCACGTTTTGGCACTGTTCCCAGCATAAAGGGAGGCAACAACCTTGCTTTTGAAGAGAACAAAAGGTTAGAAATAGTTCACATATAAGAGGTTATGAGCAGGTCAGTTTTATCTGGATATAAACTGATTGTATTAAATATAGCATTAATAAGTCCACATAATGAATCACATAATGTTGGGCAGTGTGGTGGGCAAATTACTAATATATGGACTATGGTATTTTTATAAAAAAAATATGTAAAATACAGCATTAATACAACACGATTAAAGGGGTTGTCCAATTTATAAAAAAAAAAAACAGACTATGGTATTTTTATAAAAAATATGTAAAATACAGCAAAAAATGGACTATGGTATTTTTATAAAAAATATGTAAAATACAGCATTAATACAACACGATTAAAGGGGTTGTCCAATTTATATATAAAAAAAACAAGCCTATTTTATCCTCTGTTTCTTCCAGGGATGCTTCTCTGATCCTCCCTGCTGTTATATCCATGATGTCATTTTCCTGACTGCAGTGCAGATACTCCCTTATACCTCTGCAGCCAATCATTGGCCTCAGCAGTAAACGTCACATGACCACTAAGGTGTGTTGATTAGCTGCAGTTGTCACCAACACTGCCAAACAAACAAAGCCTCGTGGGGAGGATGTAACAGCAGTGCTGGAAGCAGCGTTGGCTAATATGGGTTGGAATATATATACGATATTTGATTATTTCATTGCTTTTTACTATTTATTATTTTATACAAATGCTGCCTTGCCCAAGTTTTTTTCTAAATAACTTGCACAACCCCTTTAAGTACATTTTATAATGGGTTAAGCTACAGATTCTGCCAACGTTATCTTGACTGTCTACGCTAACGCAACACATAGTGTTAAAGTGACCATCCTGGTGTCAAGATAATGCTGGCAACAAGACCTAACAGAGTCCCTGACACAGCCCGATACCTGACTCCATTTTGTCTTTCTACCTGCCAGTACCACAAATTTCAACAAAATGCAAACCAAACAAAATGTTTGAGGTTTAAAACAGTTATTTGAGTTATTTAAGACAGTTATTCCATAATCCTCTCTAAGGCTACGTCCACATCTGCGTACTCTGTTCCGGCAGAGGAGCAGAATAGCTGGACACAGCTGGGCCTCGCAGGATCCCTATTCAATGTCATGGGATTTGTTTGGGGATGAGTTTTTTTCTGGCAAGAATGCTGTTTTTTATTTTTTGCTTGGAAAATACCACTGCACGCAATTATTTTTTGATCCTACGCCAGATGAGGATCCCACAAGAAGGAGAAGTATACGTCCTTCCTTTGCATTTCTCATTCCTTTTAAAGCCACTCATCAATGGAATAAAAATCTTACCTTAGGCCAGTCTCAGTACGTTTATGTGACCGTATTACCGACAGGTGTCCCAACCTGACTATAAGTCTACTGACCCAAACTTATAGCATCCTAGATCTCATAATACACTCATCTGAAGCTGGTCTTAAAGGGGTTGTTTCACTTCAGTAAATGGCTTTTTTTTTTTTATGTCGACAAAGTTAATACAAGGCACTTACTAATGTATTGGGATTGTCCATATTGCCTCCTTTTCGGGCTTGATTCATTTTTGTGTCGCATTATACATTGCTTGTTTCTAGGGGTTATGGCCACAATTGAAGTGCAGATATGAGGTGTCCAGGACAGGAGCTTCTGTGTATGTGTGCTTATGTGCACTCCCAAGGTCCTGGCCACCAGAGAGGCCGGTGATTTTTTTTTCTACCGTGTACAAGTACTACTGATGGATTGCAGAGTGGTCGTGACCCCTTGAAACGAGCAGTGTATAAGGTGATGGAAAAATGAATCCAGCCAGCAAAGGAGGCAATATGGACAATCACAATACATTAGTAAGTGCTTTGTATTAACTTTCTCTATATGATAAATGCCAATTGCTGAAGTGCATGAAAACGTGTATGTGTGATTCAGCCTGAGGGTAGCTGGCCGTGTGTATTTTTGATCAGGTTTTTCTATGTCATTTTTGAAGGCACAACAAAGCATACATATAGGAAAAGTATAAAGTGCAGATCCTACTTTTTTCTAATCAAATCATGGTTTAATCTTCTAAAAATGTACAAGCAGATTAAAACGTTATCTGATGTGTCAGATGTTGGGTCTTTAGGGTAAGAGCAGACAATCTGGTTGCTACATGTGGCTGGCACCTCACCCACATGTGGACACATGAACGGCTGCACAATTTTAAGGGTAATACTTTCTTTTTTGCTGCTAACTTGTCCCATCCGGTTTAGGCCTCAGGCTGCATTGTGACCACATCACATGACTATCCACAGTTGGCTAATCCTGGCCCTGGTCACATCATGTCTACATGCCGGATCTTGAACTAAACTGGAACTCCTGGTAACTTATCCATTAAGCCTGGCATGAGTGACAGTCAGAGATTGCTGCTCCTTATATCGCCCAGCAGTGATGCGGACAAATGGCTGAATCTGATAAATGGTTTTAAAAAAGCTACAAGAACAGAGACAGCCTAAAATATAGAACTCCCTTATTAAAAAAAAAATCTGACCCTTATCGGGCTCTCAGTTGCTAGGATCCTCATGAAACACTAGAGGTCACTGTACTAGAGGTCTATCTGTAGTGCAGGATCTAAATGTATTTGTTTTGAAATAAGAAGCTAGAAATTGCTCCAGAAACAAGGCGCCAAAGATGTCTTGGCAGCAATTTCTACAGTAGTCATCATATCATCATATTGGCCTGGGCCAGATGGAGAAGAAAAGGAAAGAGAACATCTACAATCAGGAACAATGTCACTTGTGACTCACCTATACAGTCAGGTCCATAAATATTGGGACATCGACACAATTCTAACATTTCTGGCTCTATACACCACCGCAATGGATTTGAAATTAAACAAACAAGATGTGCTTTAACTGCAGACTGTCAGCTTTAATTTGAGGGTATTTACATCCAAATCAGGTGAACGGTGTAGGAATTACAACAGTTTGCATATGGGCCTCCCACTTGTTAAGGGACCAAAAGTAATGGGACAGAATAATAATCATAAGTCAAACTTTCACTTTTTAATACTTGGTTGCAAATCCTTTGCAGTTAATTACAGCCTGAAGTCTGGAACTCATAGACATCACCAGACGCTGGGTTTCATCCCTGGTGATTCTCTGCCAGACCTCTACTGCAACTGTCTTCAGTTCCTGCTTGTTCTTGGGGCATTTTCCCTTCAGTTTTGTCTTCAGCAAGTGAAATGCATGCACAATCGGATTCAGGTCAGGTGATTGACTTGGCCATTGCATAACATTCCACTTCTTTCCCTTAAAAAAACTCTTTGGTTTCTTTTGCAGTATGCTTTGGGTCATTGTCCATCTGCACTGTGAAGCGGCATCCAATGAGTTCTGAAGCATTTGGCTGAATATGAGCAGACAATATTGCCCGAAACACCTCAGAATTCATCCTGCTGCTTTTGTCAGCAGTCACATCATCAATAAATACAAGAGAACCAGTTCCATTGGCAGCCATACATGCCCACACCATGACACTGCCACCACCATGCTTCACTGATGAGGTGGTATGCTTAGGATCATGAGCAGTTCCTTTCCTTCTCCAGACTCTTCTCTTCCCATCACTCTGGTACAAATTGATCTTGGTCTAATCTGTCCATAGGATGTTGTTCCAGAACTGTGAAAGCTTTTTTAGATGTCGTTTGGCAAACTCTAATCTGGCCTTCCGGTTTTTGAGGCTCACCAATGGTTTACATCTTGTGGTGAACCCTCTGTATTCACTCTGGTGAAGTCTTCTCTTGATTGTTGACTTTGACACACATACACCTACCTCCTGGAGAGTGTTCTTGATCTGGCCAACTGTTGTGAAGGGTGTTTTCTTCACCAGGGAAAGAATTCTTCGGTCATCCACCACTGTTGTTTTCAGTGGTCTTCCGGGTCTTTTGGTGTTGCTGAGCTCAACGATGCGTTCCTTCTTTTTAAGAATGTTTCACAAACAGTGGTTTTGGCCACGCCTAATGTTTTTGCTATCTCTCTGATGGGTTTGTTTTGTTTTTTGAGCCTAATGATGGCTTGCTTCACTAAGAGTGACAGCTCTTTGGATCTCATATTGAGAGTTGACAGCAACAGATTCTAAATGCATATAGCACACTTGGAATGAACTCTGGACCTTTTATCTGCTCATTGCAATTGGGATAATGAGGGAATAACACACACCTGGCCATGGAACAGCTGAGAAGCCAATTGTCCCATTACTTTTGGTTCTTTAACAAGTGGGAGGCACATATACAAACTGTTGTAATTCCTGCACCGTTCAACTGATTTGGATGTAAATACCCTCAAATTAAAGCTGACAGTCTGCAGTTAAAGCACATCTTGTCCGTTTCATTTCAAATCCATTGTGGTGGTGTATAGAGCCAAACATGTTACAATTGTGTCGATGTCCCAATATTTATGGATCTGACTGTATATGCCTGTGCAGAACTGAATATGATGCTCACTGGACAGCTCCACTTCAGTTTCTACCTCCACCCAGTGGCGCACCTACAGGGGGGGTCCAGCGGGTCTGGACCCCCCCTAGAACAGCCAGCCAATATTTTTTTTGTTATCCTTCAGGGCCGCACCGCCGATCACCACAGGCGGCGCGGCCCTGGATGTAATTGCGGCAGCGGTGGGGGGGGGGGGGGGCAGTAGTAGATGAGCGCTTCCATTGTGGAAGCGCTCTTCTCCATATTCATCTGTGTCGCCGTCCTCAGGACAGCGATACAGATGCCTGTGCTGCGGCAGGGGAGGGAGAGGTGTGTCCCTCCCCTGTTCTTCTGATAGGCCGCAGGCACTAATGCCTGCAGCCTATCAGAGGCCGGCTCAGGCGGCGCGATGACGTCATCATCGCGCCGCCTGAGCTGGGCAGCACACAGCAGGGACACATGCCGGAAGAGGCGTGCTTCACATCGCTGCTGATGGAGGTAAGTATCAGTGTTTTTTTTTTGGTTTGTTTTTTTGGAGGGGGGGAGCTGGCACTATGGGGGCATCTGCCAATTCTTACAGCTCAATTTTTTGGGGGGTGGCACTTCTTACTGGCACATTATGGGGGGGGGGGCACCATGTGGGAGAGGAACACTATGGGGGCATCTGGGGGCTCTAAAGGAGCTTTTTTTTTTTACACATTATGGGGGGCACTATAGGGGAGAACGACACTATGGGGCATCTGGTGGCACTATAGGGACATTATTTGGGGGCACTATGGGGAAGTGGGGGTTCTAAAGGGGCCTTTTTTTCTTATTGGCACAATATGGGGGCATTATGGCATCTGGTGGCACTAAGGGGGCATTTTTTACTGGCACATTATGGGAGGCACTATAGGGGAGAGCGGCACTATGGGGGAGTGGAGCACTATTGGGGCATATGGTGGCACTTCAAAGGTGCATTTTTTACTGGCACATTTTTGGGGAGGGGGGGCACCATGGGGGAGAGGAGCACTATGGGGGCATCTAGGGGGTCTAAAGAGGCTTTTTTTATTGACACATTATGGGGGGCACTATAGGGGAGAATGGCACTATGGGGCATCTGGTGGCACTATAGGGGCATTATTTGGGGGCACTATGGGGAAGTGGGGGCTCTAAAGGGACCTTTATTCTTATTGGCACATTATGGGGGGCATTATGGCATCTGGTGGCACTAAGGGGGCATTTTTTACTGGCACATTATGGGAGGCACTATAGGGGAGAGCGGCACTATGGGGCATTATTTGGAGGCACTATGGGGGAGTGAAGCACTATTGGGGCATATGGTGGCACTTAGAAGAGGCATTTTTTACTGGCATATTATGGGGGACACTATGGGGAAGGGGGAGAGGAGCACTATGAGGGCATTTACTGGGGCACTATATAGGGGTATTTTATACTGGCATACATTATGGGGACATTAGCTCAACAGCGGGCACTAAGCGGGGGTATTTCATGCACTGTCATATTGTAGGGAGAATTATTAGTACTGGGAGGTATTATGCGGAGCTTTACTACTACTGGGGGGCTATGAGGAACATGATTACTAGTATGGGCACTATAGGGGCATTATTACTACTAAGTGTGCTTTTGCAGAGAATTATTTCTATTGGTGGGATTTTGGGGAGCACTGTTACTTTGGGGGGCACCCTACCACAGTATCAGCTTAGCACAATAATTTTTGGGGGACATTATCTTTATACTATTAGTGTGCAGTTATTTTTTAGAGCACTAATAATTGTTTAAGGGGGCACTATCTGTGTGGTAGTAGTATTTCCAGGGGGACTGTTTCTGCAGTATAGTATTGGGGGTGGCAGGAAAGGGTGTTCAGAAGATGTGAAGATGATGGAAATGTGGGAAACTAATGTCTGTTTGTTAATCTCTGCAGAGATGGGAGATGGCTGAAAAATCATCATGGCGGTCTGGAGAAGATAAAGAAAGAGAACGTCTACAACAAAGGTGACATCACTGGATGTAAGGTGAGGAGGTAGGTGGCGCTATGTAGGAGAGGAGATGCTCCGGCTCCTCCCCCTGCCATTTGCAGAAGGAGGATTCAGAGCTGGGTGAGGACGGCCAAAGGGGGCAGCAGGCCACGGGCGGGTGGCAGATGGTGGGGGGAACCACAGGTCTTGAGCAGGATCTGGGGAGGGAGGAGAGCGGAGGAGCTTCCTGGCTGTAGCTTGTTGTATAAGCAGGCAGTGCAGCCAGGACAGGCCTCCCCTCTTCGTATGATGTGTAGAGACAGGCCTCAACTATAGAATGTCAGCTGTACAGTGTTTGTTGGGAGTGGCCTATTATATATAGGAGGGGCTTTTAATAATGGGCGGGGCTAAAAAATGTTGTTCTATTCCTTTTAGAATCACCAAGTAAAAGAATCAGCGCAACACACTAGACCCCCCCCTGCATTTTCAAATATAAAGGGGGCTTTGAAAAATGGGCAGGCAAAAGAATTGGCACAGTGCACTACACGTGACACATTTTTTTGCCTTTCGGACCCCCCCTAGACAAAATTCCTGGGTGCTCCCCTGCCTCCACCTACAACATTGACTTCGTTTATAGTGCTAGCTCTGGTAATACTGCCTCAGACCCTATAGCCCTGCTGTTATTACACTGTTGTTCAGTGTTAATTTGTTGCTTTAGCCAAACAACCACATGTGCAAAGGACATAAACTTTTACGTCAATGAAGACATGCAGATCCTGTCGATCTTGCTCTAATGTCTTACTATGAGTCAGAGGCTTGATTCATCTTAGGGCTCATGCACACGACCGTTGTTGTTTTGTGGTCCGTTTTTCACTGATCCGTTGTGTTATTGCACAAAACATATCCGTATGGTTTCCGTATTTGATCCTTTTTGCGGATCGTATACAGAAACAGTAGCCTATTAATCACCAAACACATGAGCAATATGGGCTGGGCATAGCATTTCTACAGTATGTATCCGCAAAATACGGATGACATACGGATGACATACGGATGTGTTCTGTGTGCGTTCCGTATTTTATACGGACCCATTGACTTGAATGAGGCCTCGGACCATGATTTGCAGACAATAGGACATGCACTACTTTTTTGCGGAACGGCCATGTGGACACACGGAAACGGAATGCACACGGAGTAACTTCTGTATTTTCCACAACCCCATTGAAGTGAATGGTTCCGCATATGGTCTGCAAAAAAACAAAACGGAACGGAAGCAGAAATAAAATATGTTCCTGTGCATGAGCCCTAAGCCTACTTTCACACTAGTGTTAATATTTTCCGGTATTGAGATCCGTCATAGGGTCTCAATACCAGAAAAAAACGCTTCCGTTTTATCCACATTCATTGTCAATGGGGACAAAACGTAACTGAACGGAATATTACAAAATGCATTCTGTTCTGTTCTCATACCGGAGAGAAAACCGCAGCATGTTGGAAATCAAATTAGCAGACCCCCCCCTCCCTCCCCTGTATTTAACTCATTGGTGGCCAGTGCGGCCGGCCCCCCCTCCCTCTCTTGTATTTAACACATTGGTGGCCAGTGCAACCGGCCCCCCCTCCCTCCCTTATATTTAACACATTGGTGGCCAGTGCGGCCGGCCCCCCCTCCCTCCCTCCCTGGCCGCACTGGCCACCAATGTGCTAAATACAAGGGAGGGAGGGAGGGAGGGGGGTCTGGTTGCACTGGAAACCAATGTGTTAAATACAAGGGAGGGAGGAAGGGGGGGCCGGCCGCACTGGCCACCAATGTGTTAAATACAAGGGAGGGAGGGAGGGGGGGCCGGCCGCACTGGCCACAATGTGTTAAATACAAGGGAGGGGGGGCCGGCCACACTGGCCACCAATGAGTTAAATACAGGGGGGGGAGGGAGGGGGGGTCTGCCCCCTGCTGCCTGGCAGCACCTGTCAAGCAGCAGGGGGCAGTCATGTACACAGTTATTTTAGTATATTCTAACCTGAAGCGTCCCCATCACCATGGGAACGCCTCTGTGTTAGAATATACTGTCGGATCTGAGTTTCACGATCTAACTCAAATCCGATGGTATATTCTAACATAGAGGCGTTCCCATGGTGATGGGGACGCTTCAAGTTAAAATATACCATCGGATTGGAGAAAGTCTCCTGACTTTACATTGAAAGTCAATGGGGACGGATCCGTTTGCAATTGCACCATATTGTGTCAATGTCAAACGGATCCGTCCCCATTGACTTGCATTGTAAGTGAGGATGGATCCGTTTGGCTCTGCACGGCCAGGTGGACACCAAAATGACTTTTTTTTCATGTCCGTGGATCCTCCAAAAATCAAGGAAGACCCACGGACGAAAAAACGGTCACGGATCACGGAACAACGGAAATCCGTTTTGCGGACCGCAAAAAAACGGTCGTGTGCATGAGGCCTTATACACCAAAAAGTCACAGACCACTGAAATCTGCCTTCTGTTGCTCTTAATGGAAGGTCGCACTGTCGTTTATGCGGCAACAGTTTATAGCTGTGACCGTGCCAAGAACGGGCACATTCTTTTTTGTCACGGCCTTGAACTGCGGCATCCTATTGAGAACAATGGGAGGCAGACCCCACATGGCTGCCAGATGGTTTCTTGTGTGGAATCTGCACCAAATTTTCAAAGCAAGATTTTGATTAGTAAATTTCCCCCAATTTCTTTATACCCAGATGAGGCACAATTTTTAGTGGTTACTCAGTCATGGAGGGACTGTTCCTCAACGCTCAGTTCAGTACAATGTTGCTTTTGTAGCAATCCTGCCCCAGCTTGTAAACTTCTGGGACTGGGGTCATGTGTGCATCAGCCAATGACTGGCCACAGAGGTGACATGTCCCAAAAAGCGGCACGTCCAACTTGATACAACCTTATTGTCTACACAGGTGTCTTTCTGTGTCTCTCCCTCTGGCCTATGACCAAAACAACTGCTATGCCTAAATAGGTTGATGCTGATAATCAGTGGCATGATATTTGTGCAGTTACAGACCATTATGACTTAGTCAGGTTTAAAAAGCTGAATGGCGGGGGTATCATTTAAGATCTTGGGTATGGATATTTAGAAAAATTATCAAATTTTAAAAGAAGTGTTATAAAGTCCCGAGTGAATAATATAACTAGAATACACTTCTTTTTCCTCTTAGGCTACATGCACACGACCGTATGTGTTTTGCGGTCCGCAAAAAAAACGGATGACGTTCCGTATGGTATCCGTTCTTTTTTGCGGATCCGTTTTTTTTTGCGGATCCATTGTAATAATGCCTATCCTTGTCCGCAAACTAGAAAAAAATAGGACATGCACTATTTTTTTTGCGGAGCAACGGAACGGACATACTGATGCGGACAGCACACGCGTTTTTTGCGGACCCATTGAAATGAATGGGTCCGCATCCTAGCCGCAAAAAAAACGGATCGGACACGGAAACAAAATACGGTCGTGAGCATGAGGCCTTACTATGAGGCCAGTTTATACTCAATTAAGAGAATGGATTCTACACAATCAAGGACTATTGCCCAGATTTACAAATGTACCTGCGTCTAGAATTTCTCTAAAAAGTAATGTAAATTGATGCATGATTTGGCACAACCAGTTTTTCCACAACTTTGTCCAACTTGCTTAAAAAGAGTGTGGTGCTTATAAAGTCCTTAAATATCAGAAATAAGGGCCTGTCTATTACATTAATTAATTATTTTAGGATATGGGTGTGTGCCATCTGGATCCGGTGATTTGTCTATTTTAATCTTTTTAAAACGCTGCTGTACTTCTTTCTGGGTCAGACAGGTCACTTTTAATGAGTTTACTTTAAAACTGCATTTCATATGCAGTTAATTTTCCCCAGTGAATCAGTGAAGAAAACACTTTTAGGTTTAAACTCTTTGACAATAAGTCTCTCTGTCTCCAGCTTGGCTGCTTTTATCTGTCTTTTGTATTCTATTTTTTCCTTATAGTTTTTCAATGCTTCCTCACTACCTTCGTGTTTTAGTGATGTAAATACTTTCTTTTTGTCAATCATTGCTCCCTTTACATTTCTATTAATCCACATAGTTTTTTTCTTGTTCCTCACCTTTTTGTTCCTATAAGGTATGTACCTCTCACAATTAGAGTTTAGGATGCCTTTAAAAATATCCCATTTTGTGGCTGCATTTCTATTCCCAAGGACATTGTCCCAGTGAGGCCAATGGTCTCTCTTAGCTGGTCAAAGTGTTCTTTCTAGAGGTTTGGCATTTTTGTGCTTCCCTGAGGAAACTCTCATTTAAATAACAACTGTATTAGATATTATTTTATGGCAACTATTTCCCAGGTCTCCCCCAATCTGCTCATTTGTTACCCTGTCGGGTCTATTGGTCAGTACTTAGTCCAGTATGGCCATCCCTATCATTGTTGGGTTCAAGCATGTGAACTACTTTAAAGGGAACCTGTCACCGGGATTTTGGATATAGAGCTGAGGACCGGGTTGCTAGATGGCCGCTAGCACATCCGCAATACCCAGTCCCCATAGCTCTGTGTGCTTTTATTGTGTAAAAGAAAACAATTTTATACATATGCAAATTAACCTGAGATGAGTCCTGTCCCTGACTCATCTCACGTACAGGACTCCTCTCAGGTTAATTTGCATATGTATCAAATGTTTTTTTTTTTACACAATAAAAGCACACAGAGCTATGGGGACTGGGTATTTCGGATGTGCTAGTGGCCATCAAGCAACCCATGTCCTCAGCTCTACACCCAAAATCCCGGTGACAGGTTCCTTTTAACATCAAAAGTGTTTTCCAGGTAGGTAAACTACTATCACATAACAAATAGGTTTTAGTCGGTTACATATTTGTGACATCACAAGTGGGTTCCAGACAGTTAATATGCTGTGACATCACAGGTTGGATTGAAATACAGTCATGGAATTTACTATGATATCAGAACTGTGGGTTCAATTAGGTAACTGCTGTGAAAGAAAAACTACTTCAGTCAAGTCAGCAAATGTGATATTACAAGTGGGTTTTAATAATGCAACCTTCTGTGACATAACAAATGTCTATCACTCATTTGAATGGCTGTGACATCACATATACTGTATTATTCTGGCACCAGTGACATCATACTGTAAGTAAGTTTTAGTAAAATAATATTCTGAGACATCACAAGTGGGTTTTACGTTAGATACTGTAAAATCATAAGAGCGTTTAAGTCAGGAGAGCAGCTGTAACTTTTTAACTGTATTTCCAGCATGTAAGCTCACGGGTAGGCATCCCATATGTACCATCATATTTGAATTTGCAAATCAAGGGACCTTATACTTGTTTTGCTCAAGGAACCTCTGTTGTGTCCACCCATGTAAAATGCAAAATGCCTACCTCAAAAATGAAGCCATCCAGTACAATTTAAGGCTGTTACATTGTAGTTTTATTGTATCTATACTGAACTATATGTAATGCAGCCACTTGTAATAGGTTTTCTGGGATTACAACATTGATGGTTTATCCTTAGGATAGGTCATTACTGTCTGAATAGTGGGTTGTCTGACTCCTGCCTCCCCCACTGATCAACTATATAAAGAAGCTACAGCGCTCCTAACAGCATACTAAGCACAGCGCCGTACATTGTACAATGGTCAAGCTTGGTATTGCAGCTCAGGTCCATTCACTTGTATGTGACTGAGCTGCACCTAGGCCATGTGACTAGTGAAGTAGATGTCACTGGCCTAGGAGAAAACCATAGTGCTCTGTGGAGCATGATGGCCTCTTCAAATAGCTGATCTGTCGATATGCCAAGTTGTACCCCCACTGATCAGATATTGATGACCTGTGCTAAAGATAAGATTTGGAGCCTAGGGGTCAGCCTTGCTCCACATCCAGATTCTACCTGGGCCTGTGTCTAGGAGAAAGATTGATAGTCAATTCCTTGAAGAAACTGGAGCTGCAAAACTGGTCAGATGAAGAACCTCCTTTAAAATTTTTGTGTCTAGGAGAAAGATTGATAGTCAATTCCTTGAAGAACCTGGGAACATGTAAGTATAGTTCGCTTCACATGTCCTGCTGGGTATTCACATGTCCTGCTGGGTATTACCCAGCAGGACATTATTACCTGCCAGTATAGTTAGTGGTTTATCGGTTTGGTGCATTTTCTCTTTGTGTTTCATATGATTATTTGCTACATTCTGTGTAGTTTGCTCTTGTGGTGCATGTGGACCGCGCCGACATCCTCCATTGTATGCATATTTTGCTGGGGTTAGTCGATTACTGCGGTCCACATGCGGTCGGGCTGCTCCCCCAATGAAAGACACGCCACAGTGTTTGGGGCTGAGCAGCTCCTCCAGAATTGCCACTATATTTCTGTGTTTTTGTCTTGTTAGATTGGAGTGTGTTTCTACACTCTTCTGCACCTGGTAACCTCCATCAGATGGTCTGGTATAGGTGTGGCTCACAGTCTGGCCTCATTCACATTATACTACCACAGTATTCATGCTGGGCTTTTGTGTGGAGGCTTGGCTGTGAGCTGAATTATATCACCCCCAGACCTTGTTCACACCATAGTTAGAGCAGCGGTTAGGACCCTCTGCCATGCTGAGTGACCGTGACGTGGTGCATGATGGGCTCCGATATTTTCCTGATAGGAACATATTGGCGAAAGTCTCAGCTTTTTATACCTGCATTTATTACCTGCCAGTATAGTTAGTGGTTTATCGGTTTGGTGCATTTTCTCTTTGTGTTTCATATGATTATTTGCTACATTCTGTGTAGTTTGCTCTTGTGGTGCATGTGGACCGCGCCGACATCCTCCATTGTATGCATATTTTGCTGGGGTTAGTCGATTACTGCGGTCCACATGCGGTCGGGCTGCTCCCCCAATGAAAGACACGCCACAGTGTTTGGGGCTGAGCAGCTCCTCCAGAATTGCCACTATATTTCTGTGTTTTTGTCTTGTTAGATTGGAGTGTGTTTCTACACTCTTCTGCACCTGGTAACCTCCATCACATGGTCTGGTATAGGTGTGGCTCACAGTCTGGCCTCATTCACATTATACTACCACAGTATTCATGCTGGGCTTTTGTGTGGAGGCTTGGCTGTGAGCTGAATTATATCACCCCCAGACCTTGTTCACACCATAGTTAGAGCAGCAGTTAGGACCCTCTGCCATTCTGAGTGACCGTGACGTGGTGCATGATGGGCTCCGATATTTTCCTGATAGGAACATATTGGCGAAAGTCTCAGCTTTTTATACCTGCATTTATTACCTGCCAGTATAGTTAGTGGTTTATCGGTTTGGTGCATTTTCTCTTTGTGTTTCATATGATTATTTGCTACATTCTGTGTAGTTTGCTCTTGTGGTGCATGTGGACCGCGCCGACATCCTCCATTGTATGCATATTTTGCTGGGGTTAGTCGATTACTGCGGTCCACATGCGGTCGGGCTGCTCCCCCAATGAAAGACACGCCACAGTGTTTGGGGCTGAGCAGCTCCTCCAGAATTGCCACTATATTTCTGTGTTTTTGTCTTGTGGGTGGGTGGGTAGATAAAAAAAAATCATGGACAACCCCTTTAAAAAGCCAAAAAGGCTCTGTCCACTCAGTTCTATTGGAACTAGTAAGGTAAGCATGCTCAGATGTTTCCATGAGAGAGACGCACATATGACCCCTCCATTCATTCTCTGACTGTGTGCACTGGAAATGTGCATCTGACCAGGTGGGAGGGCGGTCTGGGCATCTCTGTTCTAGAGATAGGTGCAGATCCCTGTGGATGTGCCAAAAAAATGTCTGAAATGGCCATACCCTGTGTTTTTGGATCATAGAGGGTCACTCTAGGTACACCAGATTTGTACAGTTTTAAGTAATGCATGTAAAAATGTGTTATTTGTGTAATTAGAACACGTCTTGAAAAAGTGCCACATACAAATAGATATTTTCCAAGATATGAATGGGTTCCCCAGTTGTACATATTAAGGCCTCATGCACACGACCGTATTTTTTCACGGTCCGCAAAACGGGGTTCCGTTGGTCCGTGATCCGTGACCGTTTTTTCGTCCGTGGGTCTTCCTAGATTTTTGGAGGATCCACGGACATGAAAAAACAGTCGTTTTGGTGTCCGCCTGGCCGTGCGGAGCCAAACGGATCCGTCCTGAATTACAATGCAAGTCAATGGGGACGGATCCGTTTGACGTTGACACAATATGGTGCAATTTCAAACTAATCCGTCCCCCATTGACTTTCAATGTAAAGTCAGGAGTTAATATACCATAGGATCGGAGTTTTCTCCAATCCGATGGTATATTTTAACTTGAAGCGTCCCCATCACCATGGGAACGCCTCTATGTTAGAATATACCATCGGATTTGAGTTAGATCGTGAAACTCAGATCCGACAGTATATTCTAACAAAGAGGCGTTCCCATAGTGATGGGGACGCTTCTAGTTAGAATATACTACGAACTGTGTACATGACTGCCCCCTGCTGCCTGGCAGCACCCGATCTTTTACAGGGGGCTGTGATCAGCACAATTAACCCTTCAGGTGCCGCACCCCCCTCCCTCCCCAGTTTGAATATCATTGGTGGCCAGTGTGCGGCCCCCCCCGGCCCCCCCTCTATTGTAATATCATTGGTGGCCAGTGTGCGGCCTCCGTCGGCCCCCCTACCCCCCTCTATTGTAATTTCATTGGTGGCCAGTGTGCGGCCTCACACTGGCCACCAATGATATTACAATAGAGGGGGGGGGCGGGGGAGGCCGCACACTGGCCACCAATGATATTACAATAGGGGAGGGAGGGGGGTCTGCCCCCTGCTGCCTGGCAGCCCCTGATCTCTTATAGGGGGCTATGATATGCACAATTAACCCCTCAGGTGCAGCACCTGAGGGGTTAATTGTGCGGATCACAGCCCCTTGTAAGAGATCGGGTGCTGCCAGGCAGCAGGGGGCAGTCATGTTCACAGTTCGTAGTATATTCTAACTAGAAGCGTCCCCATCACTATGGGAACGCCTCTGTGTTAGAATATACTGTCGGATTTGAGTTTTCACTAAGTGAAAACTCATCTCTGAAAAAGCTTTTATGCAGACGGATCTTCGAATCCGTCTGTATGAAAGTAACCTACGGCCATGGATCACGGACGCGGATGCCAATCTTGTGTGCATCCGTGTTCTTTCACGGACCCATTGACTTGAATGGGTCCGTGAACCGTTGTCCGTCAAAAAAATAGGACAGGTCATATTTTTTTGACGGACAGGAAACACGGATAACGGATGCGGCTGCAAAACAGTGCATTTTCCGATTTTTCCACGGACCCATTGAAAGTCAATGGGTCTGCGAAAAAAAACGGAAAACGGCCGTGTGCATGAGGCCTAAGGTAAATGTCACACAAAACCCCACATGCAGTACATCTGTGGTCAGCTATAAAGGGGTTGTCTGGGATGAGAAAATTATGTTTGTAAATGTAAATATAACCTGTCATGTTTCTTTAAGAATTACTAAACAAGCTTGAGTTACAGTGGTTATTTTGCTGCACAATCTAATCTGGCAGCTGTAGATATTATTCCCTTATCTATGATTTTTCTCACTTTAAGGAGTCAGTAGAGCAGACATATCTGATGATGTAGAGTCACATTTATAACTGGCCTGAGAGATAAAGAATAATGTTTCCAATTCAGTCTCACAGTTAAAAGGGTTATGCCATAATTGATCTAAAAGTGAAAATCAGACCAGTGGTGTGCCTAAGGTGTTTTGGCACCCGGGGCGGTTAAACCCCCTCACAGTAGTTATGCTCCCATTGTGCAGCCCGCTAACAGTAGTAATATCCTCATTGCTCCCCTTCACAGTAGTTATTCTCACATTGTGTCTCCCCTCACAGTAGGTTATGGCCTCAACGCACCTCTTCACAATAGTTATGCCCACATTGTGCCCCCTTCACAGTAGTAAAGCCATCTCTGTGACCCCTTAACAGAAGTAATGTCCTCTTTATGCCCCTTCACAGTAGTTATGCCCATATTATGCCCCTTCACAGTAGTTATGCCCATATTGTGCCCCCCTCACAGTAGATATGACCTTTCTGTGCCCTCTCACAGTAGTTATGCCCTCATAGTGCCCCCCTCACAGTAGATATGGCATCTCTGTGCCCCCATAACAATTGTTATGCCACTTCACAGTAGTTGTGCCCTCTTCACAGTAGTAATGCCCTCTTTGTGTCCCCATCACAGTAACTACTCACCTTGTCCCATTCCTGATGATCAGATCCAGCACTCCTCTGCAGACAGCCAGGCACAGATCACGCTGCAGCGCTGTGTGGGAGAAGTGCACATATAGATTCCCTGGCTCCTCCTACAAAGGCTGGCATATTTGTGCCTGTAGAGCTGAATGATGAAGCAGAGAACAGATGGCTCCCTGCTTCACCATTCAGTGTGCCAGCGTGGAGGAGGGAAGGTGGGTGGGGAGCTGAGTGGTCAGTAAGTGAAAGAACCACAGCTCCCTGGCACTCTTGCAATGATTGCTTCCATCTGTATGGATGGAAGTGCTCATTGCATCCAGCAACCTCTTGAGAGCTGGCACCTGGGGCGGACCGCCCATCGCCCCTTACTACACCCCCAGTACACCACTGTATCAGAAATCATATTGAACATGACCGTCTCCTTCTAATAAACCCAGAACCAGCCCTGTTACTCACATGGATCCAGGGCTCAGGATCTCATTGGTTGGCAAATTGAAAGGGAGCTATCAGCAGTGGATCTTGATGATTTGCGTGCCCAAGTGCATCCAGTGTGGCAGAACTTTCCTTAACCATTGTTAATCTCATTTATACAAGGCATGTACGTGCGTGTGTTTCTGCTTGTAGTGCTCATACTCGATACTGAATAAATTAAGATGTTTTAAATACCTTGTTTACATTTTTTATCATGTGCATATCATTGACATCTATCGATCCTGTGATTTCCATTGTTCCATGGATTTTTCTTCTATCTATTGTGACACAGTGAGAGGTTTGGTCTGGGAAAACAGGTATTTTCCTCCCAGCATGTGCTGCTGGGCTGATTTACAGCCAGGTGAGGTCAAATACCGGACCGGATTTTAAATGCCGGTCCGGGTTTTGGCAGCACCTGGCTGTCCTTAAATAGGCAGCTGGGCTCAGAAGCCATGTTTCTGTGTTGGGATCTGGGAGCCTTGTGTCTGAATGAAGGCTTGCTACCTGTTTGGTGTGAAAACAGGTTGGGGCTGCTTTCAGCAAGGACTCTTTGAGGCAGAATTGCCGCATGATGTGAATTACCACCAACACCACAAGGTGACTTTTTGTTTGAATATGACTGCTTGTTTTGTCACTTGCCTAAAGTGTGAATAAAACACTGAACTATTTGATCCAAAGAACTTGTTGCCTCTATACTGCGTCTGCTAATCCTGTCTACCAGAGCGAGTCCCCACAATTGGTGGAGGATGCATGCAAGAGCAGTGAGGCTGGCGTGAATGCTGATATTTTTTGTTTCTGCATTTGTCAGGCACGGTTGTATGTCGTACATTAAACCAGCTGTATTACAACCAATGCCAAGACAAAATGGAGGCTGTTGTGAAGGCCCTCATGGAGGCTAATCTGCAGCAGCGAGAGACAAACCTGCAGCAACATGAGGCTAATAAGCAGCAACAGGAGACTAACCAGTTGCTGCTACAACACGTGATGGCTTTGCAGACAGCAGGAGAAACCCGAGCGTCCACGATGCCCGGAAAGCAGTCCGTGCTGCGATTCCTAAGATGACCCCCCACAGACGACATTGAAACCTACCTGGCGATGTACGAGAAAGTCGCCATCAGGGAAAAGCTACCCCGTGACCAGTGGGCTGAGATTATCGCTCCATTCCTGGCATCCGATTCCCAGCGGGTATATTTTGACTTGCCGAACGATCAAGCGGCCGACTACCAAAAAGTAAAGGGTGAGATTTTGGCAAAAGTGGGGGTGAATGTGTTGGTCCGGGCCCAGTTTGCGAGGACCCAGTATTATGACTTACTCCACCTCTTGCAAAAGTGACTACAGCCTGATGTGCTGAGTCCCCCGGCTATGCTGGATAGACTATTAGCCGATATGTTCTAGAGGGCTTTGCCATACCCTCTCCAGCACTGAATCGGTCAGGTGTCTCCTGGCAATGCCCTTGAGATGGTGGACCTGGTGGAACACTATGAAGCTACCAGGAATCTAAAGGAGGTTTCTGTCGGGATGGGGGTCGGCAAACTCCGGAAATATCTACCCCAGGGCCGGAGATTTGAGCCGATAAAAACAGCCCGGGATGTACCCACGTCGGACCTGGCTCCGATAGTCTACTAGCGGTGTCAGGAGCCTGGCCATGTAAGGGTTGACTGTTCCCATCGGGTTGAGCCCATGGACACTAACTGTGGCTACCGTCAGTCGCTATATGCCAGGAGGCTGAGTGCAACAGGTACCCCAGAGTCTCTAGATCACTTGTGGAAGTGGGAGACACTCCGGCGGTGGCTCTGCTGGACTCAGGGAGTCTGGTGACCCTAGTAAGGGCTACCCTGGTGCGGTCCACTGAGTATACTGGCCGTAAAGTCAGGGTGATGTGCATCCACGGAGACTTAAAAGACTACACCACCACGCTGGTGTCTCTAACCACGGTGGCCGTAAAGTCAGGGTGATGTGCATCCACGGAGACTTAAAAGACTACACCACCACGCTGGTGTCTCTAACCACGAGGTGGCTGTCGCCACAAATCTACATTATGGACTCATAATAGGGAGAGACTTCGTAGGCTTCCCGGAACTGTGGCCTGCTATAAGAGTGACTGATACCCATGAGACAAGGGTAACCCTAGCAGAGTGGCCCGGCTCAGGGGGAGACCAGAACCCTGGGAACCTGAGACCAAAGGGCCAGCAGTAGGGGTGACCGCCACTTCGGTGGAAGAGGGGGAGACAACCCCACTAAGTGTCATAGTGGGAGACGTGGAGGACTTGCCGCTGGGTCCTGAATTGGCAGACCTCAATGTCTCCGGGGATAATTTTGGTACCACCCAACGTCGGGACCCAACCGTATCCCTCACCTGGGAAAATGTGTTAATAGTAGATGGTGAACCACAACAACCTGGGGCAGAGTCAGTGTTTCCCTGTTTTGTGGTTCATCAGGATATGTTGTATCGGGTAAACCAACTACGGGGTGAGCCTATTGAACAGTTGGTCCCCAAGGCTTATCGCAAGCTTGTGTTAGATGTAGCCCACCAACACGTTCTCGGGGGTCACCTGGGGCTGCAGAAAACTCAGGATCATATTCTACAGCAGTTTTGTAAGTCTTGCCCGACCTGCCAGATAACTAGCCCCCAGCCACATTTCTGTAGTCCCCTAGTACCTCTCCCGATTATCTAAGTACTGTTTGATCGAATAGCTATGGACATCATAGGCCCAGTGCCGAAGTCCGCCAGAGGGCATCAACACATCTTAGTCATTCTAGACTACGCCACTCGGTACTGCGACATACCTCGGCCAAACTCATAGCTAAGGAGTTAATGGAGATGTTTTACCGAGTGGGACTACCTAAAGAGGTTCTGACCGACCAATCGACCCATTTTATGTATTAGGTGATGAGGGAACTCTGTAAGTTGCTGTACATAAAACAACTACGGACGTCCGTTTACCATCCGCAAACGGACGGTCTGGTCGAATGGTTTAACCAAACATTAAAAAATATGTTGAAAACGTAGTGTCTAAAGATGGGAAGGACTGGGACCTCCTTCTGCCCTATCTCATGTTCGCAATGCGAGAGGTACCCCAGGCGTCAACTGGGTTCTCGCACTTCGAACTGCTATATGTCAGACACCCTCGCGGTCTCTTGGACGTGGCCAAAGAGGCGTGGGAACAACAACCCACTCCACATAAAAGTGTCATTGAGTACGTTACCCAGATGCAAGATTGGATAGAGACAGTGTTGCCTCTTGTTAGGGAGCATATGGAGGCAGCTCAGAGTGCCCAGAGTCGGATCTATAATCAGCAGGCTCGGGTCCGGATCTTTAACCCAGGTGATCGGGTTTTGGTTCTGGTACTGACTGTGGACAGTAAGTTTCTGGCTAGGTGGCAGGGGCCCTACGAGGCACTCGAGAAAATTGGAGATGTAAACTACAAGGTACACCAGCCAGGGCGGCGAAAGCCGGAGCAGGTTTACCATGTGAATTTACTCAAACCATGGAAAGATAGGGAAACCTGTACAGAAGACAGCCCGCGGCTGGGTTTTTTAGGACAAGAGGTATCGGCCCCTCTGTCTGATGCAAGAGAGGTGGCTGCCACAGTAAACATTGATGACAGCCTCTCCTCTAACCAGACTCGGGAGGCCAGGGAGTTCATTAGTCAGAACACGGATGTGTTCTCGGACCTCCCTGGACGCACTTTCATAATCCAGCATGACATTGTCACTGAGCCTCAGACAAAAGTCAGATTAAAACCATACCGGGTGCCCGAGGCTCGGCAACAAGCCATATCGGAGGAGGTGCAGCTAATGTTACAGCTAGACGTCATTGAGGAGTCAAAAAGTGAGTGGGCCAGTCTTATAGTATTGATACCCAAGCCGGACGGGACGTTGCGGTTTCGTAACGACTTTCGAAAACTTAACGAGGTTTCCAAATTCGATGTGTATCCCATGCCTCGCGTGGATGAGCTCATCAAGAGGTTAGGACAAGCCCTGTCACCACTAGGCAAATAAAGTAATTCCTGGGAATGGTGGGCTATTACATGAGGTTTGTTCCCCGCTTTGCTACTCTAGCCGCAGCCTTGACAGGATTCTTGAAGGGACACGGGTCATTGATGGTTCACTGGGATGATCGGGCAGAAGAGGCTTTTGCCGCTTTAAAGTCGGCCCTGTGCGGGTCCCCGATTTTGGTGACGCCCGACTTTAAAAGGGAGTTTATAGTACAGACCGATGCCTCCGAAGTAGGCCTTGGTGCTGCACTGTCTCAGGAAGTCAACAGGGAGGAGCATCCCGTTGTCTTCCTCAGCCATAAGCTCACCCCAGCCGAGACCTGGTATAGTATAGTGGAGAGAGAGTTCCTGGCTATCAAGTGGGCACTCGAGTCTCTCCGCTATTATTTATTGGGAAGTAAATTCCACCTGGTGACTGACCATTCCCCTCTCAAGTGGATGAGCCAGGCCAAGGACAGAAATGCCCGGGTCACCCGATGGTTTCTCTCCCTACAAAACTTAAAGTTTTCGGTGGAACACAGGGCCGGCCGGTTACAGGGAAACGCGAATGCCCTGTGCCGGGTACACTGTCTGTTGTGTGTTCACCCCCTCAGGGTTGAACAAAGGGGGGGGGGGGTGGTATGTGACACACTGAGAGGTTTGGTCTGGGAAAACAGGTATTTTCCTCCCAGCATGTGCTGCTGGGCTGATTTACAGCCAGGTGAGGTCAAATACCGGACCTGATTTTAAGGGGAATCTGTCACCTAGTTTGAGCATTTTAAACTGTTAACATTGCAATGTTCACTAAACTACCTTCATTCCAGCAAGGGTCTTCTTTCTTTTATTCATGTTGTCATTTAGATAAAAAAGCAATTTTTCAGATATGCTAATGAACCTTCAAGGTGCCCAGAGGGGCGTTATTCCTCTCCTCAAGAGCCCAGTAACATCCCCCTGCAGTGCCCAGCCCGCCTTTATTTCCAGCCCAGCACGCCTCCTCATAAATAAATTTACTCCCACAGCCGAGCCGAATGGAGCCGCCCCCTCCGCTACGTCATATAATTTATTTAACAGACAAACCTTGCGTCCTCCTTTCTTGCCCATGAAATCTTGCGCAGCCGCAGTATCGCGACTGCCTGCACCTGTCCGATCAGACATCATACAGTACATGGCAATACCAGTTTCTAACAAAGCTAGAACCAGCCCTGTACCTCACATGGGTCCAGATATCTCCACATTGCTCTGCTAGATCATCTTCAGCTTGGCAGCTCAGGGGACGTGTCCTTTCTGCTGCAGCTCTCTCCCTGTAACTGCCACATCTTCTAACAGAACATATGGCTGGTCGCAGTTGAAGTTGATTAAACTAAGCATGTGCGACCAGCTCAGCGAGATGGACAAAAACTAAGGAAAAGAACAAACAGCAGGCGGTGCTATACAGATACATTTTACAGCTCACTGGCTATACTACATTTTTAATTACATGCTATTACAAAAGTATTCAGATCCTGGTGCTGGTTTGAAAAATGACACAACCCCTTTCAGAATCAAGATGAGGATACTTTTACAGCTGTCTCTTCCAGCACATATTTTTCTTCTAGCCCCTATTATCCACTTTCTGGCAATAGCTCCCATTAGTCTCATCAATGGGTACTAATGAATAATCAGGTTGGTGGTCTCTACTAGTGTTGTGCAAAGTGAAGCATTTGAAGAAGAATTCGGTCCGAAGTTTAGGTAAACTTCGATTTGCAACAAATTCGAATTTTCTCGTTTGTGGTAACTAGTCAGTTTTTCTTAAAATGGTGGCTGCACATGTTACAAAGTCAAAGTAAGAAGCCTGGGAATGCAAGATCACCCATAATGCCGTGCAGCCAGCCAATACACAGATAGCCATCCCCTGTGATGTCACTGCTCTGTAAAAGCCTCCTTGTGTATTTATTTATTCCTACATTTACTTATTCCTACATCAGCCTTAAATATAATTCAATACCAATAAAGATGGATGCCTTTATTATTGCAGTGCCAGTGTGCCCACCAATACCATCCAGTCTGCACCCCTTAGGAGGCCCAGTTCTTAATGATGACCATCCCTATCTTTGGCTGGCTTTACTTCTTCCAAATCATCCTTCAAAGTTTCGATGTCCTAGAAAAGTCAGCAAGATACAGAGAGAGGAGGAGCTGTATGTTCCTTATGACATTTTCTCATTGATAAAAGATGATGTGGAAAAGGAAGAAAAGCAGATGGCAGAAGAAGAGCTCCTACCTGTTGTGCAGGATATTGTGCCCCCACCTAACCAGCCAAACCCTATACCGATAACAGCCTCTATTTAAAGGTGCATTAAAGGTGCCGCGTGGCCATTAACAATGAAGACTGACTATACAGTGCGGTCTTCATTAATACATGAAAGGGAGCTATGGACTAATTGGCCACAAGGTTCTTCCCCGCAGCATGCCGGCAACCCACCCACAACATGGACGCTCTATGTGGCTGTACCCTAAGGAAGAGTGGCCTGGGTATACCTGATTTATATCGATTAGTGACAATTTAATTCAGAATGAATGAAATTTCTTAGCTAACTTCGAGGAAGTTGCCAAATCAATTTTTTCAAAATTTCGCTCATCTCTAGTCTCTACTGCTCAGTGTCAATGGAACGTCACCTCAGCCATTGACACTGGGCAGTTGAAGACATACCACCTGAGGGCACCACTTGTGCGCAAAATGAGGAGTGGCATGGTAGTAGGGGGGGGGGGCATGTTGGAAAAAATGCACTGGGATCAGTGAAGAAAAGGAATGCATGCAGTTTAAGTTGTGTGAGTTCCTAATCTGAAGAGGAAAGGTAGAGGCAAATGGGGAATTGGAGCCACAAAGCATTAACTAGTTGCTATTTTCTGTCAACTTCTATGTTTCTGTGATATATTCCCTGCATTTCTTCTCTTTTTAATTGAGATCAAACGTGCACTGCCTGCCATATATCGTAAGACATGTTATTTAGTATAAGCTCTCACACCTTTACGAGTTGAAAGTACAGAAACTATAGCACTTAGGTTGTTATGGCAACAAGCACGAATGAGATGTTGCAAGCCACGTTATATTGTCTATGAGTTTACCATGTATCGTTGCTCGGGCAAACATCTTCAACATCGATCGGTAAAATAATTTTAGTGTTGCGTTCTTCAGATCTGGATGAATTTTATTTTTGGTTGAAACTACAGTATTTCCTACCAGGACTTTACCCCATACTACCCCATAACTCTCCTGGGATGTATGGAAGGCTCCTAGAGACAGAAGACACCTTCCAGACTCTCTAAAGAGTTGCCAAATGCCTAAGTGATTGGACAGCCAAATGTCGGGTGTTTTTGGTCACTGCTTCTCTCTCAATGAGTGCTTTATATTCAATAGAGGCAGTGGTGCTATTGCAATGACTCGAAGGGAAGGCTAGGATGGGAGGAGTGGTAATAGCTATGATAGTGGTAGTAGTAGTAGCAGTTCATAGTGGCAGTCCTCCCCTTGGATCTCCTGGGCCTTGGAGGGCACACCTTTTATTCCCTCTGGGCACACCGTGGGCCTTTATGGTGCTCCTTGGCATGCCCTTGATGGTGGATGTTTGGCAGGGTGCAAGACAGGAGGTCAGGTAGAGCGAGAATAGTGGAGACAAAGACCCGGCCAAGTTTAGGGATAACATAGAACTGTGTCTTTACTGAGGATGAGAGGTTCAGTGCAAATACCAGCAAAAAGCACAGTTATGAGGTATAACACAGACTTTGCTTTTCCCCATGGCTATATATTGGCAGCGGTAATGATAGTAATAGCAGTCCTTGAGTCTCTTTTTATAGGTGCTAGCAATCTTCCCAATTGATAGCAGGCTTGCAAAACTCTCATAATCAATACTGCAGTTCCAAAGGTGGGATGAAGATCTTCAAATGGTAGGTCAACTTGGTATGGAAGTGTGCTGGGTGCTGGAGGTAATGTACCCTCTACATAAGCAGAAAAGTCTATAGCCATAAACACCTTTGCAATCATGCACAGTTCCTTGGGGTCCTAAACAATCTAAAGATATCTGTTCCCTTTCCCTCAGGGGTTATCCTATTGCAACAGCTTCTCGCTCCACAGGATTTCCTGGGAAAAAAATATTTTTCCTTTCTATCAGCTTCTGTCAGGCTCACAAGCTATAGCTTCACATATTTCTTGAGCCAGACTAGTCTGAAAACCAGCCAAACCAAGCCAGAGGGGGCAGGGCCAGGTTGTCTCCATGGAAATCATGCTAAGGAGCTGCCAGATGTTAGCTATTTGCTTGCCTATGTTCAACCATTTGGGATTACGTAATATACAGTATAACACAATACAATAACCCTTCAGTGCCAAATTAGCCTTTTAGCAGTGATTCGCTGGGTCTCTGCCCTATTTCCAATGGTCACATGATCTCCAGTATGCTGGTACTAGGAGGCTGCTACTAGGTCTATCAAGACCCTGTACAGCCCTAATAGTGACAATTGTCATATAAAAGTGCAGCCAGCCAGTCGCAGGGGCAACACGTGAGGTGCACGGTGGACCGATGAGGGGCCAAATAGTATAACACACAGTTCATCAGTTTACTTACAGTTAGCAGATAGCCTCCCTGGGCTGGCAGCACAGTGTTGAGGTGGACAGCACGAAATCCTCCGGGGCACGCTCTGTGGTAGGAAGCATCAGCCAAGATGGTGGTTGAGGTGCCCTTGATGTTAGGGGTGCTTAGGGTGCTTGTTGCGGCTGAGTTTCTTGATGGTTTTTGTCGTGACGCCAGTAACGTTAATGGTGGTACAACCATAGGTAGTAATAATGAGGTAGACAGTGGTAAGATGCAACTCACAACTTTTACTTTGGATGTCTTTTAGTTGCAGCAGTACAATTATGCAGTCTCTAGATGGTACAGAGTTAATTCTGCAAATCCACTGTTTTAGGCTGTTTAGGTTTCGTGGCTTTGGAGCAGTGGGTTACTTCAATGTCAGTGGAACTTCTGGTGAGGTTGCCGGAGGCTAGGGTATCCTTCACCTAAAATATCCCAAAGGTCCTTTATGCCTGGTTTATGGCTTTTATCCTTTGGATGAATTTGAATCTGTCCTTTCCTCTTTTCCCTTTCTGGACTAAAACTTATTTTTAGAGCTGGAGTGCTGGATCTGCACCTTTCCACTCTCTCAGTGTTAATCTACTCACTGATCTCCACACTGACCTGTGATCTCAACTGAAGTCCACTCTTAATCTGCGTAAAGCTCTCTTGTCCCACTCTATTCAACTCTCATCTGCCTCGACTCACTAACAAGGCCTGACCTAGGTATATATAGGACCTGAACTTTATCCCCATCTAGTGGTGGGATGTATAAATTACACCTAATAGGCCTGTTAACAGGGATTTTGCAGATACATAAATGCAAAGTTATACCATACTGTACAATGCAATTGTTAGGATCAAAAAATACTTTTAAGCAGTGCCCACACACACGTAGTGGGACGCTGTATACCCCCATGGTAAAATGTTAGTCGACCTCGACACATTCTTGACTCAATGTTGTATCATCCTGAAAGATATAAAAAAGGAGAAGCATGCATGCATGCATAGGGAAATAATGCCATAACTCACATTCTTTTACTTCTTGTACCTATGAATAAAACTGGTTAGGCAAGCATATCTCAGGCAACAACGAAATGCATCAAATGGGGTAACACATTATTTTCTCTGAATACTACTGTTATACCGGTAACCAAAATAGTCCATAACGATGAGGAAAACACAAATAAATATCTCAGGAGGCTCACAGGGTATGAGTCCGTTCCCTGGGCACAATAAACATCAAAGTGGAATAGCACGGAGGCTCAGGTACGTGAAAGTCTATCTCCGGGTGCGGACTTGAACATTGCAAAACAGACAAACAGTCCCTTAAAAAGTCCTTTAAGGCAAATGGAATACGATAACAGAATATTAGTCCTTTTTGTTGAATTAACATGGCTGGATCTTAACTTCTCGGCTGCTGGAGCAGGAAATCTCCATAACGGACTGGTGGTTGTCCTCTGGTACTCCTTTCAGATCTCCAAAGTGGCTGTGACTCTTCAGACCTTGCTTCCGGGGAACTTGAGGTTTCCTGAATTGTAATAACTTCGGTTTCTGGTTGAAGTATTGGGGTATTATTTTTAGCAGGCACTAGAATGTTAAGCCATGGGGTTAAGAACCATTGCAAAGGGTCAGAAGCTAGCAATGTTTCCCCCAAGGACTGTATTGTTCCCTCTGGCTCAGTTGGTTTTTCCAGTTCTGGCTCAATGGGTTGAATTTCCTCTGGAACAGCTTCTTCTTGATAAGTTTCTACTGGGGTGTCCTCTTTAAGGCACACCTTTAGGCGATTCCTGTGTACTACACAGGATTTATCCTCTTGGGTAATCTCATATGTGTCAATTTCTGGATTTAAAATAGCAGAAATGGTATAAAGTTCTCTCTCCCATTTGCTATCAAGTTTGCTGGTTCTATGGTTATTTTTTAACCAGACACGATCACCAATTTTAAGTGGTTCTGCCTTGGCAGATTGGTTGTAGTCCTTCTGTTGTTTTTCTTGCGCATGTCCCATGCGTTGTTGAACAATCTCCTGCGCGTCAATCAAACGCCTTTGGTGTTCAGCCACCCAATCAGTCTTTGTTTGCTTAAGGCACTTGTACGCCCAAAGTGTAGTCAGCAGGTAATGTACCTTGTCAGCCAAACATAAGGTAGTAGGGTTTATACCCAGTAGAACAATGGATAGTGTTGTTGTAGGTATACATCAGCTGAGGCAATAAAGTAGGCCAATCATTTCTTGTAGCAGGTGGAACTGCTCTTAACATTTCAATAAGAGTTTGGTTCATCTTCCCACAAAGTCCTTTCCCTTGGGGATGATATGCTGTGGTCCTGATTTTCTAACAGTTATGAAAAGTACATAGTTTTTAAAGAGTTGTGATTCAAAGGCAGATCCTTGATCTGTGAGGATTCTTTCTGGACATCCATATGGTAACAAGAAATGTTTCCAGAAAGCATCTGCAGTTGTTTTTGCGGTCAAGTCTTTTACAGGCACAGCTACATTAAATTTTGTTTAGTGGTCAATGATGGTCATAGCATAGGTATAACCTGAGCTACTTGGTTCTAATTTCACATGATCAATTGCGACTATTTCTAATGGTGTTCTGCTCACAATGGAATGTAAGGGAGCTCTTTGGTCATGTTTCTCACCTTTTCCAACAGCACAGGTGGAACATTCTCAACACCATTTCTCAATATCTCCTCTCATTCCGATCCAATAAAATCTTCTACGGATGGTGGCTTCTGTTTTCTGCACGCCAAAGTGTCCTGATTGATCATGGTACATTTCCAGGATGATTTTTGCATCACGGCGTGGTATTAGAATTTGGTATAGACGATCCCATGTAACTGGATCTAGAGTTCTTCTTAGTAGTAGGCTCTTTTGTAGAAAGAGGTGTTTTCTGTGTCTCCATAACTTGGACAACTGTAAGTCTGCATTCTTCCTGCGGATTCTTTCTGGGGTTCTTCCACTGGTGAAGAAATCTTGTAGTTCTCCTAACACTCTGCTTTCATTTTGTAATTTGATCCATCTTTCGTTGTCTACATGAGATTTTGGACCCACTTGTTGTTGAAGGTTGAAAACCTTTTTCCCTTTAACAGTGATGATATCTTCATGGGCAAAATTGTTGTAGAAGGATGGCATTTCTACCTCTTCCCAAACATCTTCTTGTGAAGTAGGGTCTTCTTTGGTTGGCAGACGGGATAATGCATCCGCATTTTCGTTTGCTTTTCCTGTTCTGTATTTTATAGTAAAATTATAATTAGCAAGGCGTGAGGCCCATCTTTGTTCCAACGCTCCTAACTTGGCGGTGTTAAGATGTGCTAGTGGATTGTTATCAGTGAAGGCCACGAAGGGTGTTGCGGCAAGGTAGTCTTTAAATTTTTCTGTGACAGCCCACACGAGTGCGAGGAATTCTAACTTGAAGGAACTGTAGTTTTGGTCATTTTTTTCACTACCTCTAAGAGATCTACTAGCGTAGGAAATGACTCTCTCTTTTCCTTCTTGTACTTGTGACAAAACAGCTCCCAGGCCTTTCCTATATCTGTGTAAAGATGAAATGGCTGTTGATAATCCGGGTAACCTAAGATAGGTGGTTCTGTTAACTTCTTCTTCAGGAGCTGGAAGGCAATTTCTCTTTCAGTGTTCCATTCCACTGGTATGGGAGTCTTCTGGTATCTATTAGGATGCTCTCTCAAAAGTTCCTATATTGGCTCTGCAATTTGGGCAAAGTGAGGAATGAAACGTCTGTAATATCCTGCGAAGCTGAGGAAACTTCTTACCTCCTTCACCGTAGTGGGAGTAGGCCAATTACGGACTGCGGCTATCTTCTCTGGATCCGGTTTAACACCTTCAGAGCTGACGATATGCCCTAAGAATTTAACTTCTGGCTTTAGTAGATAACACTTGGATGGTTTAACTTTAAGTCCATGCTTAATAAGAACTTGAAAAACTTCGGCCAGATGTTTCAAATGGTCCTTATAAGACTTGGAGTAGATGATGACGTCACCTAAGTACAGCAGGACGGTTTCAAAATTTTTGTGGCCCAGACAACGCTCCATAAGTCTCTAAAAAGTTCCAGGCGCATTGCAAATTCCAAAGGGCATGCAGTTGAACTCAAATAGGCCCATAGGGGTAGTAAATGCAGTCTTCTCGCGATCTTCTGGTGCCATTGGTACTTGCTAGTATCCACTGGTTAAATCAAGAGTAGAGAAGTAGGCTGAAGATCCTAAAGCTGTCAAGGATTCCTCTATGCGTGGCAAAGGATAAGCATCTTTGTGGGTAATTTGGTTGATCTTTCTGTAGTTCACACCGAATCTGATGTTGCCGTCTTTTTTCCGGACTAGGACTAATAGTGCAGCCCATGGGCTATGGCTGTCTTTGATGATGTTTGAGTCTTTCATCTCTTGAATCATTTGTTTGACGGATTGGTACATAGTAGGTGGTATAGGCCGATACCTTTCTTTGATCGGTGGGTGTGAACCTGTAGGGATAGAGTGTTTAATGATGTCTACTTCTCCATAGTCTGTAGAATGTTTGCTGAAGGCACGGTGATGTTCCTTCACGACTTGCAACACACCTTCTACTTGGTGTTCTGGTGTGGAAGCCTCTCCCACATGAAGTTCTTTCCACCAGGGGGTGTTTAAGTTTTCGCCCTGTGGGTGTTGTTTCTGTAGATCTGTAGTCACGCGGTTGACGTCTTGAACGGTGCTCTGGATCAGCTGTGCAATGGGACGGTACTTGGCTAATGTTACATTGTGATCACTCAAGTTGAGGAGACGAATAGGCACTTTACCTTCAGTGACAGGCTTCAGTGACAGGCTTCTTGCAGCTCTGACTAAAGGATAGTCTTCCAAAACAACTGGTTCCACCAAGGCTTGGTAGTCTTGACCTTGAATTCCGACTACAGCTTGGCACCATAGGAGAGTTTCAGTGTTGGGCTTGAGAATCACTGGTTGATTGTCTCGGATGCGGACACAGCAAATTTCATTGGCGAATTTCTGTTGCGCACTCAGTACACGGATGGTTTGTTGGATTACCTTCTTAGGGTACTTTCACACTTGCGGCAGGACGGATCCGACAGGCTGTTCAACATGTCGAATCCGTCCTTCCGCTATTTCGCCGTGCCGCCGGACCGCCGCTCTGTCCCCATTGACTATAATGGGGACGGAGGCGGAGCTCAGGCGCAGCACGACGGTGCACGGCGAAAGCCGCCAGACTAATAAGTCCTGCATGTCCGACTTTTTAGTCCGCCGTCTTTTGCCGTGCACCGCCGTGCTGCGCCGGAGCTCCGCCCCCGTCCCTATTATAGTCAACGGGGACGGAGCGGCGGTCCGGCGGCACAGCGAAATAGCGGAAGGACGGATCCGACATGGTGAACAGCCTGTCGGATCCGTCCTGCCGCAAGTGTGAAAGTAGCCTTAGAAGCAAAAGAAGCAGTAGGCACTGACTGGTGTAAAGCTTCCAACATTTCAACATAATTCCTAAGGACATTCATGCCTAGGACTATTGGAGGGTTGTTGTTTTCTTTTACTTGCACTACAATAATGCCTTGTTGGGATAGGATGGTTCTTCATATTTGAATAGTAGGTTCCCAGTAACCCAGTATTGGTACAGGTTTGCCGTTACTGGCTATGAGACTCAGCCAGGATTCTGGTGGCTGGGTAAGTTGATTTTGGTCCCAGTATTTCTCAAATGCTGTTTGTCGTATGGTAGTGACTTGGGATCCTGTGTCGACTAGGGCAACAAAGGGAACTCCATTTATTTGAAGTGTCACTTCTGGACGGGATCCTACATATCTTGGCATCCAATAAGGATCTTCTGGACATATTGATCTACCTCCCGAGGGATGGTCCCTGATCTCAGGGGTCGCCCGTTTAACTGCCAGCAGGTGGCTTCAGTATGGCCTGGCTTGCGACAGTATGTACAGATAGGCCGCCTGGGGGCTACTAGTGCGGTCAGGTAGGCGTCCGCCTGAATTTCTGGAATAAAAGTCTCTTTATAATCAGGAGAGAAGAGCCTTCTGGATACTGGTTTCTCATCCTCTAATAATATCGGATTTTCCTATTGTTCCAATTTCTTATGAACTTTCTCCAGACTTTTAGTCAGGAATTGGACTTGCTCAGTAAGGGCAGCAACTGCGTCAGGAATTGGGGCTCGAGTTGCCTGACTGACAACAGGTAAAGGTTTGACGGGGGTGACTGGCTGTGTGGCTGGCACTACAGCGGATCTAACGGGTTCTGTTGGTAAACTTTTTCCCAGTATACTGATAGCTAGTTCTTTAAAATCTAGGAAAGCAGCACTTGGATGCTGGGCGGCTAACATTCTTAGTTGGCTCTTTAAATTGTCTGTATTAACACCTTCGATAAACTGCTCTTTCAGGGTTTTGTCCTGATTCTCTGCCTCACTGGGTCTACTTGTACAACAGCTCTAAGGGCTTCCTGTAAAGATAATGCAAAGTCTCTGAGTGACTCACCCGTTTGCTGTTTTTTACTGAAGAACCTCATCTTGACTTCTGACACGGTCCTGGGTTCAAAGGTGGTGTAGAGACGTTCAAATATCTGCTCCAGTGTCCTCCTTTGTGAGCTTGGCCAGGACTTCACTTCTCTGAGAGCAGCTCCTTCTAATTGCGCAAGGAGAATCTCCATCTGCTGTTCTGGGGATACAGGGTACAACCTGAACACAGCAAGTATTTTCTCTTTAAAGTCCCTTAAAGTGTGAATTTCACCAGAATAACGTGGGAACCAGGGGGCCCCAAAATAATAAGGCCTAGTTAAAGGCATTAAACTTGGTGCTGCAGCAGCTGGCATTGTGCTAGGACCGGCTGCGGCTGCTGCAGGGGGTCTGCGGAGGTCAGCCTGCACGTTATCCTCTTGCACAGACATGCAATAGGTGGATTACAGTCAGATAGGTTAATTGTGGCTTTCAATACTTTTGATATAACGTTGCTAGGGGCGACCGCTACCTTGCGGTGTATGGCCCTTTAAATGTTTGATGCCGGCTAAATACAACACTCAGGCAGCTCTTGCTTGGGTTTTTGATAGCGCTCCTGGCTAGCAGTGCTTCACTCTGAGGTGGAAATAGTAAAATACAGTCTGCGGTAAATACTTGGGGGCAGACAGGCAATGCGATGCGATCCGGCAGCTTGCCGGTGTAAATCTTGCGATACCTCTGGGGATGCACGCACGTCACACTGTCCTCCCGTGCGCGGCATCTCCCTTTGATGTGGCCACAAGCAGAGGAGGCGGCGCTGCGCTTGCATACAGGGCCAGCCTCTCAGAACCCACACAGTACTGGTAGGATGGGCTTTAACCGAACAGTTTTGCATAAAGGGGCGGCGCACTGTTTTTTCCGCTCTGCAGGGGGTGTCGCTAACTTGCACACAGTGATGGCGCAGTATTATTTTTTAAATCGGAGCTCCGGCGGCCATATTAATTGAACAGTCACAGTCTATTCACTGACAGCAAGCAGTTATAGTGACACGCAAATGTTGAATTTTTCCACTTTTGACACTGCGATTTTGATGCTGGGGACTAGTATAGCACCTCCATATACTTTGCAATCAGTTTGAACAGTTCTGGACCCCAAAACAGCACACAATAAGCAAAAGTCTCTCAAGCAAATAAAGGGGCTAATTCACATGCGACAGTCTCTCAAATATGGCGCAGGGGTTAATATCCTGTTCGTGACGCCAATAAAAAGTTATGCAGCCAGCCAGTCACAGGGGCAACACGTGAGGTGCACGGTGGACCGATGAGGGGCCAAATAGTATAACACACAGTTCATCAGTTTACTCACGGTTAGCAGAAAGCCTCCCTGGGCTGGCAGCACAGTGTTGAGGTGAACAGCACGAAATCCTCCGGGGCACGCTCTGTGGTAGGGAAGCATCAGCCAAGATGGTGGTTGAGGTGCCCTTGATGTTAGGGGTGCTTGTTGCAGCTGAGTCCCTTGATGGTTTTTGTAGTGACACCAGTACCGTTAATGGTGGTACAACCATAGGTAGTAATAATGAGGTAAACAGTGGTAAGATGCAACTCACAACTTTTACTTTGGATGTCTTTTAGTTGCAGCAGTACAATTATGCAGTCTCTAAATGGTACAGAGATAATTCTGCAAATCCACTGTTTTAGGCTGTTTAGGTTTCGTGGCTTTGGAGCAGTGGGTTACTTCAACAGGGATCTCAAGTCTCCCGGAGGTTCAGGGAGTCTCCCGCTATTAGATAGCGGCTCCCTGACTCCCGCATGTGAAACAATATATCCTGGAAAGGTTTACTGATAGCAGAGCAGAGAGATAAGAGAAGTGACAGGACACAGAGTTTAGATTACAGGTTGAATTAACCCTTTAGGGTCAAATTGGCTTCTCAAGGAGATATATATGTTAAAGGCATCCCTCCTTCTGTGTCATTCAGTAGCTCTAGAACTATTGAGATAGATGTATTTTTTTTAAATACATTTACACATTTAACCCTCCATTTTAATTATATTATTTACCCCAGTGTTAAATTCACACCCCCTGGATGCTTGTTTTTTTCCTACAGTGGGGTAGATAATTACACACAGGGTTTTAAAGAATAAACTTCCTGACTCAGACCAAGAGCCGACTCAGCGAGTGAATCGAAGCATCCGCGCATGCGCATTGCGCAACCTAAGCTTTGGTTCACTTGCTTCTTGTCAGCTCAGCGAATGAACCGAAGATTCGATTCATAAAATCGGTTCATTTGAATGAACTGATTCAAATGAACCGATTCATGTGAAAGATCCGAACTTCCCATCTCTAGTTTACTCGCAGTAAACCTTTCCGGCAACCTGTAGCAGTGTCACCATCTCGGCGCGTGCGCACAGTGCAAGAAGAAGCCGATGCCAGCAGTCCGCAACGGCGCATCAGGCTGAGCCTGTGTGCACGCACGGGATCTCAAAGTGGGAGGAGGGAGAGGCGGCACTGAGGAGTAGAAGGCGGCGCTGGGCACGAACGGCGATGCGTGCGGCCGGGCACCATGCATCCACAGACCTCCCCTGCTTGGGCACCTTAATTCAATCATTGACAGGTTAGTAAAACATGTTTTTCCGCAGAATAAAGCCACAAATAGCTTTTATAGGACCACCTTAGAAATCAGAATGCTACTCTGGACATGAGCAGATGTTTAGCTCACAGGGCTTATAGGACAGAATCCCTTTAATCATATACATAAATATGATAATTTGGGGCAGGGTAATGAGCCCAGTCCTCCACACCATAGAGCAAAGTGTGCAGATACTGCATATGTTTGGAAAATGTAATAAAAAGTTTGTGAAAGAAAAAAAAATAAAACCTCCCTGAAATGAGTTTTTGCAGGTTGGGATGTCTGCTTCAATGTTAGTGGAACTTCTGGTGAGGTTGCCGGAGGCTAGGGTATCCTTCACCTAAAATGTCCCAAAGGTCCTTTATGCCTGGTTACGGCTTTTATCTTTTGGATGAATTTGAATCTGTCCTTTCCTCTTATCCCTTTCTGGACTAAAACTTCTTTTTAGAGCTGGAGTGCTGGATCTGCACCTTTCCACTCTCTAAGTGTTAATCTACTCACTGATCTCCACACTGACCTGTGGTCTCAACTGAACTCCACTCTTAATCTGCCTAAAGCTCTCCTGTCTCACTCTATTCAACTCTCATCTGCCTCGAATCACTAACTAGACCTGACCTAGGTATATATAGGACCTGCACTTTATCCCCATCTAGTGGTGGGATGTATAAATTACACCTAATAGGCCTGTTAACAGTGATTTTGCAGATACATAAATGCAAAGTTATACCATACTGTACAATGCAATTGTTAGGATCAAAAAGTACTTTTAAGCAGTGCCCACACACACGTAAGTGGGACGCTGCAAATGGGCCACAGGCAGAAGAGGTAACCTGCATTATGAATCTTCTAGTCTTTTGCCTGTGGCTTCTTCAATTAATTTTGCAATGATGGTAGCTCTGGAATGAGTGAGGTACAGAAGCTGGTCTTAGGAAATCAGTTAAATCTCTCAAGATCAACATGTCTTCTGCATTGCTGTTAGGTGGTCCACATTGATTGGACAATATGACACTAAGGCAAGAGATAACACCCACTGAGGAGAACTGAGGTTTCCTCCTTCCTGTTAGGGCTGTATTTAGAGCTTATGCCGTGCTAGTGCTCCCCCCATTTTTTCAGCTTTAGCTGCCTATTGACTTGAGGGTATATAGTAGCTACATAAAATGGCATCTCTATCAGTGGATGGTGCATGCTATGACTGGAAATGTTATAGCATGAACCATCCAGCTCTGATTTTTCCTAAAGATTAATTCACTCAAGTGAGTGGGTCTGCAAGAAAAAAACACAATCCGGACATCATCTGTGAGTGATTCATATAAAACGCGTCCATATTCACAGGCCGGAACACAAACTATTTTAACATAACTTATATAAATGAACTCTAATTCTATCTCGTATATGGCCACCTCTACTGAGACTGCTGTGTACTGAGCAGCTTTACTATTTTTTGTCAGTGTAGGGATTATGGAATGGTCTGCTGTATCACAGGCAGAGAAATCCTCTCTGTTAGGCCTCATGCACACGACAGTATTTTTTCAAGGTCCGCAAAACGGGGTTCCGTTGTTCCGTGATCCGTTTCTGTTTTTTTTTTCCGTGTGTCTTCCTTCATTTTTGGAGGATCACCAGACATGAAAAGTAAAAAAAAAAAATGTAAGTCAAGTTTGCCTTGAAAATGATAGGAAAAAAACGGACACGGATCACGCACGCGGATGACAATCTTGTGTGCCTCCGTGTTTTTTCACTGACCCATTGACTTAAATGGGTCCGCGAACCGTTGTCCGTGAAAAAAAAAAAAAAACAGATCATATTTTTTTCACGGACTGGAAACACGGATCACGGACGCGGATGACAAACGATGCATTTTCCGAGTTTTCAACTGACCCATTGAAAGTCAATGGGTCCGTAGAAAATCACGGAAAACTGAACAACGGACACGGAACCCAACAACGGTTGTGTGCATGAGGCCTTAATAGGCAATGCACATGTGGTCATATATTGGCTTCCTCTTTCTCCTCATCTGACTGCTCTGATGTCTCCTTTTCCATTTTGTTTATTATAGCTACAAGTCAGGAGACACACTGACTTCTTGAAGATATTACTGTTATATTAGCTGTAGGTAAGCAGTGTGAGGGCTAAATCTCCTGACCTGTAGCTACAATAAACAAATGTTAGTGATAAGGAGACATGAGAAGCAGCACTAAGGTGAAAGTATCAATATAAATCATTTTAGTTTTCTCTGTGAAGTGCCACCCCTTCCTTCCTGATGCCATAGGCACTTGCCCTTATGTACCTCGTTGTAAATATGGCCATGCTTCCTGTACCTTTAATCTGGTACCTGGTGTCTAAACATAGTTTGTAAGGTAAATCTCTTGAGATCAGCATGTCTTCTGCTTTGCTGTGTGGTGGTCTACAATGACTGGACAGCATCACAGTGAGGCAGAAGGTAATGCCAACTGAGGAGAGATGAGGTTTCCCCCTCCCTGTACCTTTAATCTGGTTAACCATATTGGGTGCCAAATATTAGGGGGTCATTTACTATCAGATATGCGTCTATTTTCTGGTGTATATCTGTCGCAGATTGTGGCGCAAAGTTTATTTGCGCCACAATCTGGGACGTTTCCCAGATTTGCTCACACCAGGTCTAAAAAACTGAGCATGACGTGGGCGGGCAAGGGGACGGGCCAGTAGGCCTGTCTCATTTATCATTTTCTACGCCTGTTTTTGGCTTGGAAAATGGTCTAAATTTAAGCCAGCAAGGAAGCTAGCTTACATTTAGACTGGCAGTGGATGCGCCTAAGTTATGTATAGGCCGGTGCCTCTACATAACTTAGGTGGATCCTCCACCAGCACAAGGGGTTATTAAGACTGTAAGTTAAATCTTGAAAGATTGGCATGTCTTCTGCATCCCTCTGAAGCAGTCTGCATTCATTGGACAGCATCACAGTGAGGCAGAAGGCAATGACTACTAAGGAGAGCTGAGGTCTCCTTCCTCCTGTACCTTTACTCTGGATTACCATATTGGGCAACAAATGGAGGGGTCTGTAGCAGAACAATAGAGGGGCCAAATAAAAAGAAAGATCACCCAAAATAAGCTGATCTCAGGTTGTCTCAATTCATGAAACCATGGCGATTAAATGTCACTTGTAGAGGATCCTGACAGAAAGTGTTCAGTTCTCTTGCAGGGCCCATTAAAATCAATATATGACTGTGGTTATAATTAGAGATGAGTGACGTTCTTCAAAATTCTATTCAGCCGCTAAACCGAGTTTTACAAAAAAATTCGCTTTGTGACGAATGACTGTTACAAAGTGCATCTTTTTGTAAGTAGCGGGTGAAATGACAGAGAACGGTGATTGCATCATCTCCTGTCATTAAACCCGTCAGATGCCGCGTTCATCACTGATCGTGGCATCTGAGATCAATATTATAGCATTTTAGAGGTTGCTCCTAAATAAAAAATTAATAAAAATAATTTTTTTATTGTACTCAACTTCATCCATTTGAGTGCGAAAAGCCCACCGTGGCCACCTTGCTTGAAGGTCCAGCGCAAAATCGTTTGGCGCGTGATGATGTTATCATGTTGGACGGTGTGGTGACATCATACATCACCGCGCACGAGCTTTCGCGTGGTATCTTCAAGCAAGATGGCCACGATGGCCTCTTCACGCTCAAATGGATGAGGTAAGTATGATTATTTTTATTTTTACCTCCATTTCAGGGAAAATCGATTTATTACCACAAAGCACAAGGAAATTCAGCTTTGCGGTAAATCAACTTTTTCCTGAAATTTGGTTCGAAGTCCACTTCGTTAACTCCGATTCGCTCAACACTAGTTATAATGATCTACTACTGTATTTGAAAATGGAAAACCCTTATAATGGGTTAAAAAGCACCTTTAGGCGGTACTTCACCTTACCTATAGCATAAAACCAGCCTTAACACTGTAGTTAAAAAGAATTATCTGGTGTAATCCGCGGGTCATCTAGAAGTCCTCATTAGATTACACATTCAGTTGTGGAATTATGCATTGGATCATCAGGTTGTGTTACGTAAAACTAATTAACCAAAAGTCATATCAATAAAAAATATGTTTCAGCATTTAACACCATAAATGACATTGAGTTCTCTGATGAACCCGCTGTTGTCAAGTGAAATCCAATATGAAGAGCACAGATATTATTCAGCAGACCAAGGACCTAGAATAAGCAATCCGAGGTGAGGATTGTGCTTGCAGCTAAGGCGAGGATTGCCTGCTCTGAAGTCAGCCAGTGTCACCTGTTACACATGTGTTGGAGACTGCAGCTGGAGCCGCGTGACTGACGGCAGCTCACATGGGGTGGCCTGAGTCCCAGCTCACTTTCATGTAGGCAGACGCTCAATATGATCAATGTAAAATCCATAGCGAATGCTTTGTATTCCAGCCAGCACCATGGACAGCACCAGCACAGCTAGAATACAATTTGCATTTGCATTTGCACTGACACATTACAAACAATAGGCAAGGATAAGCTGCTGTCAACTTGTTTCCTTTCAACCCATCCAATAGGGGAAAAAAATATTAAAGCTACTAAAAAAATCCATGCTTATATACAGTATTATGAAGTTCTGTGTGTTAGGGTACTTTCACACTCGCGGCAGATGATTCCGGCAGGCAGTTCCGTCGCCGGGACTGCCTGCCGGATCCGTCAAAACGTATGCAAACTGATGGCATTTGTCAGACGGATCATAATCCTGATCCGTATGACAAATGCATTGAAATGCCGGATCCGTCTCTCCGGGGTCATCCGGAAAAACGGATCCTGCATTTATTTATTTTTATATGCCGGATCCGTTGTGCTGGAACACTCGGGGTGGGATCCGGCATTAATGCATTTCAATGGGAAAAAAATGCTGGAACCAGCAGTCCAGCAAGTGTTCCTGAATTATGGACGGAGATAAAACAGTAGCATGCTGCGGTATTACCTCCGTCCGGAAAAGTCAAAAAGACTGAACTGAAGACATCCTGATGCATCCTGAACGGATTGCTCTCCATTCAGAATGCATTAGGATAAAACGGATCAGTTCTTTTCCGGTATAGAGCCTCTAGGACGGAACTCAATGCCGGAAAAGAATAACGCTAGTGTGAAAGTAACCTTATACAGACAAATCTTTGCTTTCAATGGACACACATAATGCCTCTTTTCACCTGTGGTGGTTGCTGCAGTGAAACTGAACACATGCTACAGAGACCCAACACAGTTTAGGGGCCAGCAACAAAACGCCCTAGGATCATTCTAATTTTGGGTGGCGAGGGTCATGAGAGTCCTTCAAATATAAAGAGATTGTCCTTATCAGTCAACCCCTTTAATTTCCATCAAGTTTTATTAATATAAACCCCCCACAGCAAACATATTCCAGATTTTAAAGTATGATAAAGTTGGTCAAAATTAGAATCATTTTGAAAATGCTTAATTGCAACATATAATGTTGTTGGTGAGCCTACATTAGGGAAGCTCATTATTGCAATATGTATTCACACGCTGATTATTTTCATGTTCCATTGTGTAACACCAATCTGTAGAGCAACTAGCGGTAAATGAGGCTGATCTGCAATACCAGACACTACCCTGTCCCTCAGAATCTCATTGTTTCACTTTAGGCTTAAAGAGTCTCTGTAATTTCACACAATTTCATTTCATTTAATAATGAAAAACTAGCAACTTTCTAAATAACTTCATTAAAAAATATGCCTACTGTACATTCACCTAATAAAAGTCATGGCCACTAGGGCTCTCACTTCTACCGAAGTTGCAGTCTGCTGCCTTTTGTCAGACAAGATCCATCCCTTGTAACAGAGACTCAGAAGATGTCTGAGAGGAAATGGGGGCATGTCAGAGCTAGCTGAGATCCTGAGTCTGATAAAAAAAGCTGTTGCTACACTGTATCTGAACATCAAATGAGCCTCCTGTGTGTCTGTGTGTGGTTTATCCCTCCTTGTCTGTTCTATGAGCTCTATAGCTAAAAACAAACAGTGGGAAGTAAAGGGAAAGGACAGTACAGTTCTGGCATACTTCCACAGAAGGGAGACACTCCCTGTTCATGAGTGAAATGCATCTAGCTGTGCAGCTTAAACAGGGAATAATATGGCTGAAAAAAATATATAAATATTAGGGAAGCCCAAAAAAAAAAAAACATGTTCCTTCACAGTTATGATTGTACAAAGAAGCACAGCCATTATGATCCTACGCCACTGGAGTTCTAATGTTTACTATTAGGGATAAGCTAATCAACTCCGGATGCTTCATCAGAAGTCCATTCGCATAAAACATCATTTTAATACTGTACAGAGCGGGTGCTCCGTACAGTATTAGAATGTATTGGCTCAGATGAGCAGAAGTCATTTCTTCGTGAAGTCTCGCGAAGTAATAACTTCGCCTTATTGGCGACATTACATTCTAATACTGTACAGAGCACCTTCTCCGTACAGCATTAAAACAAAGTTTTATGCAAATCGATTTTGAATGAAGCATCCCAAGTCGATTCGCTTATCCCTATTTACTATATTCCCGCCATTGTACACTTCCTGGTTCCTGCTCAACATGCTGGAAATGCCTGGAGATGCCTGCTCAGCCAATCACTGTTGACACGGGTCTCCAGCATGGTTAGTGATTGGCTGAGCAAGCATCTCCTAATATTTCCTGTGCATCAAGCTTGGTCCAGGAAGTGGACACTAGAGGGGCCCGGTAAGCGTCGGCAGTGGGGGTGTTGATTCTGTGAGTTATACTTTTTTTTGAATCACATTCTGCCCCATATCTAAAAAAAATAATCCCATTGGGTATCTCTTTTAAGGTCTCTGGGCACCTTTGGGGCTGTATTGTAGGATAAAAACATTTCAATTTGGGTTTTATTTAAAAAAATGTTTTCCTTGTTTCTCTTCTGCAGCCTGCATGTATTCACATACATTGCTGGCTGCTTAGTACCATTCAGTGTTGATGAGCTCTTTAGCTCTCTTTCACTGCTATACTGAACACAAATTTAAGTTGACAGCTGTACAACCAAATAGCATGAATTTAAAGGGGTTACGGTAGGTGGCCAGAGGTCTGGGCGTATGGAAACTTCTCAGTGGACCGGTTCTTCACATTTTTGCTAGCACCCATTGCAGTTAATGGGAGCTACATAAGCAACATATAAAAACAAACTACGCTGCTTTCATGACTCCTGAGTTACTGAAATGGCATACTGTAGCTTGCTACGTTATTTGCATAGCTCCCCTTCACTGCAACCTGGGGCTGGTGCTTAGTCCTATCTCACAGCTTCCATTCCAAATTCCTTTAAAATAATAGGGGTGTCAGCTTTATGAGCTTGTGTAATGCATTTCCCATTAAACAGAACTCAGCAGCATGCAATATACACTCACCTAAAGAATTATTAGGAACACCATACTAATACGATGTTGGACCCCCTTTTGCCTTTAGAACTGCCTTAATTCTACGTGGCATTGATTCAACAAGGTGCTGATAGCATTCTTTAGAAATGTTGGCCCATATTGATAGGAGAGCATCTTGCAGTTGATGGAGATTTGAGGGATGCACGTCCAGGGCACGAAGCTCCCGTTCCACCACATCCCAAAGATGCTCTATTGGGTTGAGATCTGGTGACTGTGGGGGCCATTTTAGTACAGTGAACTCATTGTCATGTTCAAGAAACCAATTTGAAATGATTAGAGCTTTGTGACATGGTGCATTATCCTGCTGGAAGTAGCCATCAGAGGATGGATACATGTTCTCATTCTGTTTACGCCAAATTCAGACTCTACCATTTGAATGTCTCAACAGAAATCGAGACTCATCAGACCAGGCAACATTTTTCCAGTCTTCAACAGTCCAATTTTGGTGAGCTCGTGCAAATTGTAGCCTCTTTTTCCTATTTGTAGTGGAGATGAGTGGTACCCGGTGGGGTCTTCTGCTGTTGTAGTCCATCCGCCTCAAGGTTGTGCGTATTGTGGCTTCACAAATGCTTTGCTGCATACCTCGGTTGTAACGAGTGGTTATTTCAGTCAACGTTGCTCTTCTATCAGCTTGAATCAGTCGGCCCATTCTCCTCTGACCTCTAGCATCCACAAGGCATTTTCGCCCACAGGACTGCCGCATACTGGATGTTTTTCCCTTTTCACACCATTCTTTGTAAACCCTAGAAATGGTTGTGCGTGAAAATCCCAGTAACTGAGCAGATTGTGAAATACTCCGACTGGCCCGTCTGGCACCAACAACCATGCCACGCTCAAAATTGCTTAAATCACCTTTCTTTCCCATTCTGACATTCAGTTTGGCGTTCAGGAGATTGTCTTGACCAGGACCACCCCCCTAAATGCATTGAAGCAACTGCCATGTGATTGGTTGACTAGATAATTGCATTAATGAGAAATAGAACAGGTGTTCCTAATAATTCTTTAGGTGAGTGTAAACTATTTGCAAATATGTTTCTACCCCACAATACAGCCAATGCAATAGAAAGTTGTCATACTATAGCGTTTAAGGTTTGCATAGCAAATGTGTACATGTAGCCTTGCCTCCGTTTTTTAGCAAATTATAGCACCAGGCTGCTACAAATATTCTTATACTTGAAGCTGCAATACCAGACAAAGCCTATGGACAGGAGTTGCACTCTTATGCTCATAAAGCTCTCTATTCAGTACACATTACACTCATAATAGTAATTGAAGAATTAGTTTTTTATTGTTGGGGGTCGTGGTGAATACTGAATTTACCTTTAGCTTTAGGAATTGTGCAATGTTACCCCTCAGGTACTTATGGGGTTCACATCTGGATAGATAATTGACAATTATTTCAACATATGGTAAACAAGCTTTACAGTCTTAATTGGTGGATTCTCCCAACTGGAATATTTATGTGAAAAATAAAATGCGAAAATACTTAGAAGACAATTTGTAACATCTGCTCGTTTTCAGTCCCTGGGACGCAGATCTGTAGCTCTAGTAACATTGTCTCTCTTTGGCTTGTGTTTAATTAATAATGGCTCTTCCATGAGAAGCTAGGCCTAGTAAGCAATCATATGGGAAATCTTCCTGAAGCCTCGTGTTCCTGTCAGGTTTTAGAGGAACGTAACCTAAGTAAGTGTATTTCCATGTAACGGATTAGCTATCCCGCTTTACAATCAGGGAATATGAGGTGTACAATGTGGTGGGTTATTCATGGAAAAGAGAAGAAAATGATTAATATTTAGCAGAATCTGGGCGGTAATCTGGTTAATATATGCTCATCCACAGGGTATCCTTCCAGCAGATTACATCTATTTATATGGTCTTTATTGTAAACGGGATTAGCTCATGGGAATGCTGTCTGCTGGCGTAGGCAAGCTCACAGCACACCAAGAACCTCAGTCCATCAGCCCAAATTTTGATTTCCGTCTATCCTGGCCTTAACCACCTTTATTTGATTTTCATGCAAGAATCACAGTCACTGTACACAAAAAATTGCCTGGCCACTAACTGTACATCATAGCTTCCTTAGCTATCAGGGTGGGGTCCTACTGCCTAGACCCTCAAAACAACATAATTGTCCAGACCAGAGTCTTCCCCAGGATGGGAGCCCTGAGTGAACAACTCACACCCTTCTTGAGGAGCACCTACCAACACTCAGTGCATTTTTATTTTAATAAACACTGTACTCTTTTCTTAGATCTTTTTGTTAAGCTAGTTTCACACCAGCGTTTTTGCTGGATCCCTCATGGATCAGCAAAAACGTTTCTGTTCCGATAATACAACCGTCTGCATCCGTTATGAACGGATCCAGTTGTATTATCTTTAAAATAGCCAAGACAGATCCGTCATGAACTCCATTGAAAGTCAATGGGGGATGGATCAGTTTTCTATTGTGTCAGAGAAAACAAATCTGTCCCCATTGACTTACAATGTGTGTCAGGACGGATCCGTCTTGCTCTGCACCACATCGCGGACAGAAATGCGCCGCTTGCAGCTTTATTCAGTCCGCGATGGGGACGCAACCAAACGGAACCGAATGCATTCTGGTGCACTCCGTTTTGTTTAGTTTAGTTTTGTCCCCATTGACAATGAATGGGGGAATAACGGAAGCGTTTTCTCCCACTATTGAGATCCTATGACTGATCTCAATAGCGGAAAAGGAAAGCACAAGTGTGAAAGTAACCTTATGCTGTTCTTTTATATTCCTACTACAAATTTCTGAATAAACTGACAACAAGGCATTACTATTCCCTTTATCAAAGAGGTGTCCCTGCACAGTCCAATACTATCAGCACTGATTGGACAGGGTCAGAGTATGCAGGAATATAGCCACAATTGTTAACGTCCTCTTGTTAATATAAAAAAAAATAAAAAAAAATAAAGAGGAATAACAGAGGAATGGTACAAGGAAGAGTTCTAAGAAAAAATGCCCCAGAAGGTATTCACTAAAACCGAAGTGTCAGGAGAGGTGACTGGTCCTCCTCAAGGAGGCATCTCAGTTGGCATCTAACAAGGCTTGTTAGACCTGAACAGCCCAAATCCTAAAGAATGGAGTGGATTCTGTGTCTCAATATATCTTGGTTGCCTGACATATGAAACTTTGTGAGAGAAATCTGCTTTTGCAATGCTACAATCAGGGGCGTACATAGAAATCATGGGGCCCTATAGCAAAACTCGGAATTGGACCCCCCCATAAAAAATCCATGCAGATGTCATAAGTAGTATGTGTGTATATATATATATATATATATATATATATATATATACACACAGTACAGGTGAAACTCGAAAAATTCGAATATCGTGCAAAAGTCCACTGAAAACTAATAATACAAAGACATATACTTCAAATTCTGAGGGCAATCCAGTCCCTGCCCCTCATTGCCCTATTAGAAATAGTAATAAGGCAATGAGGGGCCGGGATCCGAACCCCCTTTCAGAATTTCAAGCAAATGTCTATGGGGGGTTTGAAGTCTATGGGAAGCTTCTGTGAGGTGAATAAGCTGTGAACAGGTCTGTGTGTATATACATATACAGTATATATATATACACTGTAATATAACTGTAATATTAATCTGCCACTCGCTCTGCTATTTAATATTAATGTTCGCTTATCATGGGATGTATTTCTTTGTGATCTTTGAGCTACATATGTGGAGTGAGTTTATTACATTATGGTGAGAGAGGCTATTTTTATCCTCTTCTAAAAAAAATGGAAACATATATCCTGCGGATTGTTTGTCTAAAAGTGCAGGACCTGAGTCACGTGATGGTTGCTGCAGCAACGTATACAAGCATGCCCCATGTGATTCTAACATTCCGGTCATCTGACCTGTGGATCATGTGACACACTCGCTCATAGAAGACTGCGTACACCGGAATGATTGCAGAAGTAGCACCGCGCAAGCGCAGTTGTCTCTACACCACGCCAGTTCTCCATGTGCCGCCTGGATCCGAATCAGGTTGTAAATGTTCAACTACTGGTTTTAATCATGTTTTTTATTATATCACCTGGGTTTTAATTAGTGGTTTAATTAGTATGAAATATGACTCACAGTCTCTTATGTATATGTACTTTTATAGGATGCATTCATCCATGTCACTGGTTTTGTTCTATATGGGTCTAGAATCATGTACAATTGCTATTTGATATACACTTTTATGAATTCTATC